>NC_135824.1:30895702-31195702 GCF_964213995.1 Mustelus asterias
ACTCCGCCAATTGATCCTTAAAGGGACAATCACCACATCCCTCCCCCTCTAAGTCCTTTCATACAATTGTCAATGCCCAATTTACACAGTCCAAGATAATTAAACATTTAGGACATGAATCTAGTCAATTATAAATTAAGTCTTTCAGGGAGTTTCCAAATTTTTGTGGAGCGGCGTAACTCCTCTGTCTGGGGCGCTTCCACAGGATTGCTGTCAGACGAAACCACGATGACAGGTGTCTCCTCAGGCGTAGGCAGTTCAGTTCTCTTTGTTTCCATGGAGATGTTGGTTGGGCCTGCCACAGGATGACCAGGTACATCAGTGCTTGGATAGTCGACAATATTCTCCGATGGCAGTGTAGCTCCCAATGGCAGTACTGGCTGCTGGGGAAACTGTCGCTCTCTCAGGTGGCCGATGTGTTTACAGACGATCCTTCCTTCTACATCCACTTGATAAGACAGGGATCCAGTTTTGGGGGTGAGCCGAGTGAGAAAGCTCAGGTGGTTAGGGGCTGTAAAAGACTGGGCCTTGTGATTGGGGACTCCACAATTAAGGGGACAGATAGGAGGGTCGGAACTAAAGGTAGGGACTCAGGGTTGGTGTGTTGCCTACCAGGGGCTGGGGTCCGGGATGTGTCTGACAGGGTATTCAGGACTCTTAGGGGGGAGGGAGATAAACCACAAGTTATTGTACATGTGGGGACACACGACATAGGGAGGATAGGGGAAGGGGATATTAGGCAGGGATTTATGGAGTTGGGGTGGAAACTAAAGGCCAAGACTGACAGAGTGGTTATCTCTGGACTCTTGCCTGTACCACGGGATAGTTTAGAGAGGAATAGGGAGAGGGAAGGTTTGAATTCATGGCTGAGGGGATGGTGCAGGAGGGAGGGGTTCAGGTACTTAAGCAATTGGGGCTCGTACTGGGGAAGGTGTGACCTCTATGAGAAGGATGGTCTACACCTTAATCAGAAGGGGACCAATATCCTGGGGGGTAAATTTGCTAAGGCCATGCAGGGAGGTTTAAACTGATTCGGGGGGGGGGAGGGATCCTGAGTAGTGGGGCTGAAAGTGAGGGATGCATGGATGGGGACTGCAATGCACGGCATTGCAGAGGTGGGGTGGAGCAGGGTTTGAAATGTGTATACTTCAATGCCAGGAGTATTCGCAATAAAGTGGGTGAACTTGCAGCGTGGATCAGTACCTGGGACTTCGATGTTGTGGCTATTTCAGAGACATGGATAGAGCAGGGGCAGGAATGGATGCTGCAGGTCCCGGGGTTCAAATGTTTTAGTCGAAGTAGGGAAGGAGGTAGAAGAGGGGGAGGGGTAGCATTATTGGTCAGAGATTGTATCACAGTGTCAGAGAGGAGGTTTGATGAGGACTTATCTGTTGAGGTAGTATGGGCGGAGATTAGAAATAGGAGAGGAGAGGTCACCCTGTTGGGAGTCTTTTATAGACCTCCTAAAAGTTCTAGAGAGGTTGAGGAAAGGATTGCGGAGTCAATCCTGCTTAGGAGTGAAAGTAATAGGGCAATTGTTATGGGGGATTTTAACTTGACTAATATTGACTGGAATTGTTATAGCTCTAGCTCGTTAGAGGGGTCAGTTTTTGTTCAAAGCGTGCAGGAAGGTTTTTTGACTCAGTATGTAGACAGGCCAACTAGAGGTGAGGCTATATTGGATCTGGTGCTGGGAAATGAGCCAGACCAGGTGCTAGACTTGGAAGTTGGTGTGCATTTTGGTGATAGTGACCACAATTCGGTTACGTTCACCTTAGTGATGGAAAGGGATAGGCATGAACCTCGGGCCAGTGGTTTTAGCTGGGGGAAGGGTAATTATGAGGCTATTAGGAGAGAATTAGGAAACATAGGTTGGACTAGGAGATTACAGGGACTGGGAACGTCCGACATGTGGAGTTTTTTCAAGGAGCAGCTACTGCGAGTCTGTGATAGGTATGTCCCTGTCAGGCAAGGAGGAATTGGTAGGGCTAGGGAACCGTGGTGCACCAAAAAAGTTTCTTTGTTGGTTAAAAAGAAAAAGGAGGCTTATGTTCGGATGAGACGTGAGCACTCGGGTAGTGCACTAGAAAGCTTTAGATTGGCTAAGAGGGAGTTGAAGAGCGAGCTTAGAAGGGCTAAAAGGGGACATGAGAAGACTTTGGCGGATAGGGTTAAAGAGAATCCTAAGGCGTTCTATAGGTATGTCAAGAACAGAAGGTTGGTTAGGGCAAGTTTAGGGCCAGTTATAGATGGCAGAGGGAAGTTATGTGTGGAACCGGAGGAGATTGGTGAAGCATTGAACCAATATTTCTCTTCGGTGTTCACGCAAGGGGACATGAATATAGCTGAGGAGGACACTGGGTTGCAAGGGAGTAGAATAGACAGTATTACAGTTGATAAGGAGGATGTGCAGGATATTCTGGAGGGTCTGAAAATAGATAAATCCCCTGGTCCGGATGGGATTTATCCAAGGATTCTCTGGGAGGCAAGAGAAGTGATTGCAGAGCCTCTGGCTCTGATCTTCAGGTCGTCGTTGGCCTCTGGTATAGTACCAGAAGATTGGAGGTTAGCGAATGTTGTCCCATTGTTTAAGAAGGGGAACAGAGACTTCCCCGGGAATTATAGACCGGTGAGTCTCACTTCTGTTGTCGGCAAGATGTTGGAAAAAATTATAAGGGATAGGATTTATAGTTATTTGGAGAGTAATGAATTGATAGGTGATAGTCAGCATGGTTTTGTGGCAGGTAGGTCGTGCCTTACTAACCTTATTGAGTTTTTTGAGAAAGTGACCAAGGAGGTGGATGGGGGCAAGGCAGTGGACGTGGTATATATGGATTTTAGTAAGGCGTTTGATAAGGTTCACCATGGTAGGCTTCTGCAGAAAATGCAGATGTATGGGATTGGGGGTGATCTAGGAAATTGGATCAGGAATTGGCTAGCGGATAGGAAACAGAGGGTGGTGGTTGATAGTAAATATTCATCATGGAGTGTGGTTACAAGTGGTGTACCTCAGGGATCTGTTTTGGGGCCACTGCTGTTTGTAATATTTATTAATGATCTGGATGAGGGTATAGTTGGGTGGATTAGCAAATTTGCTGATGACACCAAAGTCGGTGGTGTGGTAGACAGTGAGGAAGGGTGTCGTAGTTTGCAGGAAGACTTAGACAGGTTGCAAAGTTGGGCCGAGAGGTGGCGGATGGAGTTTAATGCGGAGAAGTGTGAGGTAATTCACTTTGGTAGGAATAACAGATGTGTTGAGTATAGGGCTAACGGGAGGACTTTGAATAGTGTGGAGGAGCAGAGGGATCTAGGTGTATGTGTGCATAGATCCCTGAAAGTTGGGAATCAAGTAGATAAGGTTGTTAAGAAGGCATATGGTGTCTTGGCGTTTATTGGTAGGGGGATTGAATTTAGGAGTCGTAGCGTTATGTTGCAACTGTACACAACTCTGGTGCGGCCGCACTTGGAGTACTGTGTGCAGTTCTGGTCCCCACATTACAGGAAGGATGTGGAGGCTTTGGAGAGGGTGCAGAGGAGGTTTACCAGGATGTTGCCTGGTATGGAGGGGAGATCCTATGAGGAGAGGCTGAGGGATTTGGGATTGTTTTCGCTGGAAAGGCGGCGGCTAAGAGGGGATCTTATTGAAACATATAAGATGATTAGAGGTTTAGATAGGGTGGATAGTGATAGCCTTTTTCCTCTGATGGAGAAATCCAGCACGAGGGGGCATGGCTTTAAATTGAGGGGGGGTAGTTATAGAACCGATGTCAGGGGTAGGTTCTTTACCCAGAGGGTGGTGAGGGATTGGAATGCCCTGCCAGCATCAGTAGTAAATGCGCCTAGTTTGGGGGCGTTTAAGAGATCCGTAGATAGGTTCATGGACGAAAAGAAATTGGTTTAGGTTGGAGGGTCACAGTTTTTTTTTTAACTGGTCGGTGCAACATCGTGGGCCGAAGGGCCTGTTCTGCGCTGTAATGTTCTATGTTCTATGTTCTATGTTCCAGGGACCCAACTCAAACCATATCCAAAATACAAGGCTTAGACATAGAACATAGAACAGTGCAGCGTAGAACAGGCCCTTCGGCCCACGATGCTGCGCCGAGCTTTATCTGAAACCAAGATCAAGCTATCCCACTCCCTATCATCCTGGTGTGCTCCATGTGCCTATCCAATAACCACTTAAATTTTCCTAAAGTGTCTGACTCCACTATCACTGCAGGCAGTCCATTCCACACCCCAACCACTCTCTGCGTAAAGAACCTACCTCTGATATCCTTCCTATATCTCCCACCATGAACCCTGTAGTTATGCCCCCTTGTAATAGCTCCATCCACCCGAGGAAATAGTCTTTGAACGTTCACTCTATCTATCCCCTTCATCATTTTATAAACCTCTATTAAGTCTCCCCTCAGCCTCCTCCGTTCCAGAGAGAACAGCCCTAGCTCCCTCAACCTTTCCTCATAAGATCTACCCTCCAAACCAGGCAGCATCCTGATAAATCTCCTCTGCACTCTTTCCAGTGCTTCCACATCCTGCTTATAGTGAGGTGACCAGAACTGCACACAATATTCCAAATGTGGTCTCACCAAGGTCCTGTACAGTTGCAGCATAACCCCACGGCTCTTAAACTCCAACCCCCTGTTAATAAAAGCTAACACACTATAGGCCTTCTTCACAGCTCTATCCACTTGAGTGGCAACCTTTAGAGATCTGTGGATATGGACCCCAAGATCTCTCTGTTCCTCCACAGTCTTCAGAACCCTACCTTTGACCCTGTAATCCACATTTAAATTAGTCCTACCAAAATGAATCACCTCACATTTATCAGGGTTAAACTCCAATTGCCATTTTTCAGCCCAGCTTTGCATCCTATCTATGTCTCTTTGTAGCCTACAACAGCCCTCCACCTCATCCACTACTCCACCAATCTTGGTGTCATCAGCAAATTTACTGATCCACCCTTCAGCCCCCTCCTCTAAGTCATTAATAAAAATCACAAAGAGCAGAGGACCAAGCACTGATCCCTGTGGCACTCCGCTAGCAACCTGCCTCCAGTCCGAAAACTTTCCATCGACCACCACCCTCTGTCTTCGATCAGATAGCCAGTTACCTATCCAATTTGCCAACTTTCCCTCTATCTCACACCTCCTTACTTTCATCATAAGCCAACCATGGGGGACCTTATCAAACGCCTTACTAAAATCCATGTATATGACATCAACTGCCCTACCTTCATCAACACACTTAGTTACCTCCTCAAAAAATTCTATCAAATTTGTGAGGCACGACTTGCCCTTCACGAATCCGTGCTGACTATCCCGGATTAATCCGCATCTTTCTAAATGGTCGTAAATCCCATCCCTAAGGACCTTTTCCATCAATTTACCAACCACCGAAGTAAGACTAACCGGTCTATAATTACCAGGGTCATTTCTATTCCCTTTCTTAAACAGAGGAACAACATTCGCCACTCTCCAGTCCTTTGGCACCATCCCCATGGACAGTGAGGACCCAAAGATCAAAGCCAAAGGCTCTGCAATCTCATCCCTTGCCTCCCAAAGAATCCTAGGATATATTTCATCAGGCCCAGGGGACTTATCGACCTTCAGTTTATTCAAAACTGCCAGTACATCCTCCCTCCGAACAACTATTTACTCCAGCCTATTAGCCTGTAACACCTTCTCTTCCTCAAAAACATGGCCCCTCTCCTTGGTGAACACTGAAGAAAAGTATTCATTCATCACCTCGCCTATCTCTACTGACTCCATACACAAGTTTCATCCACTGAAACGTGAGGTGATTCACTTCAGAAGCAAAAACAAGAAGGCAGATTACTACCTGAATGGCTGTAAATTAGGAGAGGGGAGTGTGCAGCGGGACCTGGGTGCCCTTGTGCACCAGTCACTGAAGGTAAGCATGCAGGTGCAACAGGTGGTAAAGAAGGCAAATGGCATGTTGGCCTTCATTGCGAGAGGTTTCGAGTACAGGAGCAGGGATGTGTTGTTGCAATTATACAGGGCCTTCGTGAGGCCACACCTGGAGTATTGTGTACAGTTTTGGTCTCCTTTTCTGAGGAAGGATGTTCTTGCTCTCGAGGGAGTGCAGCGAAGGTTTACCAGGCTGATTCCAGGGATGGCGGGACTGATGTATGTGGAGAGATTGACTTGGTTATGATTGTTGTCACTGGAGTTCAGACAAATGAGGGGGGATCACATAGAGACTTACAAAATTCTAACAGGACCAGACAGGGTAGATGCAGAGAGGATGTTCCCAATGGTGGGGGAGTCCATAACAAGGGGGTCACAGTCTGAGGATTCGGGGTAGACCATTCTTCACCCAAAGAGTGGTGAGCCTGTGGAATTCATTACCACAGGAAGTTGTTGATGCCAAAACATTGAATGTACCCAAGATGTGGCTGGATATATCACTTGGGGCGAATGGGATCATAGGTTATGGGAGAAAGCAGGATTAGGCTATTGAGTTGGACGATCAGCCATGATCGTGATGAATGGGGGAGCAGGCTCGAAGGGCCAAATGGCCTCAACCTCCTCCTATCTTCTATGTTTCTATGAAACGACCGTGTTGACTCACATGAATCATGGTTTGTCTTCTGACTGCTTTGGCTGGCTTCTACCCTCCCTGGCAAATTTGGAAACACCCGGCTCAGCCTCATTTTTAGACCACAGTCATAGAGTCATAGAGGTTTACAGCATGGAAA
The DNA here is from genome assembly GCF_964213995.1 of Mustelus asterias. Classification (NCBI taxonomy): domain Eukaryota; kingdom Metazoa; phylum Chordata; class Chondrichthyes; order Carcharhiniformes; family Triakidae; genus Mustelus; species Mustelus asterias. The sequence continues at coordinate 30,902,421 of NC_135824.1, forward strand.
CAGGCCCTTCGGCCCAACTTGTCCATGCCGCCCTTTTTTGTAAACCCCAAAGCTAGTCCCAATTGCCCACATTTGGCCCATATCCCTCTATACCCATCGTACCCATGTAACTGTCTAAATGCTTTTTAAAAGACAATACTGTACCCGCCTCTACTACTACCTCTGGCAGCTTGTTCCAGACACTCACCACCCTCTGTGTGAAACAATTGCCCCTGTGGACACTTTTATATCTCTCCCCTCTCACCTTAAACCTATGCCCTCTAGTTTTAGACTCCCCTACCTTTGGGAAAAGATATTGACTATATAGCTGATCTATGCCCCTCATTATTTTATAGACCTTTATAAGATCACCCCTCAGCCTTCAACGCTCCAGAGAAAAAAGTCCCAGTCTATCCAGCCTCTCCTTATAACTCAAACCATCAAGTCCCAGTAGCATCCTAGTAAATCTTTTCTGCACTCTTTCTAGTTTAATAATATCCTCTCTATAATAGGGTGACCAGAACTGTACACAGTATTCCAAGTGTGGCCTTACCAATGTCTTGTACAACTTCAACAAGACGTCCCAACTCCTGTATTCAATGTTCTGACCAATGAAACTAAGCATGCTGAATGCCTTCTTCACCACTCTGTCCATCTGTGACTCCACTTTCAAGGAGCCATGAACATGTACCCCTAGATCTTTTGTTCTGTAACTCTCCCCAACACCCTAACATTAACTGAGTAAATCCTGCCCTGGTTCAATCTAATAAAATGCATCACCTCGCATTTATCTAAATTAAACTCCAGCTGCCATTCGTCAGCCCACTGGCCCAACTGATCAAGATCCCGTAGCAATCCTAGATAACTTTCTTCACTGTCCACCATGCCATCAATCATGGTGTCATCTGCAAACTTACTAACCATGCCTCCTATATTCCCGTCCAAATCATGAATATAAATGACAAATAACAGTGGACCCAGCACTGATCCCTGAGGCACACCGCTGGTCACGGGCCTCCAGTTTGAAAAACAACCCTCTACAACCACCCTCTAGCTTCTGTCATCAAGTCAATTTTGTATCCATTTAGATACCTCACCCTGGATCCCATGAGATTTAACCTTGTGTAACAACCTACCATGCGCTACTTTGTCAAAGGCCTTGCTAAAGTCCATGTAGACAACATCAACTGCACTGCCCTCATCTACCTTCTTGGTTACCCCTTCAAAATACTCAATCAAATTTGTGAGACATGATTTTCCACTTACAAAACGATGCTGACTGTCCCTAATCAGTGCTTAGGTCTCTAAATGCCTGTAGATCCTGTCTCTCAAAATACCTTCCAACAACTTACCCACCACAGATGTGAGGCTAACTAGCCTGCAGGCTTTTCCCTGCAGCCCTTTTTAAACAAAGACAAAACATTTGCCACCCTCCAATCTTCAGGCACCTCACCCGTGACTATCGATGATTCAAATATCTCTGCTAGGGGACACGCAATTTCCTCCCTAGCCTCCCACAATGTCCTGGGATACACTTCATCAGTCCCGGGGATTTAGCTACCTTGATGCACTTTAAGTCATCCAGCACCTCCTTCTCTGTTATATGTACGCTACAGTTCATTAATAACTCTGCTGGTGAGACTCCCATTCTTGCATATGGAGTGGCCCTTTAGACCAGAAGGAATTGAGAGATTCTGGTTTTCAGGGTTCCTCCTGATTGCTTCTTTAGGCCAGACTTAAAGGAGCAGATGGCTCATTCAGCTAGTCCGTTGGATGCTGGGTGGTAAGACGCAGTCCTAGTGTGCTTTATTCCACTGAGGATGGTGACATTCTGAAACTCAGGCTTCGTAAAGAGACTGTTCCATTATCAGACACTAAGGCCGGGATTTTACCAGCTCGCCCCACCCATCAATGGGCGGAACGAGCCTGTAAAATCACCCAAGAGCCGAGAAATCGGGATCACTCCCAATTTCTCTTCAGAAAAAGGCTTAAGGAGGTGAATTCTCTGTAGAATCAAAGAATTCACCTCAAACACTTCCATTCACTTTGAATGTGCATCGATAAGGGGCAAAAGCACTGTGCCCATAAATGGGCCAACATAATCAATACTGACCCGTACCCACGGCCAATGAGGCATCTCCAAAGGGTATAGTGGGGCTGCAGAAGGCAACCTTTGCTGCAATTGGCACTGTTCACAGTGCTCAACTAGACTGTCAATGGTTGGCATCAATGCCAGGCCACCAGAAGTGGTGAGCATCTTCATCTTAGATATACCCGGATGGGCACTGTGTAATTCAGCCAGGAACAACTCTCTTCCTGGTACAGGTATGACGACTCTTGCTCCCCAAAGTCTTGTGAGAGTCCTGGACCCAAACCCCGTGGTGTTATCATGCCAGTCTAGACCCCAATATTTTTTTAAATTTTTGGCATAATTATGAGGATAGGATGCCTCGCTCCAGGAGTAATTCCACTGACAAATTAGACATCTTTTTAAAATCAAAACAAACTTTCTTCATAACACAGTTTAAATATAATGTTAACAAAGTGAAGCAGCTTAACAGTTGGACAAATGTAAATAATTGAAAGAAAACCACTCTAATTTCTAACTTATCACTATTTCTATTCCAAGTAAGCAACGTTTCGCCTAGACCCAAATGTCCACTTCAAATACAGTTAGCAAACCCAGGCATACTTGCTACAAATAATGTCAACAGCCTTGAAGCTTTCGGAGAGGTTTTGATTTTCAGAGCAGCTTGCAGACTTCTGTCTTTAAACAACCCCAGCCACAAAGTGAACAGAAAACTGTTTCTCTCTCTGTTGCATATCTAGCTCCTCCCATTAACCACCTTATCACATGACCCTGGATACCTAAGCAAAACCCCAGCTTCCATTCCTTTAATCAAAAACTCCAGGGGACCTTTTCTGTTGTAAACTGAAATCCATTTGCTCTCTCCTAAGTAAGCACTACATGGCTAAAATGAGCAATTATCCTGCTTTCCCAGCATCTGCGCTGTAAACCCGCCAGATATACTGACCATCTGTAAAAACTAATTCTTAAAAACATTTCCCTGAAACAAAAAGTATATCAATAGCACAGTATCACTACAGGATGATGCCATCTTGACAACTCAATTCATCTTTTCACACAAGATATGGTTTAAGCACTTCAGAAACTGTCTCACTTTGGGCAGCAGTGGATCTCGACTGGTCCAGAACTTGATCTGTTTCACCGACAATGGCAACGCGTCCAAGAAATTCAGCGCCATGACAATTTCCTGCAGTACTGGAGGAGGTGCAACAGTTCCTTGCAAAGGTAGGCGACTAAGAGCATCCCTATTCACTATGTGTGTTCCAGTCCGATGCTTGAAGGTAAATTCTTAGACGGAGAGGATTAACACCCGGTGCTGAATTCTTGTCAATGCAATTGGCAGAATAGCCTTGTCTTCTCTAAAAAGATCCAAAAGTGGTATGTGATCAGAAACAGCGGTAAAGTGCCTACTGGTGGAGTTGCTTGACATCAAAAACGATTGATAATCTTCTTTATCAATTTGAGAGTAGCCTTGTTCTGTTTCTGAGAGGGTTCTCGAGACTGACCCTATTGACCTTTCAGATATGTTGTCCAGATACGTTGTCCATCTCATGGGACAACACCACACCAATGCCATGTGGAGAGGCATCACAGGTTAACACAGATTTCTTACACGAGTCAAAATGTACAAACAAGTTTGAATAATGCAGCAATTGCTTTTCTCTGTTAAAACATTCTTTCTGGGGTGTCTTCCAAGACCAGCACCATTGCTTCTTCAGCAGCATATGCAAGGGGGGCAATTTTCACAGTAACTTCATTGCAGTGTTAATGTAAGCCTATTTGTGACACTAATAAATAAACTTTAAACCTTAAAACTTTAGCTTTGTATAAGATTGACATCCAGCCAGCTTTGCATACAAGTCTTCAATCAATGGGACTGGATATTGATCCAACCTGGCAGCCTGATTAACTGGTAACTTGTAGTCCCCACGACTGATTGGTCTTGCCTGGCTTCAACACAGGCACTGTGAGTGCTGCCCATTCTTTGAACTAAACTAGCTGGATAATGCCCAGTTCTTCCAATCTCTTGAATTCAGTATCCACCTTCTCATAAGGCATATGGTACTAGCCTTGCCCTAAAATATTGAGGGGCCACCTCTAGATTCACATAGACCTTCACCTGTTGGCTTATTACCTTGCATAACTCATCACTCAAGAGGCTCTCATATTTCTTCATCAGTTGAAGTAGTCTTCCTTCCCACACTTGGAAAATCTTGGCCAAGTTGAGCTTATCCTTAAGCCTATTGCGGCCCCATAGGCTTTGTCTTTGCCTGACACTATTATTAGTGGGAGATGGAAGACAGTTGCTTATAGCATACAGCTATTGTTGTCGTGCCCATTATTTTTATGGCTTCTCCTGTGTAAGTTGTTAATTTTGCTGCAGTAATAGTTAAATTCAATGGCTGGGATCCTTTTCTCAAGTATCAAAATGTATGTTGACATGTCACAGAATCAGGTGCCCCAGTGTCTACTTCCACCTTAAGAAGCTTTCCATTTACCAGGAGCAGTATGATCCTGGAGGCTATCACGCCCGTTTCACTACTGCATCTTCATTTTTAGCACCACTGCTGACTGCAGGTTTGTGCCCTAACTGGTGACCGCCACCATTTTGCATGCCTTGTGACTCTTGTGCACCCTATGCAGTGCCCTCCATTGCCAACGCTATCCCCAACACTCACTTAAATTTTATATCTGCCTACGCTGGTAACTTCCATTGAGTAGCCTCATTATTCACCCCACAGACTAATTTGTCCTGCAGCATATCATTCAAAGGGGCTCCAAAGATCGCAGTGCTCCACGATTTGCTTCAACTTGGTGATATAAGATGCAATAGTTTCCCATGGGGCCATCCCACTTGAATTAAACTCATGGCTGATAGTTTCTGATGGAGATGTAAGTTTACAAAGTAATGATCTCACTGCATGACTTGGAGTCGGATGTATTGGGGTTGTGAGACTGTGAATCAAATTGTACACCTGGGTCCCCCACACACACAGTCAGGAGAATTGCCTTTCTCTTCCCCTCCTCTATTTCATTGGCCTGAAAGTAAAAGCCCAAACACTCTACATATTTTGATGCTTCCGTGGAGGCATCAGAAGGATCTATCCATACAAATAGGAGTATTTTTGTAATTACTCTCCTTTATCTCAACTTCAACAGAAACTGTATACTCAGAGTTTGAGGCTCACTTTTACCCTCGTCGCCAATGTAATAATTCTTGTTCACCAGTTAAGGGAAAAACAACAACACATTTATTTAGAGGTAAAGGCTGTACAGAGGCATGCAGCCTCCTGATTGCAGCCAACTCCTGAGAAAGTTCTGGAACAGAAACCCAAGCTCATCAGTGTGATTCCCCACCCTGCTCCCCACTCCACAATAGGTCATTCCATAGTTACCAGATTACTGAACTAATGGGGGGGCTGCCAGTCACACAGATCGGATCTCCAACACTCTATCCCACTGTCCCACCCACAGAAAATAACTCCGACTGGAAGCTGTGTGTCAGGAAGAGCGGTGCGAATTTACAAAAGGAAATAATTAATCCAAGTGCCTCACACAAACACAACACCCACGGCACACAGGAGTTAACTAGCTTGTGAAGCTCAAGAAAACAAAACAGTCATTACTATAAAATAGGTCCAGTCTTGTTCTGACATGTTGATCTTTCTTCCTGCGCATTACGCATTATAGCCAAGGATTTTATCATTGTACATGACTGAAATCAAGAAGTTGCTTCTAAGGAGAAGAAGAAGGAAGTAGACTGAAGAACACACTTGAGAAAGTAACCACTGTTTTGCTGACCTTGGCATTGCCGGAAGTCCTTGTGAAGAGATGGAGGGGGCCTGCAGTCTTGGAAGGGAAGCAGCCTCATTGGTCGAGGTGGGCACTGCCACTGTCAAAGGTGAATGGGAGGATTCCTCCATCTTGAGCACCCTCTGAAGAATAAATTAAGTGAACGGTTGCCATAGCTGCAAGGCCTATTTGCTTGAGGGGGTTAGAACATGAGGCCTCATGGAGCAGCAGCCCCACCACTCCCCCTTCTCCCCACTCTCCAGGCCAGCCGCTGACAAACTGCCTCCAGGCACCTGATGGGCTTGGTGCTGAGTTGGAAGCCTATAGATCATTGAGGGACAGAATGGTGATGGGCGAGCCTCTGGTGGTGCTCACCCGCCTTTGAGGAGTTCACCCAGAGATGGAAACCCATTAAGCTGTTGACCTCATGTATTTTCCCCTGAAATTCCTTCTGGTCTTTCCTTGAAGTCCACCCACACAGAACTGGAAAGATTCTACCGAGTGTGAACTGCAGAGTCTTCAGAGATTTGGAGGGTTTAAATGAAGTGGGAATCAGAAGCCTACTGAGTAGGATATCGGAGACATCAAGTCTAGATAGAAAGGTCAAGGTAGGAATTTTTCCAGCAATGAGGTAAGGTAAGGCTGGACAATGATTGCTTCATGTATAAGGATTGCAGTCTTCATTAATGTCTGTTTCTGTGAGAGGCTTTTATTGAATTGCTCCATGATGTCTATCTCCAGAGGCAGTCTCATGGCATCATCACATGACTACAGAAAGCCAGAGGTGGCAGTCAGACTGGTTACCTTTCAGAACAGTGTGGAAGGCCTCCCTCATCAAAACTGTGCATGCAAACGTTTATTCCGCTCACTGGGAAAAAGGGGATGTTTGAGTTTAGAAACTTTGGTTTTCCTCACGATTAATTGGAAGACAATTGCGTCTGATTCATAATTAATCCCCCCCCCCCACCCCCGGCCCATCCCATAGCCCCAGCTGTTAATTGATGGCACAGAAGCAGGTTGGGAAATGACACACTGCCCACTTATACAGCAAACTGGATATAGGGGCACTGGAGGAAGCTGCAAGAAAAGGCTTATAAGACCAGTACGAAAGGTGAAGAGTTACAATTATCAGGTAAGATTGACCAGGTGAACTTTTCTCCAGAGAAGAGATGGCTGAGAGATAGCCTGATCAAGGTTTTAAAGTTTATGAAAGGTTTCAATAGGGTGCGCGTAAAGAAAATGGATAATATTTTTGGCCCCCAATATACCAGGTGGGCATACCTGTTGGCATGCCAGGATGCTGTCTGTCCCTGGCTAATTTCCCCAGAGGCTGGGTGGGGGGTGGCGGGGAGGGTCAGCCAGTCAGCCTGTGGACTCCCCAAGATGTTGCAGACTAGGCCAACTACCCGGAGGTCATCTTTCACTGGTAGACTGGGGGAGCCTGCACTCCAGGTAGGCTTAGAGGCCCTCTCTGGCTTTCCCTATGGCGAGCATTTATTTTTAATTATTAAGGAGCTTAAAACATTAACAAGGTGGTGCTTCCTTCTCTCTCTCTTACCTATTTGGTAACCTGCTGCTTTTTCAGTGGCAGGGAGAACCTCCTATTGACCCTTCAAAACCTTCCCATCATCTTTAGTTGTACAGCAATTGCAACTATGGCCACTTGGTTGGCTACTTCAGGGGAAATGGGTGACTGCCTCCCACATACTGTGGGGATCTGACACAAAGGACAAAATCCTGCCCAATGTACCTATTTGTGAGGGAAATCTAATCTAGGGACCATAAATATAAGTCAGTCGCTAATAAATTCAATAAGGAATTTAGGATGAACTTCCTTACCTGAAGAGAGGCTAGTACTTGGAACATAAGGAATGATTAAGGCGAATGGCATGGATGTACTTAAGGCAATGCTAAATAAACATGAGGGAGAATGAAATTGAAGGGTTTATTGAAAGATGAACAGTGGTGGGAGCAGGGTTTGTATGGAACAGTTGAGCCAAATGACCTGTTTCTGCCCTGTAAATGTTATGTGATTCTATGTAATTCCATGACTTCCTATTTATACAATGGATGGATAATTACAGCCACAGAAGTGCAGTTTCCCAATACATGCACCCCACATCAAAGAATTGGAGAAACAGACAGCATAGAAGGAGGCTATTTGGCCCATCATGCATCTGCCGGCTCTTTGAAAGAACACATTTTCCTTTTTTCAAGTATATATCAATATCCTTTTGAAAATTATAACTGAGTTTGCTCCCACCATCTTTTCTGGCAGTGTCTTCACGATCCAAACAATTCACGGCAGAATTTCTTTTGCTGGTTCTTTTGCCAATTTTCGAAAATGTGTTACCTCTGGTTACCAATCACCAGTTTCTCCTTGCCTATTCTATCGAAATCCCCTCTTGAAAATGTGCCTAAGTGTCAGAGCTGGAGTCTGACAGTACAGGGACGAGCCAGAGTGGAACTCTGAATCCCTACAGCGCAGAAGGAGACCATTCAGCCCATCGAGTCTGCACCGACTTTCTCTAACAGAGTACCTTGCCCAGGCCTTTTTCCCCACCGTATCCCCGTAACCCCACAAATTTAACATGGACCATCCCTCTAACCTACACATTCCTCCGGGTGCTCCGGTTTCCTCCCACGCTCAAAAGAGATGCGGGTTAGGTTGATTGGCCATGATATATTGCCCCTTAATGTCAGGGAGACCAGGATGGTAAATATGTGGGTTACGGGGGTGATGCGCGACAATTAAGCACGTGGAACCAAGGCTTCGATATTGAAGGCTTTTATTGTGTAACAATGGAACTACTAACACGAATACGCCAGTTCAGACTGAAGGGGTCCTGCCGGAGCAGAGGGTCTTATACCTCGCCACCGGAGGCGGGACCCCACTGGAATGTGCCATGATAACACTTATAACAGGTAAACACCCTAACCCAACAACATTGTACAACCCCCACAGTAACAACACCCTAGCCCAACAGTAACATAATAACAACCCCCAGTGGTGAACCAACGATGGTTCACCACATTCACCCCTCCTTTAAGAACAAAAGGTGGCGGGGTGCAAGAAAAAAACAGGTCATATAAACAGAATTCACAAGTCCAGACGGTCTGGAGGACCGCACCGACGCTGTGATCTCCTCAACACCGGTTGCGAAACCGGAGCAGGTGCTTGCGGTGGCGTTCTTTCCAAAACAACGTCTGGCTGTCCCCTCAAGGACTCCCGGGCCGGCTGGCCCTGGTGAAGCGATGGTGCAGGGGATCCTGGAACCTTTGGTGGTGGTGGTGGTGGTGATGATGGTGGCGCCGATCTCCGAGTCTCAGGCAAGCTGTACATGGGAGTAAAAGTGTTATGCACTGGTCCCGGTGCTGACCTCGCCACGTCTGGGGAAGCAATGAGGAGTAGTGGATTCGTGACTGGGGGAATAGGAGCGACAGGAGTTGCTACGTCCCCTGCGGGCGCCAGGTCTCTAATGGAGACAGTGTCCTCTCGCCCATCAGGATATGCCACATAGGCATACTGAGGGTTGGCGTGGAGGAGTTGGACCGGTTCGACCAAGGGGTCGGACCTGCGAGCCCTCACATGTCGCCGCAGAAGGACGGGTCCTGGGTACGTCAACCAGGCTGGCAATGAGGTTCCCGAGGACGACTTCCGAGGGAATGAGAACATCCTCTCGTGGGGAGTAGCATTGGTTGCCGTACACAGGAGGGAGCGGATAGAATGGAACGCATTTGGAAGGACCTCCTGCCAACAGGAGACTGGAAGGCCCCTGGATTTCAGTGCCAGTAGGACAGCCTTCCAGACTGTAGCATTCTCCCTTTCCACTTGTCCGTTACCCCTAGGGTTGTAGCTCGTGGTTCTACTAGAGGCAATCCCGAATGAGAGCAGGAATTGCCTCAAGTCGTTGCTCATGAACGACGAGCCCCTGTCGCTATGAATGTAGCAGGGGTACCCGAACAGGGTAAAAAGCTCACTGAATGCCTTGATGACGGTGGCAGTCGACGTGTCCGCACAGGGGAAAACAAACGGAAACCGGGAATACTCGTCTATTATGTTGAGGAAATAGACATTCCAGTCCGTTGAGGGAAGGGGGCCCTTAAAATCCACACTCAGCCTCTCAAAAGGGCGAGTGGCCTTGACCAATTGTGCCCGGTCTGGTCGATAAAAGTGTGGTTTGCATTCTGCGCAAATCCGACAGCTTCTCGTCACTGACCTGACATCCTCCACCGAGTAGGGCAGGTTGCGGGCTTTGACGAAGTGGTAGAGTCTGGTGACTCCAGGATGACACAGATCATTGTGGAGAGCCTTCAAGCGGTCCTCCTGCATGATGGCGCATGTTCCGCGCGAGAGGGCATCCGAGGGTTCATTGAGCTTCCCTGGACGATACATAATATCGTAATTATAGGTGGAGAGCTCAATTCTCCACCGCAAGATCTTATCGTTCTTGATCTTGCCCCTCTGCGTGTTGCTGAACATAAACGCCACGGATCGTTGATCCGTGATCAGGGTGAACCGCTTCCCTGCCAAGTAATGGCGCCAGTGTCTGACTGCCTCCACAATGGCCTGAGCCTCCTTCTCCACCGCTGAGTGCCGAATTTCGGGGCCTTGAAGGGTGCGGGAAAAGAACGCGACGGGCCTGCCTGGTTTAGTGTGGTGGCTAGGGCGAAATCAGATGCATCACTCTCCACCTGGAAAGGGATGGATTCATCCACCGCGTGCATCGTGGCTTTCGAGATGTCGCTTTTCAAAACCTTGAAGGCCAATTGGGCCTCCGGCATAAGTGGGAAGGTCGTGGACTTAATGAGCGGACGAGCTTTGTCCGGGTAGTTGGGGACCCACTGTGCATAATATGAAAAGAACCCGAGGCATCTCCTCAGTGCTTTCGTGCTAGCGGGCAAGGGAAGTTCAGTAAGTGGGCGCATACGGTCTGGATCAGGGCCAATGACCCCGTTTTCCACCACGTATCCGAGGATGGCTAACCTGCGCGTACGGAATACGCACTTCTCCCTGTTATAGGTCAGATTCAGGCGAGATGCAGTGCGCAGAAAGTGTTGGAGATTCGTGTCGTGGTCCTGCTGGTCATGGCCGCAGATGGTGACGTTATCCAGGTACGGGAAGGTAGCCCGCAACCCGTTCTGGTCCACCATTCGGTCCATAGCACGCTGGAAGACCGAGACCCCATTGGTGACACCAAATGGAACCCTGAGGAATTGGTATAGACGACCATCCGCCTCAAAAGCCGTATATTGTCGGTCCTCTGGGCGGATGGGGAGTTGATGGTAGGCGGACTTAAGGTCTATGGTAGAAAACACTCGGTACTGCGCAATCTGATTGACCATATCAGAAATGCGCAGGAGAGGATACGCATCCAGCTGCGTATAACGATTAATGGTCTGACTATAGTCGATGACCATCCGAGGTTTGTTCCCGCTTTTGACTACCACGACCTGCGCTCTCCACGGACTAGCACTGGCCTGTATGATCCCTTCCTTGAGGAGCCGCTGAACCTCAGATCTAATAAAGATCCGGTCCTCAGCGCTGTAACGCCTACTTTTAGTAGCGATGGGCTTGCAGCCAGGTACCAGATTTTTAAAAAGTGATGGTGTAGTGATTTTCAGGGTGGATAGATTGCATGCGGGGCGCTTTGGGCAATTTGGAGGCTGCGGCTGATTCCCTACTGCCAGTGAAGGGAGTGGCCCACCGTACCGTAGGATCACACTCTTCATGTGGACCATAAAGTTTAGTCCGAGGAGAATTGGCGCACAAAGGTGAGGTAACACAAGGAGCCTGTATTGCTCGTAAATTGTGCCCTGTACCTCAAGAGTTACCATACATCGTCCTTGGATCGGTACAGACCGGGACCGTGATGCCATGGAAATTGTCTGCTTGGCAGGGAGAACCCGGAGTCCACACCTTTTAGCAGTTTCAGGGTGTATGAAACTTTCGGTGCTCCCACTGTCAAACAGACAATTCACAGTTCGACCACTAACCTTTATATCCAGCATGGAATTTTCAAGTCTGTAGTGCCTGGTCTGGTCCAGGGAGATCAACGCCACCGTTGGCCCCTGGGCGTCACTGCATGCTGCCGATGTTGATGCTGAGGACCCCTGCTGGTCGCTCCTAGTCGTCGTGGACCATGATGGCCGCCCCCATGAATCGCACTTGGGCGAGGGCGCCAAACGCAGCGACTCCTGGTGGTCTTCCTCCTCCTCCGTCAGCCACGATGGCGCCGTCCTGGGTTCGCACGTGGTCGGACCTCGTGGGTACTGCGACGCCGAAGGAGATTGTCTCCGTTCTGGAGGGTTACAAGCTGCACTGCCGTTTTTAGGCTTGGACCTGCAGACTTTGCCGTAGTGGCCTTTTTTACCGCACTGGCTGCAGATTGCCGTTCTTGCCGGACACTGTTGCCGTGGATGCTTGGCCCCACCACAAAAATAGCATCGCTGGCCACCTGGAGCTGCCGCCGTCGTCGGATCGATCTGGGAGCGTGGGTTAGCGGGGCGAGGAGGGAGCTGAGCTTGCTCCAGCCACGTTGACTGCACGTGGTCCTCGGGGTACAGCGCCAAGCTCTTCGACGCCGCTTCCAGCATCACCGCCATCTCCATTGCTTGGGTCAAGTCGAGTTTCCCCTTTTCCAGCAATTTAAGCCTGATGTACGAGGACCCTACCCCTGCTACGAACGCGTCTCGGGCGAGGTCGTACATATATTGTTCGGCTGATACGTCTTTACAATCGCAACCCCTGGCAAGCTGCAGGAGCTCATTGGCGTAGTCCTCCATGGTTTCGCCTGACTGCCGACGTCGTGTAGCGAGGAGGTAACGAGCGTGTATCTCGTTGGGTGGCTTCGTGTATCGTTTTTTTAGGAGCTCGACGGCACCCGGGTAAGTGGGAGCTGCACGAATGGCGAGATAAATCGTGTCGCTTACCCTTGCGTGGAGGACCTGGAGTTTATCACTGTCTGTAGTGATAGCTACCGAGGCTGCCAGGTAGTCCTCGAAACACTTCCACCAATGGTCGAATGTGTTAGCGGCACCGACCGCACGTGGGTCCAGTGTCAGACGATCCGGTTTTAAGATCTGTTCCATACTCTTTTTTTTTTGTACAGCTGGGAGTTTTCTGTTACACAATAAAATTGATGCGCGACAATTAAGCACGTGGAACCAAGGCTTCGATATTGAAGGCTTTTATTGTGTAACAATGGAACTACTAACACGAATACACCAGTTCAGACTGGTTCACCACAGGGGGATAGGACATGTGTGGGATTGTTGTCGGTGCAGACTCGATGGGCCAAATGGCCTCCTTATGCACTGTAGGGATTCTATGATTCTAAACTGTACATCTTTGGACTGGGGGTGGGGGAAGGATGTTGTTGGGGGGGTCAAAGGGAATGTTTGTGTTTATTTCCTGAGGAAAAGAAATGACCTTTAGCCCCAATTTTGGCTTAAGCTGAATTTGTTCTCACAAACCTCGCCAACCCCTGGCCCCCTAGAGAAGGGTATTCTCAGATTCCCCGGTGCCAGTAGATCACTGGCCCCTCATGAACCAGGAGCCCCCAGAATTATTTTTTTAAACCTCTAACATGGAAATGCAGCTAAATTATTGAGTACAGACAGTGCACATCTGGAATCCAATCCCTTGTCTATGGATAGTGTCAGCAAGGGGCAGTGTGTAGATGAAGAAGTGGGTGAGGATGGATATATCCCTGCGGACGGCATTGACAACCACATGGGGCAGGGAGAGAGGTCATCACTGAGACTGTGTGAGCTGCAGTGTGATCTGCAAGAGTGGAATCGTACAGAAACTTTCCATTGAGGAGGGAAGGCAGTAGCATAGGGAGATGGTATCAGATGCTGCCCTGGTGAGCCAAGGAGATGAAGGGATAGATAATATGTTACAGTCACAGAGGATATCACCGGCAACATCAAATGAACAGCGTCAATGTTGTGAGCAGGGTGGAAGCTGGTATAAATGGGGGCATAAACTGGTGATCATAGAAATTGAAAGCAACAATACATTTGAGAGAGTAAAGGGATTGTAGAGAAGAGGCAACATTTGGAGTGAGCAGATCAAGGCAGCCTTTAGTGAAAATGATCATTATTAAAGTGCCTGAGTGAACAAAGGGAGTCATTAACAAAACAATGATATAAAAAGCAAAATATTGCAGACACTGGAAATCTGAGATGAAAACAGAAAATCCTGGAAATACTCAGCAGGTCAGTTCTGACGAAAGGTGATTGACTTGAGATGTTACTCTTGTTTATCTCTCCACAGATGCTGCCTGGCTTCCATCATTTTCTATTCTGAGCCATTAGCAATGTTGACAAGTATTGGAGTTGAACAAATGGTTGAAGCAGGTGTTATGGAAGAGATTCTCTTGCAGAGGGACTTGGGCCGGAATTTTACCGGCCCGCCCACCACGGGAATCGGAGTGAGCGAGGGGCAGAGCATGGGAAAGTCCTTTGACCTCAGGCGGGATTTTACGGTTTTCAGGATGAGCGAGCCATAAAATCCCACCCATGGGTCAGGGACCTAGTGGTTGCTGAACAGTGTTAACGCGAATACAATGGTGGCAACTGAGGAGATTGCATGGACAGTCTTAATTTATTATTTTTAATTAATTCATGGGAAGTGGTCAGCATTTATTGCCTGTCCTTGAATTGCCCTTGAGCTGAGTGGGCATGTAAGAGTCAACCACATTGCTGTGGCTCTGGAGTCATACGTAGGCCAGACCAGGTAAGGACAGCAGATTTCCTAAAGGACACTCGTGAACCAGATGTATTTTTACAACAATCGACAATGGTTTCAATTCCAGATTTTGATTCAATTTAAAATTCACCATCTGCTGCGGTGGGATTCGAACCCAGGTCCACAGAGCATTACTCTGGCTCCCTGGATTACTAGTCCAGTGACAATACCACAATGCCATCGCTTCCCGCCAAACAACAATTTACAAAGCTTTCCTCTTTAGCTTATGCATTCCCCTTAATCAAGTTAATATTTAGAAAGTGCACATTTAGAGTGATCAATTCAGCAATTAAACATTTTAGAATATTTAAGAAGGGTTACAACATCTATCCATTGAGATGAACATGTGTGAAAGACATTGATCTTAGAACTCGTAAGCTAGAAAACTGCGGGATGTTCTAGTTACAATAAGATTCTGTGAACACTTCACCTTGTTTCTGAAGTGGTTATAGTTTCAAATTGAGAGATCAAAATTAATACAGATTAATTCGACAGGTGAATGCTTTCTGATGGATATCAAGTTAGGCGTACTCTCCTCCTCACTCCCCTGTCGGAAGACAGGTGATCTTTGCACCACCATCTCCATTACAGATAGGACAAGGAGCGAGGTCCCAAATCCACTGGAGCCGGAATGAGGATTGGACCCCGCGCTGTTGGCACTCGCACCAGCCGTCCATCCCCATAAGGAGAACACGTTGCCATGGCAGCATGTAGCTTTACACGCATGTTGTAGAGCAGGCGTATGAATAATGATGGAAGAAGTACTTTCCTACACATCGCTGAGCAGGAATCTCTCCTCTTCTTCATGCCTGCCACTTGCAAATGTTGGAAAGATTTTCACAGATTGATATTAATTGTGTTTGGCTACACCAGCCCTTGGCCCACCTAGGGTGGGATTCGAACTTGGAACTTCTGGCTCCGGGGACAGAGACCCACTGCACCACTTTATGCTACTGGAATTATCTGACTGCAATATTTACATTCAACCACTTGATGGAGTATTAGTGACATACAGTGACTATCAACTTGCCAAGACATGCTATCATTTTTATACAGTTGGGCATTAAAGCACTTTTAGGCAGTAATTTTATACGCAGCCATCTCGAAGGCAGTGGTGCTCGAAGTGAACATCAGGAGAGGTGGATAATGGACAGCTGAATTAATGTTACGTATTTTACACTGACAAAATCAAAATGCAGTAAGAAGTTTAACAACAGCAGGTTAAAGTCCAACAGGTTTATTTGGTAGCAAAAGCCATATGACCAGGCCTCCACTGCCCCCACCCGTTGTCAGGTACAAGGAACACTCACATGCCTTATGCTGGGATTCTTAGCTGAAGCATAGATGGTAAAGATGTGCACTGTATTATACACATCCCAACATCAGGATTTATCACAAGTTGGGGCGGCACGGTGGCACAGTGGTTAGCACTGCTGCCTCACAGCGCCAGGGACCCGGGTTCAATTCCCGGCTTGGGTCACTGTCTGTGTGGAGTTTGCACGTTCTCCCCGTGTCTGCGTGGGTTTCCTCCGGGTGCTCCGGTTTCCTCCCACAGTCTGAAAGACGTGTTGGTTAGGTTCGTTGATGCAAACAGGTGCTGGAATGTGGCGACTCGGGGAATTTCACAGTAGCTTCATTGCAGTGTTAATGTAAGTCTTACTTGTGACTAATAAATAAACTTTACTTTTGCTTTAAGTCCAGATAACATCAGAAATTTTAACAATGAGGTTTGTGACTTGCTGCTTTGCCACAGGCTCGGCTGTGGACAACAACGAACTAACAGTTGGCAACTTTAATTAATCTGTTGAGAATGTCACACTTATTTTACTGTTAGAAGTCCCAAAAAATGTTAAGCCTGGTACAATGAAATTGAGCTGGGTTTTTAAGAGTAATAGCTACTCTGGTTAAATGGCACAGTGGTTAAATGGAACATAGGAACAGAATTAGGCAATTCGGCCCATCGAGTCTGCTCCACCATTCAATCATGGCTGATAAGTTTTTCAACCCCATTCTCCCACCTTTTCCACGTAACCTTTGATCCCCTTACCAATCAAGAACCTACATAGATACATAGGCTCATACAGTGCAAAAGGAGGCCATTCGGCCCATTGAGTCTGCACTGACCACAATCCCACCCAGGCCCTATCCCCATAATCCCCATTTACTCTAGCTAGCCCCCTGATACTAAGGGGCAATTTAGCATGGCTAATCCACCTGACTTGCACATCTTTGGAATGTGGGAGGAAACCGGAGCACCCGGAGGAAACCCATGCAGACACGGGGAGACTACGCACAGACAGTCACCCAAGCCGGGAATCGAACCCGGGTCTCTGGCAATGTGAGGCAACAGTGCTAACCACTGCACCACCGTGCCACCTGCCTCTCTCTGTCTTAAATATACTTAATGGAAGCACTGCTACCTCACAGCGCCAGAGACCTGGATTTGATTCCAGGCTTGGGTCACTGTCTGTATGGAGTCTGCATGTTCTCCCCGTGTCTGCATGGGTTTCCTCCGGGTGCTCCGGTTTCTTCCCACAGCTCATAGAATGTGCAGGTTAGGTGGAATGGTCATGGTAAATTGTCCCTTAGTGTTCCAAGATGCGTAGGTTGGATGGGATTAGCCATGGTAAATGTGTGGGATTGCAGAGATAGGGCAGGGGGAGAGGCCTGGGTAAGATACTCTGTCGGAGAGTCGGTGTAGACTCGATGAACTGAATGGCCTCTTCTGCACAGTGGGGATTCTATTCTACGATTCTAAGTGTTAAGCAGATACCAGAGCCTGTCTACAGTGTGCCTAAGAAACAAGTCCTCGAGCTCGAGATAGAGGGACTGAACTCAGAACATGGTGACAGCAGTAGAGATATTGATATGGAAGAGACGTTAGTGTTATCGAAGGAACCACAAAAGCAGCTTGAGAAATGTTGCCAGAAGAAGGAGGCACACTGAAGAGAGGTAACAGTGACTGTACTTGGTGAGTAGTCCGTGCCCTTGTTCTGCCTGTGTGACTGACTCAAGCACCCACAGAGAGGCCAGCTGGGGCAGTTATGGAAATGCTATTTTCTCCAGTATCGAGCATGATCAGGTCTTCATGAAGAGGAGTCAAAGCTTCAAGTTAGTTCCTGACTTTATGCAGTAGATCCAGTAGCAGATGACATTCTCCTAAAGATTTGCAGGGAGCCACCACAAATCTTTACTCCACTATTAAAGCCTTTGACACCTGTTTTAATTGGCCACGGGACCCCGTTATCGAGCAGGTTGTTCCGAGCACAATGTAGGCCCCAAATCTGAGCATCAAATCAGGTTATAGTTTGGGGCGAATCTGAGGCCTTACATGACTCTGTTGACTGGGTAGCCCCACAGGCAGCGGTCCCAACAATAAGAAAGCCTGCGCAGCATTGATATAAATCCATGAACATGCATAGGTGTCCCAATGTGTCTTGTCACCATGGTGACAAAGCAAACTGCAGCACCTGAAGAAATGCAAAGCAAGTCTATCTTCAACTTTCATACCTCGGTCAGCTTGGAATTTAGCTATATTTATGAACATGATGTTGAAAAGAAGATGTTAAAAGCGTATTTCTAATGATCATTCCTAGTCAAATCCCAAATAATTGGGAACTTAAATTTTAACAAATTCTACAGTGAATTGGCCAACAGCCAATCAAAAGGCCAAGAGTTTGCCTCAGGTATTGGTGCAGAACGCTTGATGTCATTTGATAATGGATTTATAGTGAGGGAGGGACAGGGTGGGAGGTAATTCCAATAGAACAAATCATTGGGAAGATTTCTGGAGAAGGAAAATATACATTTTAGAGTTGTTGTGACAAGCCTCCAAGAAATCCTCTCTGGAGCCCACAGGAGATGGGGATTAACGCCCTCAGATTGAGCTGACGGATTCGCTTCAGTGCCCTCATTTGCAGAAGTTGTTCAAACACCTGTCTGCAACTACCTCCTGTGAATATTTATTTTGTAAGAAATCTGAACATGCCCCTGTCTACATCAATGGGGATGAAGTGGAAATGGTCGGGAGCTTCAGGTTTCCAGGTGTTCAGATCACCAACAACCTGCCCTGGTCCTTCCATGCCAACCTGTACTTCTGAGGCTGTAAAAGGTTCTGGTCAGACCCCATTTGGAGTATTGTGAGCAGTTTTGGGCCCCGTATCTAAGGAAGGATGTGCTGGCCTTGGAAAGGGTCCACAGGAGGTTCACAAGAATGATCCCTGGAATGAAGAGCTTGACGTATGGGGAACAGTTGAGGACTCTGGGTCTGTACTCATTGGAGTTTAGAAGGATGAGGGGGGGATCTTATTGAAACTTACAGGATACTACGAGGCCTGGATAGAGTGGACATGGAGAGGATATTTTGACTAGTAGGAAAAATTGGAACCAGAGGGCACAACCTCAAGCTAAAGGGACGATCCTTTAAAACAGAGATGAGGAGGAATTTCTTCAGCCAGAGAGTGATGAATCTGTGGAACTCTTTGTCACAGAAGGCAGTGGAGGCCAGGTCATTGAGTGTCTTTAAGACAGAGTTAGATAGGTTCTTGATTAATAAAGGGATCAGGGGTTGGGAGCAAAAGGCTGGAGAATGGGAATGAGAAAAATGTCAGCCATGATTGAATGGCAGAGCAGACTCGATAGGCCGAATGGCCTAATTTTGCTCCTTAGGGTCTTATGGTCTAATACTATAGCTAAGAAAGCCCACCAATGCCCTTACTTTCTCAGGAGGCTGAGGAAAGTCAGCATGCCCATTACGACTCTCACCAATTTTCACAAGTGCACCATAGAAAGCATCCTTTCCAGATGTATCACAGCTTGGAATGGCTCCTGCTCTGACAAAGGCCACAAAGCCCAATCCATCACGCAAACAAGCCTCCCATCCATTGACTTTGTCTACACTTCCCACGGCCTCGGAAAAGCAGCCAGCATAATTAAAGACCCCGCGCAACCCAGACATGCTCTCTTCCACCTTCTTCTGTTGGGAAAAAGACACAAAGCCTGAGATCACGTACCAACTGACTTAAGAACATCTTCTTCCCTGCTGCCGTCAGACTTTTGAATGGACCTCCTTTATATTAAGCTGGTCTTTCTCTACATCCTAGCTATGACTGCAACACTACATTCTGCACCCTCTCCTTCCCTTCTCCGCTATGTACACTATGAACGGTATGCTTTGTCTGCATGGGGCACAAGAAACAATAATTTTCACTGTATCCCAATACACATGACAATAATAAATCAAATTAAATGAATGAAGCCCGTGCAGCACCTGCAGGTATGTTTGAAAGTTAGCCAAACAGAAATAGTGTCTATTCGGAACTGGATAAATCTGAGCAATATCTCAAGCCTGAAATAGGTGCAAGATTAATCGCATTTTGCTGTCCGCTTTAGAAAATCCTTCTGATTGAGTTTTATCGCTGCAGAATGGGTTTTTAAAATGAACATCATCTGAGGCACTCCGCTGGTATTAGAAACACATTTCTCCGTTGTATTTTATCAAAAGTTTGTGACAGGTAGGTAATGAAATATTTCTTTTGCCTGTCTGTTTATCTTTTTTCTATCTATGTATCAGGCAAAGTATTTTTCATCCTAAGGAAAAAGATCAGGCATATACTGGAGGGTAGCGATCAGCAAGGATAAAGCATTGGCCGAAATCCTCTCATCTTGCCCGCCTCGGGAATCGTAGTGGGTGAGACAGAAGTATTCAAAGTTTACTTATTAGTGTCACAAGTAGGCTTGCATTAACACTGCAATGAAGTTACTGTGAAAACCCCCTAGTCGGCACATTCCAGCGCCTGTTCAGGATGGACATTATCATACATAATTTTACCAGTTTCCTTAATAACTAACCCATTTTGTGGTCCTGAGGTTACTTATAGGTGTAAAGTACAGGTGGCCTTTTTTACAGGTGTGAAGTTTCAAGTTTTTTTAAAGTTTATTTATTTGTGGCACAAGTAGGCTTACATTAACATTGCAATGAAGTTACTGTGAAAATCCCCTTGTCGTCACACTCTGGTGCCTGTTCGGGTAACACTGAAGGAAAATTTAGCACGGCCAATGCACCTAACCAGCACATCTTTCGGACTGTGGGAGGAAACCGGAGCACCCGGAGGAAACCCACACATGGAAAACAAATCACATCTTTGGTTTTACGGGGTTGGTCAGACTAATCCCCGCACTGTACAGCGTTCAACACTCCCACAGCTGCTGTAGTGTGACGCTCAAATCTCTGTCCAACATGATCAGCCTGGGCTCGAGTTCGATCCTCAAACACCATTTCACGTGGCTCATTTGCACGAGGTAGATACCGTAAAATTTTTATTTCGCGGACACGGGGAGAACAGTCCACACAGACAGTGACCCAAGCCGGGAATTGAATCCAAGTCCCTGGCGCTGTGAGGCAAAATTCGGCTGACCATTCGAAAGTCCGTTGAGGTCAGGCGGAAATTTTCGTTCTTGGTGCACGTGCGACCAAGGATCCCACGCATAGCTTGATAATTAATAGAATTAAAAAGGAACAGCCACAATTGTTTCCACTGGTCGCGGAATCCAGAAGACGGGGGCACAGTCTCAGGATTGGGGACCAACCATTTAGGACTGAGACGAGGATAAATTACTTCACTTAAAAGATTGCGAATCTTTGGCATTCTCGACCCCAGAGGGTTATGGATACTCCATTGTTAATTATCATTTAAGGCTGGGATAGATGGATTTTGGTCTCTCAGGAGATCAAGGGATATGGGGAGTGGGCAGGAAAGTGGAGGTGTGTTGAATGGTGGAGCAGGCTCACCAGGCTGTAGGGTCTACCCCTATTTATTCTGTGCAGGTACATAGTTCCTTGAAAGTGGCAACACAGGTAGGCAGGGTGGTGAAGAAGGTGTTTGGCACACATCATTGAGTACAGAAGTTGGGACATGATGTTACAATTGTACAAGACATTGGTATGGCCACATTTGGAGTACTGCATACAATTTTGGTCGCCCTACTATAGGGAGGATGTTATTAGACTGGAAAGTTTGCAAAAAAGATTTACAAGAATGTTACTGGTATTGGAAGGTTTGAATTATAAGGAGCAACTGGATAGGCTGGGACTTTTTTTCCCTGGAGTGTAGGTGGATGAGGGGTGACCTTACAGAGATTTTTAAATCATGAGGGGCCTAGATAAGGTGAACAGCCAAGGTCTTTTCCCCAGGGTAGGGGAGTCCAAAACGAGAGAGCATAGGTTTAAGGTGAGAGGGGAATGATTTAAAAGGGACCTGAGGGGCAACTTTTTCACACAGAGGGTGGGGCGTATGTAGAATGAGCTGCCAGAGGAGGTGGTAGAGGCGGGTCCAATTACAACATTTAAAAGCCATTTGGACAGGTACATGGATAGGAAAGGTTTAGAGGGATATGGGCTAAACGCAGGCAAATGGCACTAGTTCAGTTTAGGAAACCTGGTTGGCATGGACGAGATGGGCTGAAGGGCCTGTTTCCATGCTGTATATCTCAATGACTCTATGTTCAATTGGCTTTTGGAGAGAAGAGGTGAGCAGTCAGGGAGATAATAAATCTCATTGCTCAACTGGATATGGAAGAGATATGAGCACCATCAACAATTGTTTCTTAGAGAAGTGAAAGATCATGGTTGCAGTCACAGGGGATAGGATTAATGGCTTTGTCTCAGGGTCGATGGGGGTGGGGAGGGTGTCAAGAATGGATCTCAGTGTTGTGGGCAGAGCAGAAGCTAAACCCAATGGAGTTACATGGGAATTGCTGGAGAAGTGAGAATGCAACTGGAAGTGAAGACATGTTCAAAATTCCAAGACAAGAAGGAAATCTTAGGATTGGTTAGTGGTGGAAATGGAAACAGAGCCAGGGTAATGAAAGCTTTGAAACAGAGAGAAATAGTAATGAACAGAGCAAATAATGCCAGTGACCCTGGGAAGGTAGTTGGTATGTATTTGCTATATACCTTATCTATCTGATTTATCTCAAAGCAATGCAGAAACGATACTAGTTCTACACCTATAATAGAATGGTTTACAATGCTTACAAATATCTCAGCAACTACAGGATACACACATGCACACACAGTCACAGCCAGATTCCAGCTCTTTCCAGAACCTTCTGTAGTGTGTCAGTTACTTAAGCTCTCTAGTTCCACCACACAGACTCAAACAATCAAGTACATAGATACATAGGTCAGTGAACAGGCTAACATAATCAAACACAGATCAATCAAACCATTGAATGCCACGGCATTTGTTTATGTGGCAAGGATTCAGGTGGACAAGGGAATCAAGTTGGGGCTGCTGTGTGGATGAAGGTGGAGAAACCACTCAGTGACAGAGTTGGAACTAGAATGAGTGACTGGGTGGCAGGAATAAGGGATGGGGGCTGGTAACACATGAGGGGGGTGTGATTGCTCACAATCTTGACATGAAGAAATCTATGAGCTTCTTGCACATTATGATAGAGATAAAACTAAAAGGGATAAAGTAAAGTGGCTTGAAATAGATCGTCTGCCATAGAGGAGTCAGGAACTGTTCTTGGCCTCAAGGATCATCCTGGAGTAGCTGTGGATTTGGCTATATGGAGACAAATCCAATAATGCTTGGCATGGGTTCACCAGATTTGGTAGTGAACAAGGTGCACTAAATGCAGAGGCGATGGCTAGTGGTATTATCGCTAAACTATCGATTCAGAAACTCAGCTAATGTTCTGGGAACCTGGGTTCGAATCCCGCCACGGCAGCTGGTAGAATTTGAGTTTAATAAAAAATATCTGGAATTAAGAATCTACTGATGACCATGAAACCATTGTCGATTGTCGGAAAAACCCAACTGGTTCACTAGTGTCCTATAGGGAAGGAAATCTACCATCCTTACCTGGCATAAGAACATAAGAACATAAGAAGTAGGAGCAGGAGTAGGCCATCTAGCCCCTCGAGCCTGCCCCGCCATTCAATAAGATCATGGCTGATCTGAAGTGGATCAGTTCCACTTACCCGCCTGTTCCCTATAACCCCTAATTCCCTTACCGATCAGGAATCCATCTATCCGTGATTTAAACATATTCAACGAGGTAGCCTCCACCACTTCAGTGGGCAGAGAATTCCAGAGATTCACCACCCTCTGAGAGAAGAAGTTCCTCCTCAACTCTGTCCTAAACTGACCCCCCTTTATTTTGAGGCTGTGCCCTCTAGTTCTAGTTTCCTTTCTAAGTGGAAAGAATCTCTCCACCTCTACCCTATCCAGCCCCTTCATTATCTTATAGGTCTCTATAAGATCCCCCCTCAGCCTTCTAAATTCCAACGAATACAAACCCAATCTGCTCAGTCTCTCCTCATCCTGGCATACATGCAACTCCAGAGACACTCTCAACTGCTCTCTAAAATGGCCTAGCAAGCATCTCAGTTCAAGGCCAACTAGGGACGGCCAGCCAGTGATGGCCATGTCCCACCAATAAATAAAACAATAAATAAAAAAAGAAAGCTATACACGGGAGAACGAAGGATGGATTAGGTGACTTGGTGGAGACAAGAGCATTGAAGGCATAAGTGAGGTGGCTGATTGGTGCGTTAACGGCAATAATGATGATATGGTAGGTTGACAACGGGAGGACAGAGACCAAGGTGACGCTCAGAGCAGAATTGCCAGGGTTGTAGGATAATGCATTTTCATGTAGGTAGAGGAGCTGTAGGTGGTAAGAAAAGATGAGGCAATATTCAGAGACAGCTGCGCTTGTACTCAAGATTTCACAAGTAGCAAGGTCAAGGAGCAGATCAGTCTTTTGGCGATAGGATATCTGGGAGAGCACACTATACTTGATTTGGGAGAGCATTTTCTGCCTTAATACTGTGGAGCCTCACCAGTTCTTACCATTAATTTTGCTGCTGTAGATCTCTTTGAGAAGTAGCTGGTGCCCATACAAGAAGCGACCGAGATTGAGAAGCATGAACAGAATGGAGCAGAGCCTGGAGGCAATCGAAGTTGGTGATACAGGCGAGTCAGTAGCAGAACTGCCAAGGCAGCAGATGGTAATGCATATAAAATCAGCGCAGAATCCTCACCGGGTAGTACGATGAGAGATTGCCAGCTTATATTTGGACAACCTTGTTCACAAAACAAGGGACGCTAGTGGCATGATAAACCATGTCTTAAGCAAAACTTGTGACGATGTTAGAGTCAGTCAACATTTTGCTATTGGCAAATCGTGATTAAAGTCTTTCTCTGCAGTGGCATGCACAGGAAAAGTAACTAAACCCAGCATCTTCCTATCACCTAGAGTTTTTACACCGCATTGCCGATCAGGTATGACAAATAAAAACCCACAGGGCTGCAAGGAAAGGCCCAAGGAATGGGATTAGCTGCATTGTTCTTGTCTCTGAGTGACATTTATTCTGTTAAATCTGTTCACAATCCATTATCCGATCTGGTTTTTATCTGTTTAGACTCAGTCCACAACGGTTCATACTTGTGTTTCTTGGAAACGGCTTCTTCAAAGTCGCAGTGTGCAAGCTTTAGGCCCTGCAGTACAGTGGCACAATGGCTAGAACTGCTGCCTCACAGTGCCAGGGATCGGGATTCGATTCCGGCCTTGGATGGCTGTCTGTGTGGAGTTTGCACATCATCCCTGTGTCCGCGTGGGTTTCCTCCGGGTGCTCCGGTTTCCTCCCACAGTCCAAAGATGTGCAGGTTAGGTGGATTGGCCATGATAAAATGCACGGGGTTACAGGGATAGGCCAGTGGAGGTGGGCCTGGGTAAGATGCCCTTTCAGAGGGTCAGTGCAGACTCAATGAACCAAATGGCCTCCTCCTTCTGTATTCTAGGAATTTTATGGTTCTATCCCTTGCTCATCTTCTCTCAAATATGACAGTCGGAATAAGCACAATGGGTTGAATGGTTTCCTGAAGGATAACCATCCTATGATTCCAGGCAGAACATAAGATTTCCTTTACCATTTTTGGCTATGAGAAAAATAAACAAGTGGTTTATAAATTGATCAGAATCTGGTGTATGGTGCTTTTGTAATATTGGTCTGTTCATGATTTACATACACATTATATCAGTGCCATTTCTTGTTAGTTGCTGGTTTAGCTCTGGGAGTGGGAGACGTCCTCCGGCAGTCATTTCGAGTGACAGTGAACATTGTGCAAACATAATTAAAGCAATATACTCTTTTACTAATCAGGATCTATGAAGCAATTGCATTGTGGAATAATAAATTGCAGGCTCTGAAAACTTTCCATATGAAAAGAGATTTCCTGCTTTGTGTACCAATAGAAAATGGAAATTAGGATTGCTGCTCCCAACGCACAATTCAGGGATTTATGCCCTTGCGAAATCCAACTAAATCGCTAACTCTGCAAAGGCAGAATTACTTCTCTCATCTAGAACAATTGGGACATGTTACCTCGATGCCTTCTGAGAGATTTTGATCATGCAGAGAAAGTACTCTCACTTGAAGGGAGTGTGAAGTAACTCCTCAGAGGCCGGTGTCCTTTATTTACAAATCCAATTCCACTCCGAGAGTGCTTCAGATACAAAGTCAGAATCCGGAGTTCTGGAAGCCCTGGCATTCCTCAATATATGATGTGGAGATGCCGGCGTTGGACTGGGGTGAACACAGTAAGAGTTTTAACAACACCAGGTTAAAGTCCAACAGGTTTATTTGGTAGCAAATACCATAAGCTTTCGGAGCGCTGCTCCTTCGTCAGATGGAGTGGAAATGTGATAATGTGACATAAATCCAACATCCCGGTTTAGGCCGTCCTCATGTGTGCGGAACTTGGCTATCAGTCTCTGCTCAGCGACTCTGCGCTGTTGTGTGTTGTGAAGGCCGCCTTGGAGAACGCTTACCTGAAGATCCGAGGCTGAATGCCTGTGACTGCTGTCACAGGCATTTATGTCACATTATCAGTAACCCCCACAGCTTGCCTCCTGGACTTGCAGAATCTCACTAGCTGTCCTGTCTGGAGACAATACACATCTCTTTAACCTGTGCTTAATGCTCCCTCCACCCACATTGTCTGTATCTTTAAAACCTGGCTGGCTGTAGGGATTCGCATTCTAATCAGTATTCGGTAACTTGATTTTGTGTCTCTGTGCACTGCTTGAGAGCAGATTTCCACTCCATCTGACGAAGGAGCAGCGCTCCGAAAGCTTATGGTATTTGCTACCAAATAAACCTGTTGGACTTTAACCTGGTGTTGTTAAAACACTTACTCCTCAATACATACACAGGTGAGACTCCCAGATTGGCAATCATTACCTCAATCAGAGAGCTCATACTCCTAGAGGCCCATCTCATGGCTCTCCTTTAGGTCATTACAGGGTGTCAGTATTGAGTGGACTGATTTAAGATCATTTAAGTGCTCAGGTAAAAATGAAAGTGTCTGGGTCACCGCAGGGGCAGGGCTGGGAACACCAGTGGGTGATATCCCACCGACCTCACCTGTCACTTTGCAACAGGCCTTCAATATGGTGAACAGAATTGTCGTCTGCAGCGAGGTCTCTGGGCAATTCTTCTTCAGGGCCGACCCTCAGTGTTGAATGGGACAGTCCTAATTCCAACCCTTTACCTGTATTTGCCAGAACTCCACCCGAGGATCCAAGGAAATTTAGAGACTGAGGTATCAAATCTGTTGAACTCTCTGTTGGTTTGGTTAATTGGGAATGAATGGCTGGACCAGGAAATAACTTCCTTGGCATAAGTCACAGCTTTAATTTCTGGAGAAAGGAACCTGAACTCCATGAGTGAGGTGGGCTTTGTGTTGCCCACAAACAATTTCTCATCTTGAAGGTTGACTAACTTGACCTTTTCTGGCAATAGTCCCACTGCATATAGGACTGTGAAGAAGTTGTTTCCAAGAAATATAAATATGAACCTTTGTAGACTGACTCTAAATGGTAAAAAATATTTATTTATTTATTAGTGTCACAAATAGGCTTGCATCAACACTGCAATGAAGTTACTGTGAAAATCCCCCAGTCGCCACACTCCGGCGCCTGTTCGGGGTACACTTAGGGAGAATTTAGCATGGCCAATGCACCTAACCAGCACGTCTTTCAGACTGTGGGAGGAAACCGGAGCACCCGGAGGAAACCCATGCAGACACGGGGAGAACGTGCAAACGCCACACAAACAGTGACCGAAGCCGGGAATCAAACCCAGTTATCTAGCACTGTGAGGCAGCAGTGCTAACCACTGTGCCCCCGTGCTGCCCTACAAGGTCTGACAATTAACAGACTCAACAGCGTAACTCTCACCCATGGACTCTGCGCTCCCAGAATCCAAATTGAAAGAATGATAATAAAGGTAATAAAACAGCTGCTTAAACATGGTTGACAACTTGTATATTCCCATTTTCATTTCCTGTCTCTACTCCACCCACCTCCCGATCAATGACTTGTTTTGACTAATTCTTGCGTACATATTTCTGTGCCTCTGGGACAGGGTGACGTTTTCAGCATTTGGCCATGCTAAATTGCCCCTTATTGTACCAAAGTGTGTAGGTTCAGTGGATTAGCCATGGTAAATGTGTGAGGTTACAGGGATAAGGTTGGGCAGAGGGCTTGGACAAGATACTCTGTCAGAGAGTCAGTGCAGACTCGATGGGCCGAATGGCCTCATCTGCACTGTAGGGATACTGTGATACCATGGTGGCACAGTGGTTAGCGCTGCTGCCTCACAGCACCTGGGACCCGGGTTTGATTCCCAGCTTGGGTCGCTGCCTGTGTGGAGTTTGCACATTCTCCCCGTGTTTGCGTGGATTTCCTCCGGCTGCTCAGTTTCCTCTCACAATCCAAAGATGTGCAGATTAGCTGGATTGGCCATGCTAAATTCTCCCTCAGTGTAAACCAAGCATGCTGAATGCCTTCTTCACCACTCTGTCCACCTGTGACTCCACATTCAAGGAGCTATGAACCTGTACCCCTCGATCTCTTGGTTCTGTAACTCTCCCCAACGCTCTACCATTAACTGAGTAAGTCCTGTCCTGGTTCAATCTACTAAAATGCATCACCTCACATTTATTTAAATTAAATTCCAACTGCCATTCGTCAGCCTACTGGCCCAATTGATCAAAATCCTGTTGCAATCCTAGATAACCTTCTTCACTGTCCACTATGCCACCAATCTTGGTGTCATCTACAAACTTACTAACCATGCCTCCTAAATTCTCATCCAAATCATTAACATAAATGACAAATAACAGTGGACCCAGCACCGATCCCTGAGGCACACCGCTGGTCACAGGCCTCCAGTTTGAAAAGCAACCCTCTACAACCACCCTCTGTCTTCTGTCCTCAAGCCAACTTTGTGTCCATTTGGCTACCTCACCCTGGATCCCGTGAGATTTAACCTTGTGCAACAACCTATCATGCAGTACCTTGTCAAAGTCCTTGCTAAAGTCCATGTAGACAACATCAACGGCACTGCCCTCATCTACCTTCTTGGTTACCCCTTCAAAAACTCAATCAAATTTGTGAGACATGATTTTCCACTCACAAAGCCATGCTGACTGTCCCTAATCAATCCTTGCATCTCTAAATGCCTGTAGATCCTGTCTCTCAAAATACCTTCCAACAACTTACCCACCACAGATGTGAGGCTAACCAGCCTGTAGTTCCCAGGCTTTTCCCTGCAGCCCTTCTTAAACAAGGGCACAACATTTGCCACCCTCCAATTTTCAGGCACCTCACCTGTGGTTGTCAATGATTCAATATCTCTGCTTGGGGACCCACAATTTCCTCCCTAGCCTCCCACAATGTCCTGGGATACACTTCATCAGGTCCCAGGGATTTATCTACCTTGATGCGCTTTAAGTCTTCCAGCACCTCCTTCTCTGTAATATGCACACTCCTCAAGACATTACTATTTATTTCCCCAAGTTCCCTAACATCCATGCTTTTCTCAACAGTGAATGCTGATGAAAAATATTCATTTAGGATCTCACCCATCTCTTGTGGATCCGCACATAGATGACCTTATTGATCCTTAAGAGGTCCTACTCTCTCCCTAGTTACTCTTTTGCCCTTTACAAATGGTTCACATTTAGCAGCCAGTGCCAAATAACAGCATTGGCCATTATTAGGATTCTCATTCGCCATAAACTTTATGTGAACCCTTCCACAGCAATTTAAAGTGATTAAAGTTTCACTTCAGCACAGAACCCTCTACGAGGGCGTGGAATCTAAGGTCATTGTGAACAGGGTAAACAACAGGGTGTTGCTTCAACCAGTTTGAAGGAAACTTACTGAGGCATGCAGAGTCCAAACCAGAAAGTGTCAGTCTCAATGTTTAATTCAATGTAAAATCAGATAAATAAAGACGGAGAAAGAAAGTTAGCATTAAAAGAGTGAGGTAAAAAAATATATTTAAAAGATTTTCTTTCAATTTTTAAAATCTCCAGTGATAATTAAAATCCGAACATATGTATTAGGAGCAGGAGTAGGCCATTCGGCCCCTCGAGCTTGTTCTTCCATTTAATAAGGTCACGGTTGACCTGACTGTAACCTCAATTCCATAGTCTCGCCTACCCCAGATGACCTTTCACCCCCTTGCTTATCAAGAAACTCTCTACCTCTGCTTTAAAAATATTCAAACACTCTGCTCCCACTGCCTTTTTGGGGAAGAGAGTTCCAAAGACTCATAACAATCTGACAGAAAAAAATTCCCCTCATCTCTGTCCTAAATGGGTGACCGCTTATTTATAAAGAGTGGCTCCTAGTACTAGATTCTCCCTCAAAGGAACCATCCTCGCCACATCGACCCTGTCAAGGCCCCTTAGGATTTTGTATGTTTCAATCAAGTCACCTCTTATGCTTCTAAACTCCAGTGGATACAAGCCTGGCCTGTCCAACCTTATTACATAAAACAACCCATTCATCCCAGATATTAGTCAGGTAAACATTAACTGAACTACTTCCAATGCATTTACACCTTTCCTTAAATAAGGAGACCAATACTGTGCACAGTACTCCAGATGTGGTCTCACGAATGCCCTGTATAACTGAAGCATAACCTGCCTACTTTTTTATTCAAGTCCCCTCACAATAAATGATACCATTCTATTAGCTTTTCTAATTACTGCTGAACTTGCATCATAACCTTCTGTGATTCATGCAGTAGGACACCCAGTTCCCTCTGCATCTCAGAGGTCTGCAATCTCTCACCATTTAAAACATATGTTGGTTTATTCTTCCTACCAAAATGGACAAATCCACATTTTCCCACATTATACTCCACCTGCCACGTCTTTGCTCACTCACTTAACCTATCTACGTCCCAGTGGAACAGTGGCACAATGGCTAGCACTGCTGTCTCACAATACCAAGTTCGATTCCTGGCTTGGCTCACTGCCTGTGTGAAGTCTGCACGTTCTCCCTGTGTCTGTGTGGGTTTCTTCCAGGTGATCTGATTTCCTCCTACAGTCCAAAAGACGTGCTGGTTAGGTGCATTGACCATGCTAAATTCTCCCTCAGTGTACCCGAACAGGCGCCGGAGTGTGGCGACTAGGGGATTTTCACAGTAATTTCATTTCATTGTTAGTGTGAGCCTACTTGTGACACTAATAAATGAAATTTTAAAAAAATAGATGTTAAGCTAACTGGCCTGGAATTTCCTGCTTTGTGTCTCCCTCCCTTTTTGAATAAACAAGTTACATTCACTATTTTCCATTCTAATGGAACCTTCCTCATATCTAGCCACTTCCTCTAAAGCCCTAAAATGAAGTTCATCAGGATCGGTGGACTTGTCAGCTCATAATTCCAACAGATGTCTTGTTACCAATTCCTTATTGATTGCAATTTTCCTGAGTTCCTCCCTCCCTTTTGTTTTACTCATATCCAAAATGAGATTCTGCAATTATAAAATTAAATTCTCTGGAGAGAAGCAGACCGGTTTTCTTGCAACACTCTGTCATTTATTTGGTACCATTTCACCCATAAAGTCTCAACATATTCTCCCTCCATCAAAGATTAGGTCATTCAAAATAATGCTGCACTTAATTTGAATTCACACCAAGTTCCATCGCCCATCATCCCTGGCCTCCTGGTTAAACAACATCTCGAGTTTAAAATTCTCAATCTGGGGTGAGATTCTCCGGCTTCCCAGCCACGTGTTTCCCACCGGTGAGAAGTGGTGCGTTGTTTGCTAGCGGCAGGATTCCCCGTGGGCAGAGGTGCGCTGCCGGTGGGGCCAAAGTATCCCACCGGGTGTGAACGGCTGGAGAATTCCAGCCCATGTTTCCAACGCTCCATGGCCTCACCTCTCGCTTTCTCTCTAATCACCTCCAGTCCCTCAACTTTGTAAGATATCTGCACTCTTCCAATTCTGGCCTTTCACGCAATCCTGACTTTAATTGCTCTGTCTTCAGCTGCTAGTTAAGGCCCGAAGACATTGACATTCATAGAACATAGAACATAGAACATATTCCGCAACTAAACCAGACCAAAACCTCTCCATCCAACTTTCCAGCTTTAAGATATTCCTCAAAACCTACCTCTTTGAACAAGTTTTTGATCATGTACCTTCATTTTTAGTTATGTGGCTTGGTGTGAAATTTTGTTCCATAACACTTGGGAACATAGGAACAGGAGTGGGCCATTCAGCCCTTCGAACCTGTTCCACCAACATTCAATGAGATCATGGCTGATGTGTGCTCTAATTCCATACACCTGCCTTTGGCCCGTATCCCTTACTAACTTTGCTTAATAAAAATGTACAAATCTCAGATTTAAAGACTGCAACTGATCTAGCATCAACTGCCCCTTGTGGAAGAGTTCCAAACCTCTACCATCCTTTGCGTGTAGAAGTGCTTCCTAACATCTCTCCTAAATGGTCTGGCCCTAATTTTTAAACTATGCCCCCTCGTTCTAGAATCTCCAACCAATGGAAATAGTTTATCTTTATCTACCCTGCCTTTTCCTGTTAATATCTTGGGGACTTCAATCACCCCGACCCTTCTACATTTGAGAGAAAACAGGTCTAATTTGTCTAATCTCTCCATATGACATAGGAGCAGAATTAGGTCACTTGGCCCATCAAGTCTGCTCTGCCATTCAACCATGGCTGATATTTTTCTCATCCCCATTCTCCTGCCTTTTCCCCATAACCCCTGATCCCCTTATTAATCAAAAACCTATCTATTTCTGTCTTAAAGACACTCAATGACCTGGCCTCCACAGCGTCCTGCGGCAAAGAGTTCCACAGATTCACCACTCTCTGGTTGAAGAAATTACTCCTCATCTCTGTTTTAAAGGATCATCCCTTTAGTCTGAGGTTGTGCCCTCTGGTTCTAGTTTTTCCTACATGTGGAAACATCCTCTCCATGTCCACTCTATCCAGGCCTCGCAGTATCCTGTAAGTTTCAATAAGATCCCCCTTCATCCTTCTAAACTCCAACAAGTATAGACCCAGTGTCCTCGACCGTTCATCATATGACAAGCTCTTCATTCCAGGGATCATTATTTTGAGCCTCCTCTGGACCCTTTCCAAGGCCAGCACATCCTTCCTTAGATACGGGGCTCACAACTGCTCACAATACTCCAAATGGGGTCAGAGCCTTATACAGCCTCAGAAGTACATCTCTCCTCATAACTTAATCCCGAAGTCCAGGTATAATTCTTGCAAACCATGCACTCACTCCTTCTGTGAAGCATCTTAGAATGTTTAACTACATTATAGATGCATCCAAGATCTTTGGGATAGTAGAGCATTGAAGCATTCCTATTGACAAATTTTAGCAGCAGGGCTGCCTGCAATGTTTTGTCTTATTCATTCATGGGACATGGGTGACGCTGGCTGGCCAGCATTTACTGCCCATCCCTTGGAAGGCAGTTGAGAATCAAACACACTGCTGTGGCTCTGGAGTCACATGTAGGTCAGACCGGGTAAGGATGGCAGATTTCCCTCCCTAAAGGACATTAGTGAACAAGATGGGTTTTTTCGACAATCGACAATGGTTTCATGGTCATTAGCAGATTCTTAATTCCAGATATCTTTTTTTATGGAATCCAAATTCCACCATCTGCCCTGGCAGGATTCGAACCCGGGTTCCCAGAACATTAATTGAGTTTCTGGATTATTCCATAAGCGATAATGTCAATAGGCCATCACCTCCCCAATGTTTAACTGCATTAAAGATGTACCCAAGATCTTTGGATCAGTAGAGCTTTGAAGCATTCCTACTGACACATTTTGCCAGCAGCATTGCCTGTAATTTTTTTTATTCATTCATGGGACGTGGGCATCACTGGCTGGACAGCATTTATTGCCCTTCCCTATTGCCAGAGGGCAGTTGAAAGTCAACCACATTGCTGTGGCTCTGGAGTCACATGTAGGCCAGACCAGGTAAGGACGGCAGATTTCCTTCCCTAAAGGGCGTTAGTGAACCAGATGGGTTTTTCCGGCAATTGACAATGGTCTCATGGTCATCAGCAGATTCTTAATTCCAGATTTTCAAAATTGAATTCTAATTCCACCATCTGCCGTGGCGGGATTTGAACCCGGGTCCCACAGAACATTAGCTGAGTTTCTGGATTAATAGTCTAGCGATAATATCACTAGGCCATTGCCTCCCCTAATCCACTGTGTTACAAACACAAAGTAACATTGTTCATTCTGAAAACAAGCAGTAGACACAAAAAACACAGAAAACGCTGGATAAACTCAGCAGGTCTGGCAGCATCTCTGGAGAGAGAAACAGAGTTAATGTTCCAAGTCCAATATGACCTTTCTACAGAACAAACAAAAAAAACCAGCTGGAATAAAAATAAGATTGATTTTAAGCAGAGAGTGGTCAAAAAACTATTAAATGTAAAAGCTGAACATTCCGAGATATCATCCAGATGTATTGTACACATAAATCTATGATAAGCCTTTCATGCTTTGATTGAGTGAAGTACAAAAGGGTTCATAAAGCATCATTACACTGCACAGTTGCGCTGTAACTCCTTTTTTTAATGCCAGTCTTTATTATCACTAACTGCATGTTTCTCTCCAACCACCTTTTTATCTTGCCACTCATCGAGGTGACCTCAGCTACTTATGTTAGTGTAACATGTAATAAAATGGATAATTGCATCAAGTGCTTGTACTTGACAGGTTATTTACCACACAGTCAGGCTGAGGTGTAACTCAACATTGTCCATGTAGAGTATTGGGGAAATAGTTTACTAGGCTCAGAGTTGACTAGGGAGAGATTTTTGTGTGATAATGTCACCAGCCGCCTGTTTTTAGCCACTGCTCAATATTCCTTTCCATTGACTTGAAAAGTAAAAACATGGGGTGCACATTCACGTTCAAGGTTTCAGGTACAGTTTGGCTCCCACCCAAGCTGGGATCAGGGTAACTGTTGTCTCCTCGAAACCAGTTTGGCTTGTTCTTCAAGTCATCCAGGTCCAAAGGGCTCCTGGCTGATGCCTGGGGAGCAGACCTGTCTTACAAGACTCTATGTTACTGCTCACTAATGGAAATTGATAAAGTGGAAGCCGTTATCTATTGCGAAGTCCATGCGATTTTGTAGAGTGGCCAAGATGGATCATAGAATCCCTACAATGCAGTCGGAAGCCAATCTGCCCATCGATTCTGCCCCGACCACAATCCCAGGCCCTATTCCTGTAACCCCTCATATTTACCCTACTAATCCCCCTGACACTAGCGTTAATTTAACATGGCCAATCAGCTTAACCCGCACATCTTTGGACTGTGGAAGGAGACCAGAGCATTTGCAATAAACCCATGCAGGCACGGGTAGAATGTGCAGACTCCACATAGACAGTTACCTGTGGCCAGAATTGAACCGGGGTCCCTGGCACTGTGAGGCAGCACTGCTAACCACTGTGCCGCACATGGATACACGCTTCCCATTCGCAATCTGATCTTCAGGCCTTCTCAAGATGTAGAATGATTGTGGGAGCCTCACATTCTGTGACTGTTTACAATGAGGAAGGTTATAATATGATTTGTCCTGGTGATTCGCTTCATTGTAGATTAACCAATGCTGATGTCCCATGAGGTAATATACAGCAGCCTGAGACATGAGCGTTGTGCTCAGCTTGTCTGCTGTTTCTGCAGTTTCCAACTCAGATTTCATAAGATATCAGTCAGGTTATAAAATTGTAAAATATACTTTTGCCGACCTGATAAAGTCGGATCTGCCAGTTGTCCCCGCCACCCCCACACCTCACCCCACATACCCGAGACCACAAGGAAGTGTTCACCTTGCACCATGGTCTCCAAGGTTAGTTCTCTGAAAGTAGATGCATTGAGTCCCATTCTCTTGCCCTTTTCCCATACTATTTTCCTGCCTTGTGATCTTCCGTATCCACAGCTACGCATGTGAGGTAGAGCTCGTTCGATTGGTGGAGAAATAAATAGGAAGTCATCAGCAACCAAAGTATTAATGAGTCTTTTAACGTTAGGGGCGGCACGGTGGCACAGTGGTTAACACTGCTGCCTCACAGCACCTGGGACCCGGGCTCAATTCCGGCCACGGGTGATTGTCTGTGTGGAGTTG
Source organism: Mustelus asterias (assembly GCF_964213995.1). Lineage (NCBI taxonomy): Eukaryota > Metazoa > Chordata > Chondrichthyes > Carcharhiniformes > Triakidae > Mustelus > Mustelus asterias. Next base: position 30,938,542 of record NC_135824.1, read on the forward strand.
CACTTTCTCCTAGAGTCTGTGTGGGTTTCCTCCAGGTGCTCCGGTTTCCTCTCACAGTCCAAAGGTGTGTAGCTTAGACGAATTAGCCATGGTGAATGTGTGGAGTTACAGGGATGGAGTAGGGGAAAGGGCCTAGGTAAGGTACTCTGTCAGAGAGTTGGTACAGACTCAATGGGCCAAATGGCCTCCTTCTACATTGTAGGGATTCTATGATTTCAAGCTAGGGATTTCAGTGAGGGTGGCCAATGACAATCCCAGTAGTCTACTCACAATCATCAACTAAGTGACGGAAGGGGCTATTGACAATGCTTTCAAGAGGCTCCTGACCTCATTACAACCCTGGTCTAAACGTAGACAAAATGGCTGAACGCAAGAGGTGAGGTGAGAGTGACTGCATTTGATATCAAGGCAGCATTTGACCGAGTGTGGCATCAAAGAGCCCTAGCAAAACTGGATGGGGATCAGGGGAAAATCACTGCATTGGTTGGAGTCATACCCTGGCATAAAGGAAGGTGGTGGTAGTTGGAGGTCAATCATCCCAGCTCCAGGACATCACTGCAAGGGTTCCTCAGGGTAGTGTCATAAGAACATAAGAACTAGGAGCAGGAGTAGGCCATCTAGCCCCTCGAGCCTGCCCCGCCATTCAATAAGATCACGGCTGATCTGAAGTGGATCAGTTCCACTTACCCGCCTGATCCCCATAACCCCTAATTCCCTTACCGATCAGGAATCCATCTATCCGTGATTTAAACATATTCAACGAGGTAGCCTCCACCACTTCAGTGGGCAGAGAATTCCAGAGATTCACCACCCTCTGAGAGAAGAAGTTCCTCCTCAACTCTGTCCTAAACTGACCCCCCCTTTATTTTGAGGCTGTGCCCTCTAGTTCTAGCTTCCTTCCTAAGTGGAAAGAATCTCTCCACCTCTACCCTATCCAGCCCCTTCATTATCTCATAGGTCTCTATAAGATCTCCCCTCAGCCTTCTAAATTCCAACGAGTACAAACCCAATCTGCTCAGTCTCTCCTCATAATCAACAGCCCTCATCTCTGGTATCAACCTGGTGAACCTTCTCTGCACTCCCTCCAAGGCCAATATATCCTTCCGCAAATAAGGGGACCAATACTGCACACAGTATTCCAGCTGCGGCCTCACCAATGCCCTGTACAGATGCAGCAAGACTTCTCTGCTTTTGTATTCTATCCCCCTTGCGATATAGGACAACATCCCATTTGCCTTCTTGATCACCTCAGCCCAACCATCTTCAGCTGCTTTATAACCTTCCTTCCATCATAAGATCAGAAGTGGGGATGTTCGCTGGTGATTGCACAATGTTCAGCGACATTCATGACTCATCAGACACCGACGCAGTCCGGGTCTAAATGCAACAAGACGTGGATAACATTCAGGCTTGGGCTGACAAGTGGCAAGTAACATTTGCAACACACAAGTGCCAGGCAACTACCATTTCCAATAAGAGAGAGACTGTCTTCCCATGGCATTCATTTGTATTACCATCACTAAAACCCCTACTAACAGTGGCAAATTTGCAGTTAGTGGGACCCTGTGGTAAGCTTCACTCTTACCTCCCCCTCCCACACCATCTCCCTCCGCCCATTCCCGCCGCGACCCCCAGAGGGACAGTCTGATTCATCCACACTTCACTCAAATTGAGATTCTCGGGAATTAAGCAGTGATGGTCTGGAATATCCCCAACAAAAGTTATGGCCATTATTTGATTTGATTTGATTTATTATTGTCACATGTATTAATATACAGTGAAAAGCATTGTTTCTTGTGCGCTGTACAGACAAAATATACCGATCATAGAGAAGGAAATGAGAGAGTGCAGAATGTAGTTTTACAGTCATAGCTAAGGTGTAAGAGATTGAATTAAAGCATTGTTAGAGAGTTTAAAAGAGTTATAATGAAGTTTTAGAAGCATGGAACGAGAGTGAAAGATAGAATTTTAAGGTATGCTGGGCACAGCTTGCAAAAAGTCGCCTTGCTCTGGTGCCATCTTGGGAAAGTTATTAAGGTGGCACAGTGGTTAGCACTGCTACCTCACAGTGCCAGGGACCCGGGTTCAATTCCAGCCTCAGGTGGAGTTTGCATATTCTCCCCGTGTCTGCGTGGGTTTCCCCCGGGTGTTCCGGTTTCCTCCCACAGTCCAAAGATGTGCGGGTTAGGTTGATTGGCCATGAGAGTGACGGCAGGAGGACTGGCAGCGAATTTCTTCCTGAAAACTGCAGCAATTTGCTGTCGGAGGGTGGTGTGGTACTGCAGCCTCCAGTAATTTCAAACTCTTTAAATCTCAGTTGTTTCCACCTATAAATACTAATCCAACCAATGAAACTCATTCGTTTTGCCCTCTCCCATGTCCCATGCCACTGCACAGTAGCAGCAAGTTTACCACCCCGCCCGCCACAGGAATTGGAGCGGGCAAGGGGTGGAAATGGGAAGGTCTGTTGACCTCGGGCGGGATTTTATAGTTTTGGGATGAGCGAGGGCGTAAAATCCCGCCCAAGTATGTTTCATTGCAAATCAGTCCCTGCCCACTATCAACATCTCAGGGCCTCAGAACTGACCAGAAACTGAATTGGACCAGCAATATAAATTTTAAAGCTTTTATTCATTAGTGTCACAAGTAGGCTTAAATTAACACTGCAATGAAGTTACTGTGAAAGTCCCCTAGTTGCCACACTCCGGCACCTGTTCGGGTACACTGAGAGAGAATTTAGCATGACCAATGCACCTAACCAGCACGCCTTTCAGAGGGAGGAAAACAGATCACCCAGAAGAAACCCATGCAGACACGGGGAGAACGTGCAGACTCCACACAGACAGTGACCCGAGCTGGGAATTGAACCCAGGTCCCTGGCACTGTGAGGCAGCCAAATAAACCTGTTGGACTTTAACCTGGTGTTGTGAGACTTCTTACTGTGCTTACCCCAGTCCAACGCCGGCATCTCCACATCACTGTGAGGCAGCAGTGCTAACCACTGCGCCACCGTGCCGCCCCCAATACAAGAGCAGATCAAAGGCTCAGAATTCTGCAGCGAGTGATGCACCTCCTGACTCCCCAAGGCCATCCACCACCTACAAGCCAGAGAGGGAAAACAGGCAGTACTATATTGGCCACCCAATAGTGTAGCCTGGCCAAAGTTGCCATCCACTGCCTTCATTGCTGTTGAACTGCCCCCCATTCACCACTGCCTGGCACGCATGCCAGTCAAAGCAGAATTCTTCCTTCAATGCTTACTCCTCAGCCTCCAGTCAATTCGAAGCACATGGTGCCATTATGGGGGGGTTGGGGGGGTCACTGTTCATGGTCTTTGGAGGCTAGATTGCAAGCTTCAATTTGCAAAACTCATTCACAAATCTCAATACCAAAATACAACATTTTTTTATTGTGTTTTATTACAAAAAAAGGAAATAAAGTGCCTTTTTAATAACACCATACAGTTACAAGATTAACATACAAAACACTAAACAGGCACAATTGTTGCTTTTGTGTTATCTATAAGGCTTGGCAGTCTCTGGCACCATGGGATTATTTAAATGCAGACTACGAAAGTGTAGACTGTCATTTGTATCCTAGATTTTTCCAAGACAGATTTATCCCTTTCCCTATTTATTTATATTCCCATCAAATGTACAAGTGGATTCATTCAGACAGATCCAGGAAATCGCACACTCCTGCTTAAGGACTGACCGAAGTCTTGCTGTCCTTGCCCTCACGTGCTGGTTGAATGCTTTTTAATAAAAAAAAACAGGTCAGTGATAACATTTTTTTCTCATTTAATAACTTGATTGCAATTGGTATAAACCATCTGCTTCCAGGGTTCTGAACCCGTACAAATCATTACATTATTATTATTAATAATAAGTAACTTTGACATACTATAAAACATGCCCGTGATAAATTCTTAAGCTGTTGCATTTATCTGGCACCTTACTATGTCCTCAGGACATCTCAAAACACTTTACAATAGAAGGATTACTTATGAAGTGTCCTTATGTAAGTTGAAACCGTGGTTAAATGTTGATGTTTCCACAGTTGGAATGTCTCGGAGCATCTTTGAGCGTTCCGACGGATTTCCAAACTGAACTGATGTTTCTCCGACTTCATCCTCAGACTTCCCGGTTTCCTATCTTTCATCCGAACTAACACTTGCCATTATTACAGCCACACACCGAACACACAATATTAAAAACATAACATGCCATCACAGACTCCACGGGTATAAAGCACAATCTTGTTCTTGAACCAACATTAAAAAGATTTGAAAATACACAGTGTGTTTTGTTGCTTTCTGCGATAATTAGATTGCAAAAACATACACATCAAAGGAGAAACTCCCCCCACCCCCAACCCCAGGAACAAACTGATTACTTTTCTTATCCCCCTCAGAAATTGTTAAGACTGCCAAGCCCACATCTAACTTAAGACTGCCAGGTCTACATCTAACACAGCGGAAAACGATGAAGTTTTAAGATAACTTTCTCCTGAAATTGTGACATTTCCAGAGAAATTTGGTTTACAAAAGGCAAATAAACATTAGCAACGAAACACTTGATCCCACCTGCAGAGGGGGAAAACATCACAATTTACAGAAAGTACACAAAATACAATTGATACAATATTTACAAGACTTGTGCAAAATGCCCAAGGATGTCAATGGCGATGTGCAGTCACGAGTACCCAACAGAAAGATTTTATACATAGTGCATAGGAATTCAGGTAACAACTATTACCAGTTGGAGATTTGTGGTTTGTGTGTAACTGCTTAATGTTGTATAATAAGAGCGTCGTACCTCAGAGAATTATTACAAGTATTTCTTAGTAAAATGGTGTTTAAATGTACTCACATAAAATCTCATTTTAATCTGTAGCAGGTAACGTGAGTTTTTATTTTAAAAAAAGGACCTTCTCAAATATTTACTATATATAAAAAAATGATGAACATAGAACATTGCATGCACACTGATTAAAACGATCCTCTCAGGCCAACAAAGAACAGATTTATCTCCCAGGGGAGTTTGGTGTTTTGGTGATAATATAATTTGTCATTTAAAACTCCTGTCACATTTCTAAAGTTGCTCTTCATGAGGAAATGTCGCTTACATTAAACTCGCAGCTCTTACCGGTAGTTGATAGCAACAAGAGGTCAAACACATACGCCTAATTGGCATTTGTGGATGTGCTGGAACTGGGGTGGGTGGCAGGGTGAGACTGTAGGTGGTGCACAAAAGCCTGTAGATAAATTGGGGCAAACTACTTGGGAATGTAAGGGGGAAAGGAATGGAAGGATATAGGTTTAAGTTTATTTATTAGTGTCACGAGTAGGATTACATTAACACTGCAATGAAGTTACTGTGAAAATCCCCTAGTCGCCACATTCCAGTGCCTGTTCGGGTACACTGAGGAAGAATTTAGCACGGCCAATGCATCTAACCAGCACATCTTTCGGACTGTGGGAGGAAACCGGAGCACCCGGAGGAAAGCCACGCAGACACGGGGGAGAACATGCAGACTCCGCATAGTCAGTGACTCAAGCCGGGAATCAAACCCGGGTCCCTGAGGCAGCAGTGGTAACCACTGTGCCACCGTGCTGCCCTTAGGGGAAAACTACCTGGGTACGTAAGGTGGGTAAAGGAATGGAAGAATATACTAACGGGGTTTGATGAAGTTGGGTGAGAGGAGGCTTGTCTGGAGCATCAACAACTGGCATGGACTAGCTAATCCAGAGTGTGCAGGTAGAGTTACAATACAGGTCAGCCCTGAACTAACTGAATAGTGGAACAGGCTGGATGTGCTTAATCCTATTCTGTGCTCCAAATTTCGACTTACCAAGCCTTTCATATTATTGTTCAGACTTTCAATGTACACAATATACTGTAAATCATTGTTTGAATGTTAAGTCTCAGGGAAAACCATTTACCATACCTTTACCATACCTGAATTGCCATTAAAAAAAAACTGCTATTACAAGCTATCTCTGCTTCACAAAATAAAGATTTTCCTCTTTAAAAAAAATCAGTGTAATTCCCATCACTATTAACAATTTGTAAAAAAAACTACTTTCTATATGCTTTTTCACACCATATTTTAGCACAGCTTGCAACACTCGCTCTGTTGTTACCTACACCTACACAACTTCACTTTAACATGGGAACTGTGAAAACATTTGCCTTAAAGATCACTCTTATTAGCAAGAAAACAGAAACAAAATTATGAATCAAAGTGTAACATCTGAATATAAAAAAATGCCAGCTAGAGACTCACATTTGTAAAGTACCTCAGTGATTCTACATGTATCCTCTTCACAAAAACTGATTCAGAGAATCCCACCAAGTGTTTACGCATATATCACTCCCAGAACGCAAGTTGGGTCTTAAGAACTGCTGTAGTAATGATGTCAGTGCTTTCCAGCTTATGTTGTTCAAGGGTGTGTGTACATCAGAAGTAATACTAACATTTGACAGACATTTATATGCCTCTATTCAGAGTGAAGTGCTGTTATATTTTGCCAAATTAATTCGCATTAAAGTCCACATTGAGAGCAAGTGACTTATCCAGAGTTACTCGGACTTTTCTCTCAATGAACACTGCTAAGTAACAGAAACTTGTAGCCCATGCTATGTGGGTTCATCCTGAAAAGGAAACATTGGGAAATTGGGCTGTTCATCCAAAGGCACAGTCACACAGCCAGTGAAAAACTAGGGCCCTGACAAAGTGTTTAAAGATCTGGTCAACATTTGTACTTCACCAGGGCTTTGTACTCAACTGGTGTCACTGAAAACAAATCTACCCTCCTTAGTTATGCTCTTGTGTGCCTTATCTCGAGATGCTTGTCTTCTGTAGAATCTACCCCACCCTTGTGTTTATCCTGTATTCTGTAGAATCTACCCCACCCTTCTGTTTATCCTGTATTCTGTAGAATCTACCCCACCCTTGTGTTTAGCTGCCAGCACTGTAGGTTGTCACTATTAAGGTAACAAATGCATTCACCTTTAGGCTGACTGTTAACACAAGGGAAACGGTCTTGTGCTCGCTCTGCACACTCAATAACGCGACTGTCTATTTTAGTCAGGTCTCTGACCGTCGCCATTCCTACATTGTTCCTCCATGAAATGCTTTTGGACTTTTTACAATTAATAAAAATGCAAAACTGTGATCGTGGGGCCTCCCCAATGACTCCTTATTCTCAGTCTACAAATTTTATCCTCATCCTTCTTCCAAGTTGGGCCAGATTAAACAAACTGGTTTCTGCCAATTTGAGGAACATTCCACTGGCTCAACTGAGATGCCATATTTTTGCCAACTGTGCCAAGTTCTTCACCCATTCAGTTACAAGAACCTCAAGGGTGAACCATGAGTGTATTGTCCAAATGCAAGAGCTTATTTATCCGAAAATATGTGGGCAAACCAACTTGTTGTTATTGCCCACATACATACCACCTTACTGCACTACAACAAGTCCATTATACTGACTTACTTAATCGATTAGACATTTAAAAAAATCATTGACAGTTTATGTGAAAACCATCAGTCAAATTTTCAAGCGTTTTCTCAAGCCACAGAATTATTTTTCTCTCATCTTCCCCCTTCCGAAAGATTTACTACAATTGTTACTTAAACGGAGAAATGCTTCTTGTTTCTGTACATGACTCACAACCCACATTATCAAATCTTTCGGCAGAAAGTCATCAAGTCTTTACATTTCACATCGAAGGGAAGGGTTTTGAACAGATTTCCTGCACTCGCAAGGTCACCACAGGACACACGGTGTGAAGCAGCCACCATGAGTGACTGCAGTAAACTGACCACGCGTTATGCGATGCTCGCTACACATGATGCGGCCAGTGGGGCCACTTTTCAGTAACCCCGATCGTTCCCTCCGAATGTAAGCTCCAGTTCTCTTGGCGCAGGGCGTTACTGTATTCCCAACCACTGAGGGTTTATGATTATCCCCACCCCACCCCCATCACCACTTTCCACCCCTATTCCAACCCCCCCCTTCAAAAAAAAATGGAAAGCCAAAGTCATGTACCACGAGTCCAAAATTGCAAACGGATTGGGGAAAGTTGTCAGTCAACAAATCATGCGCTGTTCCATGCTGTTTTGGCCAATGGTCACAGACACACAGGTTTTACTAGAAGCTCAACTGCCACACCAATAACCATCCATGCATGTGGTTAACATACTGAAGAGATAGTCCAAATGGCACAGTACAACAGTTTGAAGTCTTGTAAGCTGCTGAGCTTTACGCTTCTCAAATTTCTTGTGGTTGGTCCCTTTTTTGAAGGCTACAGTTGGTGCCGTGGTTTGACTTCACTCTTGCCGTTTCACAATTCACACTACCGAGTCTTTGATTTCGGAACCAATCCTCACTCTCGGCTGGGGGCAATGCGCAGAAATCTCCACGTACAAGTTTTTCTGATTAATTTGGTTGTTTGGCAACTCGGGGTAGCCAGAGTCCTTGTCATTGAGAGCGTTTTCCAGCACGGGGGTACTGCAGATATGGTTGTCATTCAGACTCTGGTAGCCTCTGTGATGTTCGGAGGGTGCTACTTGCACAGGGGTTCCATTTAAAGGCAAACTCTCGTGCGGGATCTCAATCTTCCTTTGCTTCTTTTGCTGCATGCTGGAGCACTCTCCGTCTTTAATCAGCGACTTCATTTTGTCTCTGTTCCGGTACAAAAAAACCAGGGAGGAGATCGCCAGCGTCAACCCGAAGACCACGCTCACCGCGACAAATTCAGTCCAGTAGTTCTTGCCGCTGGTGCGTTGGGGAAACCGGCTCTCACTGCTGAGTGGGTTGATGATGATCCCGCTCCGCTCATTCAGAACCGAATTGGACTTTCTCGAAGCGTGCAAGGTCGTGGCCTCCGGGGAGGTATCCAATCTCAGGCAGTAGTTTGCAACCAGCAGCCGAAAGTCTTCCTCAATGGCCCAGCACTCGTAGACGCCCAGAAGCTTTGCGGCTGCAATGATCCCGCCATCGGGAAGCACCATGAACGTGGCATCGTCGGCTGCGGCCCCGTTGTACGTCCACATCCTGGTGGCAAAGTTTGACTGCACTTTGCATGGCAACACCTGGAAACTGTTGGGTGACACAGTGACGGTCTCACAGGAGACAGTACCTGTTTACCAGAGAGAAAAAAATAATGAATACTTCATACTAAAAAGCACAATTCAAAAGCATGGAATCATAGAATCATCATAGAATCCCTATAGTGCAGAAGGAGGCCATTCAGCCCGTTGAGTCTGCACCAACAACAACCCCACCCAGGCCCTATCCCGGTAACCCCACGTATTTACCTTACTAATCCCCCTGGCACTGAGAGGCGATTTAGCATGGCCAATCCATCTAACTTACACATCTTTGGACTTTGAGGAACTTTCTTCAGAGGTCTGCTGTTTTCATCAGGGTCTAGGCAACACATTTCACTGCTTCATACTGGGCAAACAACTAAAACAAACAGATAGCTAAAGACAATGCTGCTTTTTATTTGAATTTTATGAGTCAAAATCCTTCAGCTGAATATATGTTGATGCTGAAGAAAAGGGACAATAGTTTATATTTACATCACAGAATCAGATTCACAGAATTACCGCAGCGCAGAAGCAGCCCATTCAGCCCATCGTGGCTGCGCTCCCTCTCCGATTCAGCAATTCACTTAATGCCATTCCCATGTTCTTTTTTTAAAAAAATTCATTCGTGGGACATGGGCGTCGCTGGCTGGCCAGCATTTAATGCCCATCCCTAGTTGCCCTAGGAGGGCCGTTGAGGGTCAACCACATTGCTGTGACTCTAGCCCCATATAGGCCAGACCGGGTAAGGATGGCAGATTTCCTTCCCTAAAGAACATGAGTGAACCAGATGGGTTTTTCCGACAATAGTTTCATGGTCATCAGCAGATTCTTAATTCCAGATATTCTCTATTGAATTCAAATTCCATATCTGCCGCGGTGGCATTTGAACCCAGGTCCCCAGAACATTAGCTGAGTTTCTGGATTAATAGTCTAGCGATAATACCACTAGGCCATTCCCTCCCTCTTTAATCCTTACTTTTCAGATCCTAATTTAATTTCAAAGCCTCCTCGATTGAAGCTGCCACCACCACACTCTCAGGCAGTGCATTCTGGATCCGAACCACTCGCTGTGTAAAAAAGTTTAAAGTGATTGGTGAAAGAAGCAGAAGTGACATGCAGAGAAACATTTTTATGCAGCATGTCACTTTTCCTTCTTTAAACTTGCCCCCTCTCGTCCTCGGTCCTTTTACGAGTGGGAATGGTTTTTTCCCTCTCTATTCTGTCCAGGCCCTTCATGATTTTGAAAAATCTCTATCAAATCTCTACTCAGCCTTCTATTCTCTAAGGAGAACAGTCCTGACTTCTCCAATCTATCTTCAGAACTGAAGTTTCTCATCTGTAGCCATTTTCTGCACTCTCTCTAATTCATTCATAAACTTCTGAAAGTAAGGCATCCAGAACTGAATGCAATATTCCACCTGAGACCGACCTAGTGTCTTACACAAGTTCAACATAACCGCCTTGCTCTAGTACTCTATGCCCCTATTAATAAAGTAAGAAGTCTCACAACACCAGGTTACAGTCCAACAGGTTTATTTGGTAGCAAATACCATAAGCTTTCGCAGCGCTGCTCCTTCGTCAGATGGAGTGGAAATGTGCTCTCAAACAGTGCACAGAGACACAAAATCAAGTTGCAGAATACTGATTAGAATGCGAATCCCTACAACCAACCAGGTCTTAAAGATACAGACAATGTGGGTGGAGGGAACATTAAACACAGGTTAAAGAGATGTGTATTGTCTCCAGACAGAACAGCTAGTGAGATTCTGCAAGCCCAGGAGGCAAGCTGTGGGGGTTACTGATAATGTGACAAAAATCCAACATCCTGGTTTAGGCCGTCCTCATGTATCTTTATGTATCGTCCTTCATGTATCGTCCTCTCTGTATCTTTAAGACCTGGCTGGCTGTAGGGATTCGCATTCTAATCAGTATTCTGTAACTTGATTTCTGTGTCTCTGTGCACTGTTTGAGAGCACATTTCCACTCCATCTGACGAAGGAGCAGCGCTCCGAAAGCTTATGGTATTTGCTACCAAATAAACCTGTTGGACTTTAACCTGGTGTTGTGAGACTTCTTACTGTGTTCACCCCAGTCCAACGCCGGCATCTCCACATCATGCCTATTAATAAAGCCAAGGTAACTGTATGCTTTATTAACTGCCCTGTCAACCTGCTTTATTCTCTTCAATGAGTTATGCACATATACACCCAGTTGCTCCTGCACCCTCTTTAGAGTTGTACCTTTTATTTGATATTGTCTCTCTATATTCCTCCTATCAATAATATCCTGTGAAACTGGAATCATTTCACATTTCTCGGCATGAATTTCATCTGCCACTTGCTCACTCATTGCACCAACTTGTCGATGTCCTTTTGAAGTTCTACACTTTCCTCCTCACAGTTCACAATGCTTCCAAGTTTCCTATCACCCTCAAATTTGGACACTGTGCTCTGTACACCAATGTCTAGGTCATCAATACATATCAGGAAGAGCAAAGATCCAAACACCAACCCCTGAGGAACTCCACAATAAACATTTCTCCAGCCACAAAAACATCCTTTAATCATTTCTCTCTGCTTCCTGTCGCTTAGCCAATTTCATATCCACGTTGCGACTTTCCGGCTTATTCCATCAGCTTGCGGCACAGTGGTATTGTCACTGGACGAGTATTCCAGAGACCCAGGGTAATGGTCAAGGCACCCGGGTTCAGATCTTACCATGGCAGATGAAACAAAAGTCGTAAAAACCCATCTGGTTCACTAATATCCTTTAGGGAAGGAAATCTGCCATCCTTCCCTGGTCTGGCCTACATGTGGCTCCAGATCCATAAGCACTCTCTGAACAAGGGCAACTAGCGATGGGCAATAAATACTGGCCCATCCAGTACTGCCCACATCCCATGAGCAAAATAAAAAAGAACAAAAAGAACCACTAAATGGATGGCCAACAATGCTGAGTCATAGAATCACTACAATGCCGAAGGTGGCCATTCAGCCCATCAAGTCTGTACCGACTCTTTGAAAGAATATCCAACTGGAAAATTCCGGTCGGCCTCTGATATTTGGCTTTCATTTGAATTTCATTGAATGACAGCACAGAAAGAGTCCTTTCAGCCCATCGAATTTGCACCAAGTTTCTGACAGAGCATCCCATCCAGGTCCTCTCCCTCGGCCCATCCCTGTAACCCCAAACATCAACCATTTCTAATCCATCCAACCTACACATCTTGGGACACTAAGGGGCAATTTAGCATGGCCAATCCATCTAACCTGCACATCTTTGGAATGTGGGAGGAAACTGGAGCACCCAGAGGAAGCACACGCAGACACAGGGAGAACGTGGAAACTCCACACAGACACCCAAGGCCGGAATTGAACCCGGGTCCCTGGAGAAACTGGTCACGCACAGCAATAGAATTTGACGAGGAACGCTGGCTGACAGCAGGCGAAGATTAGGTTGTTAAAATTCAGAGACGTGAATAACATTGCTGCATTGATTTCCTGAACTAGATTGTCGACAATGATGACAAGTGGAAAATTATAGGCTAAAGGGAAATAGAGCCATAGAGACGTGACAGCACTGAAGGAGGCCATTCAGCCCATTGTGTCTGTGCTAGCATTTTGCTAGTGCAACTAATTCCAACACCCTTCTCTTTCTCCACCCCTCATCTTTCCTCTTTAGAAACTCATAATTTTAATTATTTTTGAGATATGAGCTACTCTAGCAAGGCAGGATGTACCGTCTATTCTTTTGGTTTGAGAGCATTAAGAGTCAATGACCACAAAACCCAAGTCCTATGTGAGGCAGCAGTACTAACCACCATGCCACCCATTCTTAATTAGCTACCCGCTGCTTGTTGGGCTGTTATTCTGTTCCCAAACCTGCCTTTAGCAAAATAGCTCGTAGGCAGATGGTGCAAGTGAAACAGCACTCTGGATGACATCACAAACGTACCTCACCTACGTTGTTGCCCCCCTATCAGGATGGAAAGGTGTTCAAACACTGCCACAGTAATTTAGAAAGCTAAATTCAGTTAATCTAGAAAATGAACATGACCAGTGCTGGATTTTCAAGGAACATCGACCTGGTTCATGTAACTCCTCCAACGAAGGTAATCTGCTACTCCTACCTGGTCTGGTCCACATAGGACTTGGGTTTTGTGGTCATTGACAATGCTCTCAAACCAAAAGAATAGACGGTACATCCTGCCTTGCTAGAGTAGCTCATATCTCAAAAATAATTAAAATTACGAGACAATTGGAGCCTGGGACAAGAGGCTCACTACAGAGGCCTATAAGCCTATCCTTGCCCTTCTAACTCTCACAGAAGCCAAAAATAACCTTCTAAATATTAACTTGCCTAGAATAATGCTGATCCACAGTGCTTCCCTCAGTGGGACCCGGTCTACACAGTTAATCAGGCGAAAACTGTCTTGCCAAGGGGTGGTCACGCTCCCCGTTTCAAAGCAGCTGGTTCATTTTGGGGCATGGTGTCAGGACAGTGGGATCTAAAATGGGGGGGGGGGGGGGGGGGGGGGGCGGGGGTAAGTGACAGCCCTTATTTTAACTACCCTACTCACCCACCCTAGCATCTGTCAGGCAGATTGGGTGTAAATCTGGGGCCCCTAAATGCTGGAAACATGGAAACGAGCGATCAGCTTCTGCCGGGGAAGTGACAGATTGCAATGCAGACCCTTCATCAGAACGGGATATTGGAAGAGACGTTCACCAGCTTTTCATGACTTCCACCTACCGACCTCTCCCTCGGGACATCCCGTTCTTATTCTGCTAAAGGGCGCATCCATTTTCCATTTCTGATGTAGGGGCTAAACTCTGAACTTTAGGCAATCCTTTCTCTTGGTCATTAATGGACGCACAGCGTATTGTCACGTCATTGTTCTGCTGGAGGTTCTGCGGGTGTGGGCTTCATATTCAGAATTTAGAGCACCCCGTTTCAGAATCACGCAAATACATACTGATGCCTCTCAGTCCCATCCAATCAAGGGGCAGACTGTGGGTCAGGACTATACCTGGCCCACAGTGGGCCTTTGGGCGGCACGGCAGCACAGTGGTTTAGCACTGCTGCCTCACAGCACCAGGGACCCGGGTTCAATTCCAGCCTCGGGTCACTGTCTGTGTGAAATTTGCACGTTCTCCCCGTGTCTGCGTGGGTTTCCTCCGGGTGCTCCGGTTTCCTCCCACACTCCAAAGATGTGCAGGTTAGATTGACTGCTCATGCTAAATTGCCCCTTATTGTCCCAGGATGTGTAGGTTAGAGGGATTAGTGGGGTAAATATAAGAACTAGGAGCAGGAGTAGGCCATCTGGCCCCTCGAGCTTGCTCCGCCATTCAATAAGATCATGGCTGATCTTCTCGTGGACTCAGCTCCACTTACCCGCCCACTCACCATAACCCTTAATTACTTTACTGTTCAAAAATTTATCTATCCTTGCCTTAAAAACATTCAATGAGGTAGCCTCAACTGCTTCACTGGGCAGGGAATTCCACAGATTCACAACCTTTTGTGTGAAGAAGTTCCTCCTCACCTCAGTCCTAAATCTGCTTCCCTTTATTTTGAGGCCATGCCCCCTAGTTCTAGTTTCACCTGCCAGTGGAAACAACCTCTCTGCTTCTATCTTATCTATTCCCTTCATAATCTTATATGTTTCTATAAGATCTCCCCTCATTCTTCTGAATTCCAATGAGTATAGCCCCACTCTACTCAGTCTCTCCTCATAAGCCAACCCTCTCAACTCCGGAATCAACCTAGTGAATCTCCTCTGCACCCCCTCCAGTGCCAGTATATCCTTTCTCAAGTAAGGAGACCAAAACTGTACACAATACTCCAGGTGTGGCCTCACCAGCACCTTATACACTTGCAACATAACCTCGCTGTTTTTAAACTCCATCCCTCTCGCAATGAAGGACAAAATTCCAGTTGCCTTCTTAATTACCTGCAGCACCTGCAAACCAACTCCTTGAGATTCTTGCACAAGGAAACCCAGGTCCCTCTGCACAGCAGCATGCTGCAATTTTTTACCATTTAAATAATAGTTCATTTTGCTGCTATTCCTACCAAAATGGATGACCTCACATTTACCAACACTGTACTCCATCTGCCAGACCCTTGCCCACTCACTCAGACTATCTATATCCCTTTGCAGACTTTCAACATCCTCTGCACACTTTGCTCTGCCACTCAATATGTGAAATTACGGGGATAGGGCCTGGGTGGGATCGTTGTCGGTGCAGACTCGATGGGCCAAATGGCTTCCTTCTGTACTGTAAGGTTTCTATGAAGTCTATTCTATACCAATTTTTAAAAGGTTATTCTGATTCCTCCGTCATAGGGGCTCTTGCATCCAGGGTTCTGTACCAGGTATCAGTCACTCTTTGGAGTTAATTTTCAAATTTCAGACTGTTGTCATCACTGGTGAAAATGTGGTCAGATCATCAATTAACCCCAATGCCCTCTGTAGTTTTCACAGGGGCTACTGCAAAAGAACTTCCCTGCATCATGCTAGCAGTCTCTTTCCTGTGCAAATCAGGGTCTTACTGAGGTAGTTAGGGTCTCGATTGCAATTGTAAAGAACACACAGGTGGTGTGGTGTTCAATGGTTTAATTGTTCTGCGTTCAATTATGTGAGTCTGGTAACTGATCTATGATCGGTTTGGTTGTTTGGTTAAGCCTGGGTGTTGACTCAGGGCAAGGTAAACAGAACAGCTGAGATGGAAAAGGTATGGGTGCAGACTTTTTGTGATTGCTGGGCTATTTTGACGTCCTGCCAAAAAAAACTTTGCACATGTAGAAACTAGTGTCATCTCGGCATTGCTCTGAGGCAAATCAAATATACTGGTGAATACTCAACAGGCGGGACTGAAGGGACAAATGTTCCAATCACTTGTACTAGGCTTTTGATCAAGAAATGACCAATTTTGAGAATTGATGTCTTCTGGAGGCAGAAGGTGCTGGGGGGCTTGTTGTACAAAAAATACCACCTGCCTCACACAGCAACAGCCTCAACAATGCTCTCTCTCTCCCACGAGCGCCTCACTGTGGGTCTCCATCAATAACCCAGCCAGCTGACATGCCTGTGACCACTGAGCAATGACTGCCCAAAAGTCGTTTTACCTTTAGCCACGTCTCCTGCATTGACATTTGAATGTGCCATAATGTTCCACATTCATCCACGTCTATTACACACTGGGCCTTGGATACTTTAGCAAGGCCTTCTCTCTCTCTTTCACCTCTTTTCAAGGCTGAGGTGTCCCCTGTTATTCTAACCTAGTGGTTTGATCCAACTGGGAGGTTAGTTAGGCCATTTCAGAGGCCGGTTCAGAGCCAATCACAAGTCACATAGAGGCTAGACCAGGTAAGGGTGACAAGTTTACTACTTTAGTCACCCTTGTGAAAGAAGATAAATTGGCTTCTTGAACCACTGTGGTGTAGATCTGAGGGGATATCCCCCTCCCCCCCCCAAAATTCGAGGTGTTGAATTCAAGTAAAAATGGGAGTAATTCCTGCTGTTTTCTTTCAGCGGGATTTTCAAAATGAATCTTCCACCACACTCTGTGCATCACAGAGTGCCTCAGAAAGATTCAGGCTGAAAATCCGAGGGCGGGTTCCCACTGGAGAGGCTGACAGCATAGTGCTGAGTGGGCCACTGCACATGTACTGCTCTGTCAGTGCTGAGATCAGCGCATGCGCAGTAGTCCTGCACTATTGGCCTCCCGATCGCAACCCCCCCCCCCGCACCGCTGCCCATCTGATTCCCTCCATTCCCTGATCGCCGGCCTCCCAGACATCTCCGGGCCAGCCCCATGTGCCCCCGCCTCCCACCCACCCCTGGCCCCCACCAGTCCCAATCTCCCTAACGCCAACCCCTGGTAGTCCCAACCCCAGTCCACTGGGAGCCTGAAATAAATGGCAGTGCTTAAAACATTTTTAAGTAGTACATAATTCAAACCATAATTATCTTCCAATGCACATTTCACCTCGGAAGGGTAGGAATTACTTACGAAATGGTCGTAAAGCCCGAGGATTTAAAAACGATCCATCAGGTTGTGGGCAGTGTTGTTCTGGCCTGCCCCTCTCAATGTCTTGCTTCCAATGGCTGTAAAATAAATATTCTACGTTAGCTATCCGTGTTAGATTGGTCTGGTGTAAGGAGCCAATCGCCGGAACTCTACCACACCGCCCGCCAGGGAATCGGAACGGGTGAGGGGTGGACAATGGAAATGTCCGTTGACCTCGGGCGGGATTTTCCGGTATCACTCGAGCAAGGTTGTAAAACCCCGTCTAATATCTTAATCACACTCGGTGTTGCTTCAAATGTTATGGTTTTTCCGATAAGACTTGGGGCCTACTTTAAATACCATAAATGTTGGCGTACAAGTAGGAAAGTTTCTCCAGAAAAGGAGTCAACTTATATGCCAAATATAACGTCAACCGTCGTTGCTGCTGGTTGCCATTTTCTAATGCAAAGAGTGGCCATGTCTTAAACTCCCACGCATCTTCCCAACGCAGTCCGTATCGCCTGCCTGATCCCGTGTGCCCGGATATCGAGGGGCGGTAAGCAATACATGCATCCGTGAGGTGAAATATTGACAGTGACCACTAGTGCAGCATGTTGCGGCCAAAGGGTCAACTTATACACCAAGTATGCGCAAAGTTATGATTTTTAAAAAAACATTTTTACTCCATCATTAAAGTTACAAAGCCAATGCTTGGAGTGGACCAGGCAAACCCAACTCCATTCCTTGCTTGCTCCAAAAACCAAATTCAAAATTCAAATAAATCCAATTTATGATCCCCATAAAAGGGACAAACAAGATCCAAGCTGACAAGATCAGGCATGCTACATCCCATCTTGGGCTGGACCTGACACTTGACCTTAGCCAAAAGGCCGAGAAGCCTTGTCAATACGAGATGCATGACTAGGGGCTGGAAAAATGGGGTGGTCTTATATGCTGGGTCAACTTATACACCACAATTTACGCTAAGATTTAAGACAGGCAGTGGACAGAATCATTGTAATATTGAGTACTATTTGTTTGTCCAATTATCCTCCCATTTAAATGAATGGGCAGACAACCGGGTGGACAGTGTAATGGTCACACTATCTCATGTGCAATATTTCTGTACTAGGACCATGTTTACTGCTTTGCACGAGGGTTTTACCAGGTGAAAGCTGTGTCCCAATTCTTTCCTGCACCCAAAAAAGGGTCAACAATGTTGGGGAGGAGGGAGTGGGGGGAGAGGCACGTTTTTATTTCATTTGTTGAAAAGATTGACACCTGACAAGTAATCTCAAGTTGTGGTTCAAACAAAACTTGCAGCACACTTGCCTCTGAGTCAGAAAGTTACAGGTTCAAGACCCACTCCCAGCGACTTGAGCTCAGAAATCTAGGCTGGCACTCCAGTGTAGTACTGAGGGACTGCTGCACTGTGAGAGGTGCTGTGTTTCAGAAATGATGTTTAATTGAGGTGCTATCTGTTCTGTCTCAGTTTGATGCAAATAAAAAACCCATCGGACTACTTTGAGAAAGAATGTACGGGGGAGTTATCCCTGGTGTCCTGGTCAATATTTATCGCTTGAACAATGTTGACTAGAGCAAATTATCTGATTTCAATTAGATTGTTTTTGTGGGAGCTTGCTGTGTTCAAATTGGCTGCTGTACATTCTATGTGACTACAGTTTGTAAGTGCTTCAATGGCTATAGGTTATTTTGGATGTCTTGAAGTCATGAAAGGTGCTATATAAATGCAGGTTGCTTTTCTGTTACACAGTATTTACACAGTTCATTGATGTGCTGTTTTATAAAAAGAGGAGTCCTTACATAATATGTTGTGCATTATCCTGCTGCCAAGGGCGGCATGGTGGCACAGTGGTTAGCATTGCCGCTTCACAATGCCAGGGACCCGTGTTCGATTCCCGGCTTGGGTCACTGTCTGTGTGGAGTCTGCATGTTCCCCTCACGTCTGTGTGGGTTTCCTATGTGTGCCCTGGTTTCCTCCCCCACAGTCCAAAGATGTGCACGTTAGGTGGATTGGCCATGCTAAATTGCTCCTTAATGTCCCACGATGTGTAGGTTAGGGAGATTAACGGGATAAAAAGTGGGGTTACGGGGATAGGGCCTATGTGGGATGCTCTGTCAGACTCAATGGGCCAAATGGCCTCCTTCTGCACTGTAGGAATTCTATGATTCTGTGAAGGTGCAACAATGCCCTTTAAAGGACACAAAATCTAATTGCTGTTTAAATAAAGCAGACTGAGGTTAGCCAGAGATTAATTGCTCTCTGTTGCTGCATGTTGACAGATGGGATGGTTACTGCAGATTTGAGACGTGTAGGTCAGAGTGTGTAATTGCTATGGGCAATCGGTGACTGGTCACTCCCACTCATAAATCAATAGGATATTTTCTGTGGCCAGAGAAATTTCTCTGGATGTTGCGTGCGATTATATATATTTTTTCTACTCAATAGTTTTTGGATGTGTGACATTGAAATTTGCAGATAGATTCTTGATGGAAAAAGTTAAAGCGGTCAGTTGTTTATCGTAGGTAATGCCTGGATTCATCTTCGTGAATATATTTTTGGACAATTTTGATATAGAAGGAAATCAGCTTAATTCCACTTAACTATAAATATCAAAATTCAATCTAATGAAAAGCAAAATATGAAGGATGCTGGAAATGTGAAATGAAAAGATAAAACGTTAGGCATACTCAGCAAAAGTGGCAACAACTCTGGTAAAATAAGCAAGAGTTAACTGGAGGAATTTTAATCTCATCCACCATCCCTAATACTGCCACCCAATACCGTTGGGTTTAGTTCAGGTGAGAGATTAAGAAACCCAACCTGCCTCGATAACGGCGGCACGGTGGCACAATGGTTGCCACTGCTGCCTCACAGCGCCAGGGACCCGGGTTCAATTCCTGGCTTGGGTCATTGTCGGTATGGAGTCAGCACGTTCTCCTTCTATCTGCGTGGGTTTCCTCCGGGTGCTCCGGTTTTCTCCCAGTCCAAAGATGTGCAGGTTAGGTAGATTGGCCATGTTAAATTGCCCCTTAGTGTCAGGGGAACTATGTAGGGTAAATGCATGGGGTTATGGGGATAGGGCATGGGTGGGATTGTGGTCGGTGCAGACTTGATGGACTGAATAGCCTCCTTCTGCACTGTAGGGATTCTATGATTCTTGTAATGAACAAAGAAAATTACAGCACAGGAAGAGGCCCTTCGGCCCTCCAAGCCTGCACCGACCATACTGCCCGACTGAACTAAAACCCCCTACCCTTCCAGGGACCATATCCCTCCGTTCCCATTCTATTCATGTATTTGTCAAGATGCTCCCTAAAAGTCACTGTCGTATCTACTTCCACTACCTCCCCCGGCAGCGAGAACCTGGCACCCACCACCCTCTGTGTAAAAAAACTTGCCTCGTACATCTCCTTTAAACCTTGCCCCTCGCACCTTAAACCTATGCCCCCTAGTAATTAACTCTTCCACCCTGGAAAAAGGCTTCTGACTATCCACTCTGTCCATGCCTCTCATACTCTTGTGGACTCCTGTCAGGTCGCCCCTCAACCTCCGTCGTGGTAGCTGAAACCTTTCAGAAGACGACATGCCTCCATTTTAACAAGGCTTCAATTTTTAATGCATGTCAGTCAGGTTTTTTGGGCCTCGGGAAATCCGTCAGGTAAAAGGGTGAGAAGGGCAGCACGGTGGCACTGTGGTCAGCACTGCTGCCTCACGGCGCCAGGGACCCGGGTTCAATTCCGGCCTCGGGTCACTGTCTGTGTGGACTTCGCACATTCTCCCTGTGTGGGTTTCCTCCGGGTGCTCCAGTTTCCTCCCACAGTCCAAAGATGTGTGGGTTAGGTGGATTGGCCATGCTAAATTGCCCCTTAGTGTCGAGGGATTAGCAGGGTAAATACGTAGGGTTACAGGGATAGGGCCTGGGTGGGATTGTTGTCGGTGCAGGCTCGATGGGCTGAATGGCCTTCTTCTGCACTGTGGGGATTCTATGATTCTATAAATAAGAAGTTCCACAACACCAGGTTAAAGTCCAGCAGGTTTATTTGTAGCACGAGCTTTCGGAGCACTGCTCCTTCATCAGGTGAGCCTCTGAAGCACTCAGAGCACCCAAGAACTCACCTGATGAAGGGGCAGCGCTGCGGAACTCGTGCTACCAAATAAACCTGTTGGACTTTAACCTGTTGTGAGACTTCTTACTGTGCCCACCCCAGTCCAACGCCGGCTTCCCCACATCATGATTCTATAAGGGCTGAATCCGTAAAGGGGAGAGCCTTTCCAACACTGCTTGTGGGCCAGGAGGAGCAGAGTGTTTCCTTTAGTACCAACAAGCAAAAACCTGTAACGCCCCGCCACAACCTGTCCAATCTTCCCCCAACCAACAACCCCATCAGTGACACACCATCACTGTACCCCCCACCCTGATCTCTGACACCACCACATCCCCATCTAATCTCTTCTTCACTCAGCAGTGTTTTTCCCAAGAGCCGGAGTTTCAAGTTTCTAGACCACAGCTTTCTCTGCCCGTTCCAAAGCCCCACCCCAGTCAGTAATGAGGTCACCATTTCAGGTGGGTGACAATTCATCGGAGATTTAAGTTTTGCGAATGCCAAGTGCTTTCATTTGAAGATTACTTACTGAGCGAAATGCGACCCTCGTATGTCCCTGCAGATGTTCCTGTCCCAGGCACAGTACGGGTCTCTGGCCAGGACGCACTCACCACAGCTCAGGTAAATGTTACAGTTTGAGACTGGCAGCTGAACCACTCCAGAGAATGAGGATGCGTATAACAGGCCCTGGGAATTGGGGACACAAAGCTTCACTTGAATCTATGTCGGCAAATTGATTGACACAGCTCATGAATAGAAGGTTAATAATATTGCAGAATGACTGACAACTCAGTATAACGGAAATGTGTTTGACGCTCATTATCAAAGGTTGTGTGGGCATAAGTTCCATAAAGATTTTCAAGCAACCACAAAACTTAAGATTCACGATTCTGTTGCTGGCAAGTGGGACTAGGTGGGCCAGTCAGGGCATTTTATGCGTCGGTGCAGACTCGAAGGGCTGAAGGACCTCTTCTGTACCTGTAGTGTTCTGTGATTCTGTGTTGGTCTTGGGAAAATTTCAAATCTATTGATCCAAGCGTTCCGCTTGGAGTCAGAAATCCAACGCTGATCAAACAGAAACCGACCCAATTAACTGCAAATCATTTTCCTGTCCAAACTTCCAATGGAGGTTCCTGCAAAACTCCCGCAGCTTGGGAATCTAGGGAGACAGCAGCAAAGAGAACTACGCTAAAGGCACTAGCTGGCGTATTCTGGTAAGTATTTAAAAGTCCTCGGGCTTGTCAATGTGTGAGGGGGTTGGGTGGGGAGGGCTGGGTCGGGGGTGGAGGGTTGGGTGGGGGAGGGCTGGGTGGGGGGGGGAGGGCTGGGTGGGGGGGGAGGGCTGGGTGGGGGGGGAGGGCTGGGTGAGAGGGGCTGGGTGAGGAGACCGGGTGAGGGGACCGGGTGAGGGGGCTGGATAAGTGTGTAGCTCGGTAGGTGGGTAAGTGATGAAGCAAGTAGGTAGTGGCTGTGGGAGCTGGGCTGGGTGGTAGGTGGGTGGGTGGTGAATGGATTGGTGGGTCAGGAGGTAGTCAGGGGTTCAGGATTGTAGTCAGGGTTTTGAGGAAGGATGCAGGGTGGGGGAGAGGTCAGTGTGAGTAGTTTTGTGGAGCAGAGAGGGGAGAGGTTGCGGTGTGTGTGTGGGGGCGGCGGAGGGGTGTCAGTTGTATAATTACCCAGGAGTTCGGCTAGGACTTTTCTGTATAATATCTCCTGGGTAACTCTCCAGGTGGGGTCAATTGGAAGTGAAGCCTCCGACTAGTTTAAGAGTTGCTGACTTTTTCGGAGAGTCCCAGAGAGCAGGGGAGTAACCAGTGTTCCCCCAGAGTCACTACATTAGGACTCACACAGGGGTCCAAAGTGCATCTTGGGCTGATACGTCCGGATTCTGACGATCCAGAGAACCGGACGGTCCGGGTTGGTATTTCCTCTAAGAGCAGTGAGCTGTCTGGATCAGTGGCAATATTCCCACCTCCCAGCCAGGAATGTTTGGAACTCAAACTCCATTCTGGAAAGTTCCGACGAGGGGAGACCAGCTCTGAATTCCAGGCTGAGGGCCAGGATGATATGTGGGTGCCTCCCAATCCCCCTATTGTGTGGACAATGTGAACATAGAAAAGCACTGTGGCACAGTGGTTAGCACTGCTGCCTCACAGCGCCAGGGACCCGGGTCACTGTCTGCACATTCTCCCCGTGTCTGTCTGGGTTTCCTTTGGGTGCTCTGGTTTCCTCCCACACTGTGTGGGTTAGGTTGATTGGCCATGCAATTTAGCATTCGTGTCTGGGGAATTAGTAGGGTAAATACGTGTAGCTACGGGGATGGGGTCTGGGTAGGATTGTTGTTGGTGCAGGCTTGCTGGGCCAAATGGCCTCTTTTTGCACTGTAGGGATTCTATGATTTTTCTGTGATTGAAATAGGACAATGGCCATATAATGTTTATTTTTTATTAGTGTCACAAGTAGGTTTACATTAACATTGCAATGAACTATTGTGAAAATCCCCAAGTCGCCAAACTCCGGCGCCTGTTCAGGTACGCCGAGGGAGAATTTAGCACGGCCAATGCACCTAACCAGCATGTCTTTCAGACTGTGGGAGGAAACCAGAGCACCCGGAGGAAACCCGCGCAGACACGGGGAGAATGTGCAAACTCCACACAGACAGTGACCCAAGCCGGGAATCGAACCTGAGTCCCGGGCGCTGTGAGGCAGCAGTGCTAACCCACTGTGCTGCCAATATTGATAAAAGACTACCTTAACAACTATAATAATGATAATGAAGTTGACGGTAGCAATATTCAGATTTCAGACTGTTCATCAGCCGGCAAACGCTTCCACTATCAACACCGTTCTCCAAAGGAAGAATTGCAATAAACAAAATCTTGGAAAGTATTCAATTTCTACGTTATTAATTGCTTTCCTCGTCAGCCGTTGCATATGACCCTCTCCAACCCAGATTCAACAAGAAGAAAAGATAGCAGTTAGACACAAATTCTGGGCGGAAGACCTTTGTTGATCTCGCCATGACTGATTGCTGGCAAGAAACTAAAATGGAAGCAAATAGCTTTTCAGTCAACGAGCTGCGTTCCGGCAATTATAACTGCGTGGGATAAGAAACTGTTTATTTTGGTTAAAAAAAACCCAACGATTCTTAATGAAATTTGTACCTGTTTTGAATCCAATATCAGATTCTGCACTGGCTGTGGTTCTGCAAAGAGTGTAATTTCCTCAATGATATGAACCTTATGATTCACGTTGATTGCTTTGTGCAGTATTCCATTTTCTGTGAAAAACAGTGAATAATAACCATGTAATATTCTTTAAAAGTGCAAGGTAATAAAAGGTGAGGGCAACAATACCACTCAATGTAAATATTTTTCACCTCAATGCATGCAAAAGATATTTTTATTCAGATACCTTATTCCTTTATGGATCTGACAATGTCTGAGAGCCTCTCTCCCACAGGCTATTAAGGATCTAACTTCAAACGGCGAGTTTTCTTTTGACTGCTCAGTCTTTTAAAATCACGTGACGCCTTATCGAATTACTAGCCCTCGAAAGAGAGCTTTATATAAAAAGCCAAAACTTTTGCGGACAACGATCTGACTGAGACAAACCACGGTTTCGCAGATAGGGAGAACGGAATCTCTTTCCTCATTTGCTTAGTGAGGTGTGGGGTTAATTTTTTTTGTCCTTGATTGCAGAAGCATCCGGCAAAGTATGATATCTGAAGACAATGGGGGCAATATCTACCATCACTTGAGCGTTGAAGTGGTAACACTGATCTCTCCATCACTCACTCCCCATTACAGAACTCTCCTGGTCTTCATTTCCAAGCAGCGACCATGGGAGTCACCCCCCCACCCCCACTCCCCCCCCCATCCCCCCACCCCCACCGTACCCCCCCACCCCCACTGCCCCCCCCATCCCCCCACCGCACCCCCCACCCCCCCACCCCCACACCCCCCCCACCGCACCACCCACCGCCCCCCCACACCCCCCACCCCACTGCACCACCCCCCAGCCCCCCCACCCATCCCTCCGCACCCCCCCACCCCCCCTCCCCCCCCGCACCCCCCCACCCCCCCTCCCCCCCCCGCAACCCCACCCCCACCCCCCACCCCCCGACCCCCACCTTCCAACCTTCCCCCGAAACTTCAGAATTTACCTCGAAGGTTCTTTCTTTTTGGTTGGACACTGAGTTGGACAGGGAGAACGCTTCAGGTGGCCGCTAAACTGCGGGAACTGCAGCCAGATTCAGTCCGCCCACCTGAGCGCCACTTGTGAAAGCCGAAGTGTCCCTAATGTTGCCTCTGAGCGGAATAAAAAAATCCAGGATTGCGCACGGCTGGGTAGGCTTTGTGGCTGGGAGCAAGGAAAAGGTTCCCGGTCGAGGGTGTATAACTTTCGCTGAGGGATTGACAAGACTCTGGGGCCGGGATGTTACAGCGGGAGTTTCCCGTCCCGCTACAGTTAACGGAGGTTGGGCTGGGCGCCAAATTCTCCGACCTCGCTGCGGCAGGAGCGTGGCGTGAATGGCCGGTGAGATCGCGCCGTGGGTGTGCCCATGGACAATAGGAGTATATCACCTCCCCGTGACCCCCCTCTCTCATTGGGTTTTGCTTTATTTTGCGGATTGTCCTGTTGATTTTTCTCTCGGGTGAGGTCTCCACTTTGAATGCAGCATTTACCCAGTAATAAGACTCTGGCTTTGGTTCATTACCAAACAGACAGTACAGTGTGTCAACTATAAATATTAATGAGAGGCAACACAGTTAATGGAAGCAAAGCACTGCCCACAGCGATCCAGAATGCCTTTGTGGTTTTTTTTCCTGCTAAATCTCAGCAGTAGAAAAATCTACAAAAACATCAGAGGATAAAGGGAGAAAATAGATCTTGGATTTAAATCTGTGGGTCGCTCTCAGGTTTATGGTGATGTACAGTTCTGTGATTCTCCCTCTGCAAGCAGCAGGATTCGGATGTTCTCTATGCATTGTATTCAATAAAGCCACAAAATTCAATTAAATACCATAGAATGTCTGGCAGGGGAAGATGTCATTCAGCCCATCAGGTTCATTCCAGCATCTATGCCCTACTCGAGTCACTTCCCAATCTACTTCCTCTCACCCAACTAGAATATCTGCGTCATATAGCTTCCCCTTAAATCACAGGATCATAGAATCCCACAGTGCAGAAGGAGACCATTTGGCCCATTGAGTCTGCACCGACCACAATCCCACCCAGGCCCTATCCCCACAACCCCATACATTTACCCTAGCTAGTCCCCCTGACATTAATGGGCAATTTAGCACGGCCAATCCACCTAACCCGCACAACTTTGCACAGTCATTTAAATGCATCTATGATTTTCGCCGGAACCACTCTTTTGTCCCTTTAAGGGACAATCCTTTGAGGGTCACATGATCGAGCTGGACGCTATGAAGTGGTCACGTGGGAAAGACGGGCACGGTGGCACAGTAGTTAGCACTGCTGCCTCACAGCACCAGGGAGCCAGTTTCAATTCCGGCCTCGGGTCACAGTCTGTGTGGAGTTCGCACATTCTCCCCGTGTCTGCATGGGTTTCCTCCGGGTGCTCCGGTTTCCTCCCACACTCCAAAGATGTGCAGGTTAGGTTGATTGACCATGCTAAATTTACCCTAGTGTCAGGGGTATTAGCAGGGTAAACGTGCAGGATTACGGGAATAGGGCCTGGGTGGGATTGTGCTCGGTACAGATTCGATGGGCCAAATGGCCTCCTTCTGCACTGTAGGGATTCTATGAAGCTGGGCCAATTGGGAGTGAGGGCGTGTGTCCTGGGATGAAGAGGACCTTCAGTTGGAGCCGGGGAAGAGAATAGACCTGTGCATGTGTTCTGTCAGACCCTTATCTGTATATATTATAATAGTTAATAAATCCTTTGTTATTTGAGCCACATCAGATCACCCTCCAAATGACTACACACTCCATGCAGGACAGGGAGTGTTTGGGAAAGTGGTTAATAAGGTGTGCAGTGTTAAAACGATCCAAGCCATATTTTTGATAGAAATCAAATGATAATTTTCAAATGATAGCTTCCAAAAACTATGTAGGGTCTGGACAAAAAGACTGGAAGAAACCTTTCATTATCAAAAGAGTTGTGAAGCAAAGGGCATCGATTTAAGGTGAATCAATCAGAGGCAAAATGAGGAAAAGCTCCTTTTTTACACTAAGTGATTAGAATCGGGTATGTATTGCGTGGGAGTGTGGTTGAGATAGATTCAATTGTGGCCAGTACAGTCACAATGGGCCAAATGGCCTTCGTCTGAAACCATAGAAACCCTACAGTACAGAAAGAGGCCATTCGGCCCATCGAGTCTGCACTGACCACAATCCCACCCAGGCCCTACCCCCATATCCCTACATATTTACCCACTAATCCCTCTAACCTACGCATCTCAGGACACTAAGGGCAATTTTTAGCATGGCCAATCAACCTAACCTGCACATCTTTGGACTGTGGGAGGAAACCGGAGCACCCGGAGGAAACCCACACAGACACGGGGAGAATGTGCAAGCTCCACACAGACAGTGACCCAAGCCGGGAATCGAACCCGGGTCCCTGGCGCTGTGAAGCAGCAGTGCTAACCACTGTGCTACCGTGCCGCCCAGCCTGTGCTGTAACCATTCTACGATTCTATTTGGTAACACGGCGGCACAGTGGTTAGCACTGCTGCCTCACAGCGCCAGGGACCCAGGTTCAATTCCAGCTTTGGGTGACTGTGAGGAGTTTACACGTTCTCCCCGTGTCTGCATGGGTTTCCTCCCACACTCCAAAGATGTGCGGGTTAGGTTGATTGGCCATGTTAAATTGCCCCTCAGTATCAGGATAAGTAAGTGGGGTTATGGGGATAGGGCCTGGCTGGGATTATGGTCGGTGCAGACTCGATGGGCCAAATGGCCTCCTTCTGCACTGTCGGGATCCAACCACTTTCTGGGGCTAAGAAGATTCTTAATTCTGATGAAGGAACTTTTGAACTCTTTACTGGATTTATTCGCTTTGCACTGGCTCATGTGGAGAAATGTCTTCTAAACCTCTTGATAATTTTGAAAACTTTTATTCGGTCACCTCTCAGTCTTCTCTTTTCCAGAGAAAAGAGACACAGCCGCTTTCCTGGTGGTTCATCTCACCGATTTAAATCAAAGGTACGATGGCTGCATTTACTAATTTCTATTTCATCCGAGTGCAGGGTGGAAAGGGAATCACTAACACAAAGAGGTACCACTGTGTAGCAGATTTGATAAACACAGTAAGAAGTCTCACAACACCAGGTTAAAGTCCAACAGGTTTATTTGGTAGCAAAAGCCACACAAGCTTTCGGAGCTCCAAGCCCCTTCTTCAGGTGAGTTGTGCTCACCTGAAGAAGGGGCTTGGAGCTCCGAAAGCTTGTGTGGCTTTTGCTACCAAATAAACCTGTTGGACTTTAACCTGATGTTGTTAAACTTCTTACTGTGTTTACCCCAGTCCAACGCCAGCATCTCCACATCATAGCAGATTTGACTCAGGCAAGGGCTTTCTCTGCTGCATAAGTTATCACAAAGCATTTAATTTCCCGGCGCTCTCCGTGCAGTCGCCGGTGTGGAGAGAAGCTGTACCTGTGCCCACAAACAGCACGTCATAGTCGCCCTGGGTAGTCTGGACTCGGTCCACAGCGAGCTGGGTGTACTTCACGTGTTTCTTCATCAGCAGAGGCTGGCTCCTGACAGTCTCCTCCATCAGAAAGTGATCCTTTGCAAAATTCAACACCTTGTCTGGCATTTGGAATGACGAGTTTATGTTCATGGCTCTTGCTGCATTTGTAATGCACTGTGGGGTGGAGGGGGGGAGTAAACAAAACAGAGGTAAATTTGTATGAGTCAGTTAACAGTAAATGTGCCTGAGGGGTAATAGTAACACCCGGCTATCGACCAGCGGAAACAGTTTCTCTCTACGTGAATCACTGAAACCTGTCACGGACCCTGTGGACACTGATAACTTTGAAAAAGAAGCGTGAATTTCCGCCGGCCAACTTAAAAGGAATTCAACAGCAAAGATTTCAAGTTTTAACACCTTGACTGTAACACAAACAACATTGACTAAACACTATCACAGCAGGCAACTTGTACTCTAACTCCAAAAGAGAAAATGCTGGAAAATCTCAGCAGGTCTGGCAGCACCTGTAAGGAGAGAAAAGAGCTGACGTTTCGAGTCCAGATGACCCTTTGACAAAGCTTTGACAAAGGGTCATCTAGGCTCGAAACATCAGCTCTTTTCTCTCCTTACAGATGCTGCCAGACCTGCTGAGATTTTCCAGCATTTTCTTTTTTTGGTTTCAGATTCCAGCATCCACAGTAATTTGCTTTTATCCAGCTTTTAACTTATATTCTAAACACAGATCACCCATTTAGCATGTGAAACAAACCAAAATCTCCATCCACCGTTATACCTAAGTGAACATTTTATTCCCTCAAAACCAGCCCAGAGTGATTCTCAGTGCCTGAGGCCTTGCTTTCCTTATTTTCCTCTTCCAGTGGCTAACTTGTAATTCCAGTAAGAAGTCTCACAGCACCAGGTTAAAGTCCAACAGGTTTATTTGGTAGCAAAAGCCACTAGTGGCTTTTGCTACCAAATAAACCTGTTGGACTTTAACCTGGTGTTGTGAGACTTCCTACTGTGTTTACCCCAGTCCAACGCCGGCATCTCCACATCATGACTTGTAATTCCCCAGAGTTACTTTTATGGAGAGGGTTATCCTGCAGATTTTTTTCTCCAACCGAAGCTAGGTAAATCTTCCAGATCCATTAAAATCTTCACAAACTCGATCTCTTCAATCTAAGCACGAGCTCCCACCTGCGTTCTTACAACGTGAACCACAGAGACATATTCCTCTATCTCTTGGCTCTCTCTCCCTCTCTCAGATTCTTGAAGACTGAATCTATTTGTGAAGTTCAATACCTTTCTGGAACACCTGTAACCTGTTTCTACAATTGGTTCCTATGGACTCTCCCTGAACGGGTTAATAACCACACAAGTTTAACAATCACATAAGCTGCTATTAGGAAATAAAAAGTCTTTATAAAAGTCTTCACAGATAAGCATCAAGGCCTTTTGTCTGAGAGAATACATTAAACCAGACATCTTGAACTGGGAGAAGATATCCGCAGACATCAACACAAACTGGGACATCACTGATAACTTCTAACAATGATGAATTAGGTCAGCTAACATGATTAAGTTTCACGCTGATTGGAAAATGATAACTAAGCAAGTGTGAGGTGATTGTGATTGATTTTAATATCTGTAACTTAAGAGTGGTGTAACCTTAATCAATAACTGTGAGTGGATAGAGATAACTCCTACACCTTGATTGGTATATGTTAATTACTTGTAATCAAACTTGAAACTATAACTGCTTGTATATTCCTGACTTCTGAGCTCTGGCTAGTTACCGGCACTGACCTGTGACTTTCAGGGACCTCGCTATATAGCTTGCATTAAAACAGCTGTTTAAAAGAACTTCGTGATTTGGTCTGGCTACTTGAAGTGTAAAGTTGTGATCAATTAAAAGGCTGTCATCAAACCCGCATTATTCCCCCTCTCAAAGCTCATCTCCATGGCAATGTGAATCACAGGAGCCTTATATCCATGTAGAAATTCTAATTAGCTATCCTTCAGATTATCTATTTCAATTTATCTTGAAACTAAATAGATAGTTTAAGATATATCCCTTTACAAATCGGACATTCTTAACATCTTCCACATGATGGACTATCCACCATCAGTATAGCTGCTTTAGTCATTGCTTATAGACGCCTTCTTCCCAATAAACAACTTGGGCTCCCTTTAATCTTTAACATCCAAGTCACCCAGACTTCCTGTCGGCATAATTAATAAAAGGTCATCTTGACCTCAATTTTATACCCTATTTAAAGAGAGACTCCCAAAACATTATGATCTTATAAAATCCTGCATTTGTAATAAATCCAACATAGTTTTAAACATCACTGTGCTCCAAGGAGAACAACCTCACCTTTTCTAATCTCTCCACACAACTTTATATTCATAGAGTGATTATAGTACAGAAGGAGGCCATTTGGCCCATTGGGTTCAGGACAACTCTCTGAAGAGCAGTCCAGACAGCCTATCGCCTTAGCTGAAACCAAAAGTTTATTTCCCTTGAGTGTCTATCCAGGTCGATCTACATGTGTGGAACTGTCACACTCCACCAGGATGGAAGCCCAGAAAATTGCGCTCTCTCAACTTTTCCGCACCTTGTCAGTGCATAGGTTAGATTTTCGTCTGTTTCTATGCTTTATTATTCCTGAAACAGGTTGATCATCTGTCGCCAGGGGCTTATAGCGTGCGGGACACCACACCACATCAAGCATAGCCACACCCAGACAAATTAAGG
Source organism: Mustelus asterias (assembly GCF_964213995.1). Taxonomy (NCBI): domain Eukaryota; kingdom Metazoa; phylum Chordata; class Chondrichthyes; order Carcharhiniformes; family Triakidae; genus Mustelus; species Mustelus asterias. The sequence continues at coordinate 30,970,211 of NC_135824.1, forward strand.
GGCAATTTAGCATGGCCAATCCACCTAACCTACACATCTTTGGAAATTAAGGGACGATTTAGTATGGCCAATCCAGCATGGCCAATCCAGCTAACCTGCATACCTTTGGACTGTGGGAGGAAACCGGAGCACCCAGAGGAAACCCCTGCAGATACTGGGAGAATGTGCAAACTCCACACAGGCACCTAAGGCCGAAATTGAACCTGGATCCCTGAGGCAGCAGTGCTAACCACTGTGCTACCGTGCTGCCTGCCCAGAAAATCAGCTGACCTTTACTGGTATTGAACAGCAATGGTTTGCAACAGTCTGGAAATATAACATGGGTTTGTACCTGCAAATATTAGAGGTAAATCATGCACATTAGAACTGAACACATTGGCCAGCTGATAGAATTCCTAGAAAGAGCCAGAAAGTTGTGGCTCCAAATCTGACTCCGATGCCGAAATTCTACCATCCTGCCTACCACGGGATCGGAGCGGTCGAGGGGCAGACGATGGAAATGTCCATTGGCCACGGGCAGGAATTTCCGGTCTCGCTCAAGCAAGGCTGTGGAATCCTGCCCCAGAGATTTGAGCGCAGAATCTGGGCTGAAACTCCAGTGTTGCATTCAGATGGTACATTAAACCAAGGCACTGTATGCTGTGTCTGACAGATGCAAAAAATGCCATGGCACCATCTAGCGAAGAGCTGGCCAACATTTATCCCTCAAGCAATATCATTTAAAAAATGGATAATTTCTTATCACATTACTGACTGTGGGACAGTTAGTTGCCATTCGCCCTACGTTACGGCAGTGGCTACACTTCAAGTACTTCTTTACTGGTACTTTGGCATGCCCTGGGGGACTGAAAGGGACTCCAAAGATGTGTGGGTTATGTTGATTGGCCATGCTAAATTGCTCCTTAGTGTCGGGGGACTAGCTAGGATAAATGCATAGTGTTATGTGGGGATAGGGCATAGGTGGGATTGTGGTCGGTGCAGATTCGATGGGCTGAATGGCCTCCTTCTGCACTGTAGGATTCTATGAGATGGGCAGCCCGCTGATAGAATGCTGGATTGATGGAAACGCTGTCTTGTGGATGAGAGACTGAGAGCCTCACTGCATGCCCAGTTGGGCATAAATGATCCAAAGTCAATTTGCCCATAAACATTAGGCCTAGTCAACATTGATGTCCTCAGCCAATAATCCATCGAGATGGATTAACTGGTTATTTATCCCATTACTGGTTTGGAGATCTTGCCATATGTAAATTAGCAGGCACTTTCATCGACAAAGCGACGACCCTTTCACTTTGAAACAAAAGTGTTTGATTGGCTGTGACAGGGCTCCCAGACATTCTGAAGGGGTGAAGGATATCAGTTAGAGTCATAGAGGTTTATAGCATGGAAACAGGCCCTTCGGCCCAACTTGTCCATGCTACTTTTTTTTTAAACCCCTAAACTAATCCCAATTGCCTGCATTTGGCCCATATCCATCTGTACCCATCTTACCCATGTCACTGTCTAAATGCTTTATAAAAGACAAAATTGTACCCGCCTCTACTACTACCTCTGGCAGCTCGTTCCACCACTCTCTGTGTGAAAAGATTGCCCCTCTGGACACTTTTGTATCTCTCCCCTCTCACCTTAAACCTATGCCCTCTAGTTTTAGACTCCCCTACCTTTGGGAAAAGATATTGACTATCTAGCTGATCTGTGCCCCTCATTATTTTATAGACCTCTATAAGATCGCCCCTCAGCGTTCTACGCTCCAGAGAAAAAAGTCCCAGTCTATCCAACCTCTCCTTATAACTCAAACCACCAAGTCCCGGTAGCATCCTAGTAAATCTTTTCTGCTGTCTTTCTAGTTTAGTTTCTAAACAGTCACACATCTATTCTAGTTAAATGTAGTACACTCCTTATCACAGAAATATTTTGAACTAAGTTGCTCCAGCCTGTCCAACACAGTGCGACCTCCAAGATATTTTGCTGCAAACTTTATTCATCTGCTGTACCGACCACCAGTCTCGCGTCAGGGATTGGGCAGTTTGACACAGTGCAGTTTAGCTTTGCTATTGATGAAAAAGGTGGATGAAAATTACACTCCAAACGATTATCACTCGGAATGAAACATGGTTTTAAAATGTGAATCTGCTGCTGCAACAGACCTTTAAAATCTCTTTTACAATTGCAGCAATTATATTTTGTGGCCTCATTTGAGTCACCTGGAGTTGACAGCCCTCTCTCTTTCTCCTAGTGCCGTACACGAGTGCAAAGTAGATCCAACGATCTTGGTAGAAGGAGCTGAGAAACAGATCAGCCATGATCTAGGTGAATGACAGAACAGGCTTGAGGGGCTGAATGGCCTCCTCCTCGTCCTATAATTCTGAACAGTCACAGATCCATTTTATTTGGGAAACTACAGCTCCCCAGCGATTTTTGCTTTAATGATCATGGCTCTGGATGCACAAGTGAAGCGACAAGGTCATAGGTTGGAACTAATCTTATTTTTTTTGCCCACATTTGCCAGTATAAACAGGGAGCAGATTCTGCGGCAGGTGATTTCAAACGCCATTAATTTGTCAATGGGAAGTGACGGGAGTTGGATCTTTAATGACACACGGAGAATAATACTTGCTTCACACCTTTCAAGCATCTAACGAGCTCCTTAAATGAGGGACAGCTCATTCAACCAGGCTGCAGATCAGTCAAAAACGTCTTTGTGATGGCTCGGAATCAAATTTCATGAGCTTGTCATCACTGATCTCTCACGTGGCGGTGAGTGTGATTGGTATGATGGGGGAATAGAGGAATCCTTCTCATCAGGCAAACCCTCAAAGATAACTACCCTACAGAGTGTGTGGAGATGTACTTCAATATGAAGAAAAGCAAGAGCAAAACTATAATGGAGCAGCTTCAAGGTTTTTAGGTGTCTAGATCACTAATAACCTGTTTTGGTCCCTCTATGTCGGCACTATAGTTAAGAAAGCCCACCAACACCTCTACTTTCTCAGAAGACTAAGGAAATTTGGCATGTCCGCTATGACTATCAACAACTTCTACAGATGCACCATAGAAAACATTCTTTCTGGTTGTACCACAGCTTGGTATGGCTCCTGCTCTGTCTAAGACCGCAAGGAACTACAAAGGGTTGTGAATGAAGCCCAGTCCATCACTCAAACTATCCATTGACTCCATCTACACTTCCAACTGACTCAAGAACAGCTTCTTTCTGCTGCCATCAGAGTTTTGAATGGACCTATCTTATATTAAGTTGATCTTTCTCTACACCCTAGCTGTGACTGTAACACTACATTCTGCACTCTCTCCTTTCCTTCTCTTTGTAAGGTATGCTCTGTCTGCATAGCACGCAAGAAATTATACTTTTCACTGTATACTGATACATGTGATAATAATAAATCCAATAATATAATAAATAAATAATAAATCAGATATTAAATCAATGAACATGAGTTTAAAGAAAGATTTCCATCTATATGTCTTATATTTAGCTGTCTTAACTCATTTTGCAACTGACAAAACATTTCTTTAAAGTGGAGTCACTGTAGAAATGTAGCAGCCAATTCACACATAGCAAATTCCCACAAACAGCAATGGGATAATGAGCAACGGGGGAGGTGATGACAGTGTGGTAATGTCACTAGACTATTAACCCAGTGACTCAGGCTCATGATCTGGGGACATGGCTCTAAATCCCATCACAGTCGCTGGTGGAATTTAAATTCAATTAATAAATCTGGAACTTAAAAAGCTATCTCAGCAATGTTGTAAAAGCCTGCCTGGTTCACCAATGTCTTTTAGGGAAGGAAATCTGCCGTTCTTACCTGCCCTGGCCTTCATTTGACTCCAGAGCCACAGCGGTGTGGTTGATTTTCAAATGCCTTCTGAAATGGCTGAGCAAGACTCTCAGTTCATGGGTAACTAGGGATGGGTAACAAATGTTGGCCCAGCCAGCAACACCCACATCCCATAAAAGAATAAGTTTTTAAAAAAGTACCTACTGGTCAGGACACGGGACATAACTCATGTGCACTTCTTCAAGAATAGCGCCATGGGGTCATTTACATCCATTGGAACAGGCAAATGGGGCCTCAGCTTAACACTGAAAAACAGCATCTTCTGCAATGTAGCACTCCTTCAATACTGTAGTGCAGTGGCAGCCTTGATTTTTGTGCACAAGCCTTAGAGTGGGACTCGAACCCAGAACCGTGTGACTTTAGAGGTGAGAGCGCAACCAACTGAGCCATGCCTGACTTCACCAAGTAATGTGATGCCAGCTGACCGCTGCTGTGGCTCTGTGCCAGGAAGCTGCCATCCTGCACAAATTAAATCCGATGAAAAGAACGCAGAACGCCCTGGATCGAGGTTGTAGCAAAGACGTGAAGGTTGCCTGACCGGTTGGCCCATCCACCAACCGTAAAAATGACGGGCCACTTAAAATCATGAACTACCATCTCCTTAATGGGCCTAATTGCCTGCCTAACTGTCAGCGGGCGCACTTCAGACTCCTGTGCTATAATGTTATATGCAAGCGCATGTAAGATCTGATCGTATGTATTGATCGTATGATCAAAGTCAAATTCTGGCCTCAATGTCCAGTCTCCTGGGACTGCTTGTAGTCCCAGCAGTGGCCACTGCCTGAACCTGGCACTGTTGTGACTACAGAGCGGCCAGTCATCTAACTGGCCGGCCGCTCTCTGAGGCTGGACTTCCTGCAAAGATGGTGTGGCAGTCCCTGCATCAGCCAATTAAAACTGCTCCCTGGTTTAATGGAGTGATTTATTAAACTGGGAAAAAGCAAAGGTGGAAAAACTGATTGGAGTGGTTCAAACGGGGGAGTTACAGGAAAGATGGGGCACGGATTTGGGAGACAACAACACATTCAAGGACCTAGCAGAGGAAAGGGAGATGGGAGATTGGACATGTTCTGTGAAGAAAGAGGAATCACAGTGGGTTTACTGAGGAGGTGATGACTGTAGAATTGAAAGGAAAGGGAAGGAACTGGAAGGCGGCACGGTGGCACAGTGGTCAGCACTGTTGCCTCACAGCATCAGGGACCCGGGTCCAATTCTGACCTAGGTCACTGTCTGTGTGGAGTTTGCACGTTCTCCCCATGTCTGCATGGGTTTCCTCCGGGTGCTCCGGTTTCCTCCCACAGTCCAAAGATGTGCAGGTTAGGTTGATTGGCCATGCTAAATTGCCCCTTAGTGTCAAGGGTATAGCAGGGTAAATAGGTGGAGTGATGGGGATAGGGCCTGGGTGGGATTGTGTTTGGTGCAGGCTCAATAGGCCGAATGAACTCCTTCATCACTGTAGGCATTCTATGAACAGTCAACGTTATCAACTAACCTGGCGGGGTGGTTTTTTTTTGTCTTTTAGGGACCTGGCAGGGTGGTTGGGGGTGGGGGGGATGGGGGCGCAGTTGAGGGGTTATCAGGAAGAGATGTTAGGCAGTCAGCATTCTGGTGGGAATAGGGTTGAAGGAACAGGAGGCGGCTCTCATGACAGGATAAGCTCATGAGGTTATGATGGGAGATTGGAGAGGAACAATTGAAAGGTGGAAATTCAAGGTTGGGTACGACAATGTTAGAAATACAGGTCCGTCGAAGAGTAAAACAGGACTAGCGTCAGGGGGAGTTGAGAGCAGATGATGCTCATTGCAGCATTTATTTAAGAGCTGTTTCTTTTCCGCAGTAGGGGACTGCTTCCGGACAAGCAGAGGATCCAGAAGGGAAGACTGGAAACTGGTATTTGTACCGCACGATAGAATCACAATTAAACAGTTGTGAATCACAGAATGCCTTCTGCTGACTGATTCGGTAAATGGATATCTGCCTGTCAAACAGGGGAGAGGGGAACCTTGGGAGAAGCTTGGCGAGGTGAGAGAAGGGCAATGGCAAAGGCAGATGGACAAATTCCTAAAATCATACAATTCCTGCAGTGTAGAAGGAGGCCATTCGGCCCATTGAGCATGCATCGGCAACAATCCCACCCAGCTCCCATCCCCGTAGAACATAGAAACATAGAACATAGAAACCCTACAGTACAGAAAGAGGCCATTCGGCCCATTGAGTCTGCACCGACCACAATCCCACCCAGGCCCTACCCCCATATCCCTACATATTTTACCCGCTAATCCCTCTAATCTACGCATCCCAGGACACTAAGGGGCAATTTTAGCATGGCCAATCAACCTAACCTACACAACTTTGGACTGTGGGAGGAAACCGGCGCACCCGGAGGGAGCCCACTCAGACATGAGGAGAACATGCAAACTCCACGCAGAGAGTGACCCCAGGCTGGAATTGAACCTGGGTCCCTGGCATTGTGAGGTAGCAGTGCCAACCACTGTGCCACCCAAGATTGTCTCAATCTGCATGTCAAACAAGTCCATGAACTCCTCACACATCTTGATGGAGTTGAGGATGAAGGGGGAGCCGGGGAGAGGGGTCTAATGTGAAACGGAAGTTAGCTTTATCTTTCCATTCCCAAATAAGATGGTGACAGTGCTGAGGGAAACTCCATCCGCACAGCAGAGCAGCAATCAGAGTCTGCAGTGTGACAGCTGACAAGGTAAAATCGCATAGGAAATGTTTATAAAGTATAAGAACATAAGAACAGAAGAACTGGGAGCAGGAGTAGGCCATCTGGCCCCTCGAGCCTGCTCCGCCATTCAATAAGATCATGGCTGATCTTTACGTGGACTCAGCTCCACTTACCCACCTGCTCACCATAACCCTTGATTCCTTTACTGTTCAAAAATCTATCTATCCTTGCCTTAAAAATATTCGATGAGGTAGCCTCAACTGGGCAGGGAATTCCACAGATTCACAACCCTTTGGTTGAAGAGTTCCTCCTCAACTCAGTCCTAAATCTGCACCGCCTTATTTTGAGGCCATGCCCCCTAGTTCTAGTTTCACCTACCAGTGGAAACAACCTCCCTGGTTCTATCTTATCTATTCCCTTCATAATCTTATATATTTCTATATGATCCCCCCTCAATTCTTCTGAATTCCAATGAGTATAATCATGATTAAAAATGATTAAGTAAAATTTTGGACAGGAAATGGGTGCTGAGGCAAGGTTTTTATTGATAACCAGAAAGGTCAGTGAATATTCCAGAATATAATTAAAACCAGCCTTTGTCAATGTGATAAAGCATTGACGCTATTACACAGATATTAAAACGCCAATGTGTTCCTCCAAAAGGCAAACAAGGCTAGTTCTTATCTCTGAGATACTTACTGCGCCTGGCCTTGGTTCTGGAACAATATGATTGTAGGGATACCATTGCTGTGTCTCCCAATTCACTTCCATGTACCTTCCATCGAAGGCTCTCTTCACGTCTCCCATGGAGAAAGCACAAACAGCAGAAGAAGCTGCGCCACCCTTGTACCTGTGAAGAGAAGCAGCAACTTAATGGTCAAGTCCCCAGCTCTTAGAATCATTGAATCCCTACAGTGCAGAAGGAGGCCACTCGGCCCATTTAGTCTCCACCGACTATCCGACAGAGCAGCTCGCCCAGGTCCTATCCCCGTAACCCCACTCATTTGCCCCGCTAATCCCGCTAACCTACACAGGACACTAAGGGACAATTTAGCATGGCCAATCCAACAAACCTGCTCATCTTTGGACTGTGGGAGGAAACTGGAGCATCCAGAGGAAACCCACGCAGACACAGGGAGAACGTGCGAACTCCACACAGACAGTGACCCAAAGCTGGAATTGAACCTGGGTTCCTGGCGCTGTGAGGCAGCAGTGCTAACCACTGTGCCACCGTGCCGCCTTCTGTCCGTGCAACTTAAAGTCTCATTTGTCACTCTCCCCACTAACCTTTCGAGCTGTGTGCGTGACTGTATTCAACAGGTTCCTTTAATTCACTCCATGGTGCTTTGTACAATCTGCTAGTTGTTACTATACCTGACACTAAAGAATTGCTAATTTTGCATGTGTAAGGCAGCGTAATATTTGAAGGTTCCTTTCTCACTAGTTCCTTTTTCTAAAATAGGATGTTGTAGCTTTCATGCACTGAGAATGACACCGTTTCTGTATAACAACTTAACAATATGAGAAAAAGTTCCTGCAAATGTCAGCAGTGATTCGAACAAGAACAGTGTGGAATCTCACTAATTAGCTGTCACTGGCATATTTCCACCTCCGTAACATTGCCTGATGCTGTCCCTGCCTCAGCTCATCTGCGGCTGAAATTCTCATCCATGTTCAAACCTGGCTAGAAATATAGAATCCGACAGTGCAGAAGGAGGCCATTCGGCCCATCGAGTTTGCACTGACAGCAATCCCACCCAGGCCCTATCCCCATAACCGCATGCATTTACTCTAGCTAGTCCGCTTGACACGAAGAGGCAATTTAGCGTGGCCAATCCGCCAAACCGACACATCTTTGGATTGTGGGAGGAAACGAGAACCCGGAGGAAACCCACGCAGACACGGGGAGAACGTACAAACTCCACACAGATAGTGACACAAGCGGGAATCGAACCAAGGTCCCTGGCGCTGGGAGGCAGCAGTGCTAACCACTGTGCCACCGAACCGCTACTCCAATGCACTCCTGGTTAGCCTCCCACGTACTACTCTCTGTAAATGTGAACTCATCCAAAACTCTGTTGCCTGTGTCCTAACTCTCACCAGGATCCGTTCACCCTGCGATAGCTGAATTACCGTGGCTACCGGTTTAGCAATGTCTTGATTCTAAAATTCTCATTCTGCTTGACAAATGTCTCCAAGGCCTCCCCCCTCCCCCTCCCCACCACACCTCGCTCTGCGACTTCCTCCAGGTCCACATCCTGTGATCCTCTAATTCTGGCCTCGTGAGCATCTTTCATTTTATTCACGCTGCCATTGGTGTCCGTCTTTCAGTTGACAAGACCATAAGTTCTAGAATTTTCCCCTGTCTGTCTCTCACTTTCCTCCTTTAAGCCTTTCTGTACAACTGGTAACATCTTCAGACAGCTGCTTCTTGGTATTTTGGCTAAGATCAAGGGTCAGATCAAGCCCAACATCAGGGCCAATGCCTTTTCTTGTCATCCCTACAGTGCAGAAGGAGGCCATTCGGCCCATTGAGCCTGCACTAACAACAATCCCACCCAGGACCTATCCCCATAACCCCACATATCCACCTTGCTAGTCCCCCTGACACTAAGGGGCAAGTGGAGTCAGACACTTTAGGAACATTTAAGCGGTTATTGGATAGGCACATGGAGCACACCAGGATGATAGGGAGTGGGATAGCTTGATCTTGGTTTCAGATAAAGCTCGGCACAACATCGTGGGCCGAAGGGCCTGTTCTGTGCTGTACTGTTCTATGTTCTATGTTACCATGGCCAATCAACCTAACCCGCACATCTTTGGACTACGGCAGGAAACCAGAGCATCCAGAGGAAACCCACGCAGACACAGGGAGAACGTGCAAACTCCACACAGACAGTGACCCGAGCCGGGATTCGAACCCAGGTCCGTGGCGCTGTGAGGCAGCAGTGCTAACCACTGTGCTACCGTGCCGCCGTGTCAGCTTGGATCTTGCGTGTCTCTCTTGTGGGGGCCATGAACTGGATTCAATTGGAATGTGAATTGTTTTTTGGAGCAAGCAAGGAGATGGATCAAGATGTCGGCCTGTCCACTCTGCGCATTGGCTTTGTAACTGTAAGAATGGAAACAAAACCTCCCACTTTGACCAATGTCTCCTTATGTGGCTCAGTGTCAAAGTCTGTTTGATAACACTCCTGCAAAGTACCATGGGATGTTTCACTACATTAAAGGTGCTATATTGCTATATAAATGCAGGTTGTTTTTGTTGTTAGAAGGTGGAATATTGGAATAAAAAGAAATCTGTTAATTGTTGCACAAAAATAATTGCTGAAGTAACTTACAGTCCATCAGTCAAAGTTTCCCCACAAAGAATGTTAGTATTCTACTTTAAAATATTACCATCTCAACACAAATACAAACTAATTATTTATTTTCTAAATGTATAAACTCAGCAAAGATTGCATCATATGTTGATCATCCTGTTTTACCTGATGGGATGAGATACATGTGGGTATGTGTGAGAATGGATGAGTGAGAGAGAATGAGAGTGAGAGCGAGAGTCAGCGAGAGTGAGTGACTGAGAGTGAGAGCGAGAGTGAGCGAGAGTGACCGAGAGTGAGAGTGAGCGAGAGTGAGAGTGAGCGAGAGTGAGAGAGAGTGAGAGAGAGTGAGAGAGCGAGCGTGTGTGCATGCGCCATCTTTCTCTCTCTCCCTCACTGGGACAACGTTCCTCGAGACAGGTTCTCTGGAAGGTTTAAGGTATGAAAGAACAGAGATGTTAGGTTTGTGCATTTGGAATGAGATACTATGGTGCATTTGTGGTACAAATAAATAGGCTAGGTTTACAAATTTGGAGATACACTGGGACCTGTTTTTTTCAGCTGTTAAATGTTAAGGGGGAGTAAGCAATTCTTACACCTTACAAAGGTTTCATTCGTGAACAAGGGAAGATTATTAAGTTTTATTTGACCTGAAAGTGGGGGGGCCAGAGGAAAACATGGAAGTTTCTTATCATTATGGAAAGGTAGAGTTCAAAGAAGTGCTAAGGGCAATGGAATCACAAATGAATGGGGGAGAAAAAGGATATTTAAGGAGCGGTGTTGAGTTGATTTGTTGTTGGTTGTGTGGGGAAGGCCTCCTGGAAACAGCTCTGGCCTGGGAGAAGGTGCAGTTTGAATCAACCAACCGCTCAAGCCAGAAAGGTCTTGGGCTGTAGCCTTATGTCTGAAGGATTCTTGGATTTCCGCAGCAGAGTGGAAGTGAGTGCGAGGGATTGTGTGATATATCTTTATTAAAACAGCAGATTTAAGGTAGGTAATATTACTGGAGTTTCAGAGTTAAAAATCAATAAGTGTGTTGCTAGAGGGGTTTACTTATGGGTTTGACCAAGAAGGAAGTATTTTGGATGGGAATATTTTGTAAGACTATTTTTAACTATGTAATAGTAACCTTGTGTGCCTAAGTCCAAAGATACGTGGGTTAGGTGGATTGGCCATGCTAAATTGCCCCTTAGTATCAGGGGGAATAGCTAGGGTAAATGCATGGGGTTATGGGGATAGGGCCTGGGTGGGACTGTGGTCGGTGCAGACTCGATGGGCTGAATGGCCTCCTTCTGCACTGTCGGGATTCTATGATTCTATGATTCCTTTACTTCTTGTTTATAAATATTTTACTTCTTAAAATCTCAAAAGTGTTACTGGACTTGTTACTGCTGAGATCACTTGCAACAGCTTGTTGAGCACTCTCTGAGGCCTGCGAGGGGTTTGGACTGACACGAAGACCTAAGTTGTGGGCCAAGATGCATGGACTCCATCAATATTGACAACCTCACTCTGGAGGTTGTCACCAGCTTCACATATTTTGGATCAACAATTACCAGCAAGCTGCCCCTTGAAATCAGCGCTAGGATTGCCAAATCTGCAGACCTTATGTCAACGCTGAGAAGTCCAGTGTAGACCAACAGCAAACTAACCAGAAATATAAAGCTGTGTCTGTACCCAGCTTCTGTCCTCAGCATCTGCCTTTACAGCAGTGAGGGATGAATAACTTATGCAAGCCAAAAAAAGACGTTGAATAGATTCCAACTCCTTTTCCTCAAATTGGGCATCTCCTGGCAAGATGGTGTGCTGAATGTGGAAGTAGGCAGCGTCTTGGCATCCCCAGCGTGTTTGCCCTCTTGAATCAGTGAGGACTATGTTGGCCAATTCATGTAAGCCAAATGGATGATGACAGCATCCACAAAGACATGTTCTACAGCGAGCCTGTGTTGGCACAAGACCAACAGGTTGTCCATGTCTGCGATACAACGGTATCTGCAAGCAGGACTTCCAAGTTGACTGGGATTGGGGTTGGTGCATAGAAAGTCCTCACTGCTGACCGGAGTGCTTGGAGACATGCAGTCAAGACGGGTGTGGACAAAGCAGAGGACTAAAGAAATGACCAGATGGGGGAAAAGAGAGCCTGCCAGAAAGATCAACATCAGTCAATTTCTGGCCAACACCATCCATCTGTGCCAGCTGCGGAAGGGACTGTCACTCACAAACTGACGTCTACAAACACAACGGAAATTGTCCAAAACAGAAGTGACATACACCCCAGGTCCATCAATTTCTAAGGATGGATTTCATAGAATCCCTACAGTGCAGGAGGAGGCCATTTGGCCCATCGAGTCTGCACCAACCACAATCCCACCTAGGCCCTATTCCCACAGCCCCACATATTTACCCTGCTCATCCCTTGACACCAGGGTCAATTTAGCATGGCCAATCCACCTAACCCGCACATCTTTGGACTGTGGGGGGAAACCAGAGCACCCGAAGGAAACCCACATAGACACGGGGAGAATGTGCAAACTCCACACAGATAGTCACCCAAGGCTGGAATTGAACCCGAGTCCTTGGTGCTGAGAGGCAGCAGTGCTAACCACTGTGCCACCGTGCCGCCCCTATGGATGACAATAAAATAAAACTTGCAGTAGACATCTTAAGTTTTAGACTATGCACCATTAGGGGCGGCACGATGGCACAGTGGTTAGCACTGCTGCCTCCCCAGAGCCAGGGACCCGGGTTTGATTCTGGCCTTGGGTGACTGACTGTGTTGAGCTTGCACGTTCTTCCCGTGTTTGTGTGGGTTTCCTCCGGGTGCGCCAGTTTCCTCCCACAGTCCAAAGATGTGCAGGCTAGGTGGATTGGTCATGCTAAATTGTCCCAAAATATGTAGTTTAGGGGGATTAGCCATGGTAAATACATGGGGTTATGGAGATAGGGCCTGGGTAAGATGCTCTGCTGGAGTGTCAGTGCAAGTTCAATGGGCTGAATGGCCTCCTTCTGCACTGTAGGGATTCTATGAAGATACAGTAATTGTTAATGCCTCTAATCGAGAAGTATGTGGATGTGGGAATTTGTGGGATACAATTTAAGGACATACCACAATCCCTTCGTATCCCACATCCTCATTAATCCAAGTAAAAGTCTTAAAGATTGTAAGACATTTTGGAAATCAGCACATTGGCCATGGATTCTAGCATGAATTATAGATAATATTGAATTCACATACCACTGGGAAGTAAATACTCCGTAAAAGGTTGCGTTTTTCCAATATTCTTTTCCAGGAGAGAGAACAAACACGTCCTGAATAACATTAAAAGGGAAGCCATCATCAGGAAGTGAGCAGGAGAGCTGGGCTTTCAGGAATGTTGTCCACCTTTTCTGGAGAACGCGTTCTCCGCCTAGATCACGCTGAGGAAACATTTCAATCATGATTATTATTAACAGCGTTAACAGAGCCGCAATAAGCAGCATGCAAGAGATCTTCGAAAAAGTTGTAACACTGTTAACATCATAAAATAGTTGTAATTCAAAGCTTAAGAAACAACAATCTTCTCAGACATTTTTTAAAGTTTAAGTTTGTTTATTAGTGTCACAAGTAGGCTTACATTAACACGGCAATGAAGTTACTGTGAAAATCCCCTACTCGCCACACTCAGGCGCCTGCTCAGGTCAATGCACCTAACCAGCACATCTTTCAGACTGTGGGAGGAAACCGGAGCACCCGGAGGAAACCCACGCAGACATGGGGAGAACGTGCAGACTCCGCACAGACAGTGACCCAAGCCGGGAATCGAACCCGGGTCCCTGGCGCTGTGAGGCTGCAGTGCTAACCACTGTGTCACCGTGCCGCCCCTTCTGAACATTACAATGTTTAAATTTTTTAATGCTATAAGTGTAACTCACACAGGACACATCATCATAAAATCACAGAATTGTCACAGCACAGAAAGAGGCCATTTGGCCCATTGTGTCTGTGCCAGCTCTCCAGATGAGCAACTCAGTGAGTGTCGTTCCTCCACCTTCTCCCCGTAATCCTGCACATTCTCCCTTTTCGGATAACTAATTCCCTTTCGAATGCTTTGATTGAACCTGCCTCCACCACACGACTCTCAGGCAGCGCATTCCAGACCTTAACCGCTCGCTGTGTGAAAAAGCTTTCTTCTCATGTCGCTTTTGCTTCTTTTATTAATTAAATCTGTCAAATACATTTATAAAGTTCTAACTTCTCGAATTTATTTTTATAACTGATGTTCTTCATCCCTGGAGCCATTTTTGTAGATAAAGAACAAAGGAAATTACAGCACAGGAACAAGCCCTTCGGCCCTCCAAGCCTGTGCCAATCATGATGCCATAATTAAACTCAAAATAAACCTTCTGCCCTTATTCTGTCCATATCCCTCTATTCCCTCCCTATTCATGTACCCATCCCGATCTTTCCTGCTCTCGCTCCAATGCCTTCACATCCTTCCTAAAGTGCAAAGCTCAGACCGGGTGAAGTACTCCAGCTGAGGCTGAACTAGTGTCTTCAACATAACCTCTTGCTCTTGTACTCTCTGCTCCGATTAATAAAGCCTAGAATACTATATGCTTTATTAACTGCTCTTCTATACTTACACACCCAGGTCCCTCTGCTCCAGCACCCGCTTTAGAGTTATACCCTTTATTTTATATTGCCTCTCCATGTTCTTCCTACCAAACTGAATCACTTCACGTTTCTCTGCATTGAACTTCATCTGCCACCTGTCCGCCCCTTCCATTAACTCGTTTGTGTCCTTTTCAAATTCTACACAATCATCCTCACAGTTCACCATGGTTCCAGGTTTTGTATATCGGCAAATTTCAAATTGGAGTCTCTTCCTTCGTGGGTTTCCTCCGGGTGCTCCAGTTTCCTCCCACAGTCTGAAAGACGTGCTGGTTGGGCGCATTGACCATTGCTAAATCTCCCTCAATGTACCCAAACAGGCTAATAAACTCGTAAAACTTTTAACTTTTTATTAGTGTCACAAGTAGGCTTACGTTAACACTGCAATGAAGTTACTGTGAAAATCCCCTAGTCGCCACACTCCGGTGCCTGTTCAGGTTCACTGAGGGAGAATCTAGCATGGCCAATGCACCTAACCAGCCCATCTTTCAGACTTTGGAAGGAAACCGGAGCACCCGGAAGAGACCCATGCAGACACGGGGCGCACGTGCAAACTCCACACAGACAGTGACCCAAACCAGGAATTGAACCCGGGGCCCTAGTGCTGTGAGGCAGCAGTGCTAACCACAGTGCCACCTTCCCTCAATGTTCAGGACCTCGTTGGCAGTCTAGCCTCATCAGAACCAATTTACACAGGGACTGATTTACCCCAGTCATGTACACCGAGACTGGTAAACCCCAGTGGCGTACGCTACTGGTTTACTCCAGTACTTGAAGTTATTTGAGCAACATCTTTCCACAAAGTGTATACACAATCAAACAAGAAAGTGAGGAAAAGAAATGTAACATTTTACTTGTATCAGGTTCCATTTTATTCACTAAAATCAGGAAACGATGATTGGCGCCTTTAGCAACTTGGAACAAATCAATAGCAGCACCAATGGCAATTTGGCATTGGCTGGTTCCCCCTTATTATCACATCAATGCATAATAATGGCCCATATTTAAACAGGAACTTTGCAACTGCGCTATTATCTTGTTCGATAATGTCATCGAAAATGATGGAGATTATTGAGGCACAGAGCTGCTGATTCACAGGAGCCAGAGGCTTTGAATGCTTGATCTATCAAAGAAATTAGCCTTTAATGCTTTTTCTTTGCTGTTGAGCTTCACATACAGTTCCATAATTAAGGAAACGTGGCAACTCCATCGCCTTGTTAACAATTATACTGACTACTTAAAGATCACAGCAATTGAGAGAATGAAAGCTGACAGAAAATTGGGACAATTTAGTCAAATCCAGATCATTGGATGTCACAGAAACCTTTCAGTATTTTCTGGTCCTTATTCGATCGGTTCAAGATATTCAGTGAGCAAGCTGGGATGGATTTGAACTGGGAGCGGTCGGTGAGCAGGTGGGGCTTGGGACAAGTGTGAAACCAAGCCTGGGAGGGCGGGGGAATGGTTGAAGGCAACTCCCAAGACAGCAGAGGTGGAACTATTTCTGTGGGGGAGGGGGGCAGGGGTAGGGGGGAGGAGGAGCTGGAAAAACACTCTGTGGGGCTCCACAAAAGACTAATTGATACAAACTGATGTGGTCTCCTCTGTCTTCAGAGAAGCCTGCGCTGGGTGGAATTAGATCATGGCGGACATTGTACTCATGCTTGCAAGGCCATTGAAGCCCTATTGAGATAAG
This sequence comes from Mustelus asterias, assembly GCF_964213995.1. Lineage (NCBI taxonomy): Eukaryota > Metazoa > Chordata > Chondrichthyes > Carcharhiniformes > Triakidae > Mustelus > Mustelus asterias. The sequence continues at coordinate 30,986,424 of NC_135824.1, forward strand.
TAAATGGACCAGACTCATGCCTGATTTAGGCAGGTACCGCACATCAAGCAGTGTTTAAATCCCTGCAGAGTGAGTAACTGAGCCCTGTGGGGGAATTACTATGTAAACTAGTTCAATAGGCTGAATTACACGAGGGGGGGCGGGGGGAATGGGGGGTGAAGGGTATTGCTCACCGGTAGAAAAATTGGTCATGAGTTGACTGACTTGAAGAAAGGCAGCTGCGCAGTAACAATATGCTGGGGCGGACTTACTGAGACACCTGTTCCTTTTTCAAAATGTGCACGGGATGTGGGCATTATTGACTGAGTCACCATTTGTTGCCCATCGCTAATTGGCCCTTGAGAAGGTGGTGGTGAGCCTCCTTCTTGAATCGCTGCAGTCCCTGTGGTGGAGGTACACCCACAGTGCTGTTCGGGAAGGAGTTCCAGTATTTTGAACCAACAACAGTGAAGGAACAGTGATATATTTCCAAGTCAGGACGGTGTGTGACTTGGAGGGGAACTTTCAGGTGGTGGTGCTTCCATGCATCTACTGCCCTTGTCCTTCTAGATGGTAGAGGTCTTGGGTTTGGAAGTTGCTGCTTGAGGAGACTTGGTGAATTCCTGCAGTGCATCTTGTAGATGGTACACACTGCTGCTACTGTGTGTCAGTGGTGGAGGGAGTGGATGTTTGCAGATGGGGTGCCAATCAAGCAAGTTGCTTTGTCCTGGATGTTGTTGAGCTTCTTGGGTGTTGTGGGAACTGCACGCATCCAGGCAAATGTTGAGTATTCCATCACACCCCAGACTTGCGCCTTATAGATTGTGCACAGGTTTTGGGGATTCAGGAGGTGAGTTGTTCTCCACAGAATTCCTAGCCTCTGACTTGCTCTTTCAGCTACAGTTTCAGAGGATAGAGGGGGGTGCAAAGGAAGTGTTACATCTTGGTGGGGAGTTAGGTGCCCCACCTTCCTTCCTGCCTTTTCACTAGAGTTGGTGAAAACGCAGCCTGCTCACTCTCCTCCACCTTCCACTACCCACCATACCATGGTGGCAGAGGTGAAATTAGACTCTTAATTGACCAATCAATGGCCCCAATAGGATGAAGGGGGACTGGCTGATGTCTTACCTGTCCATGCACCGTATTATAGAGGACAGCTTGCAGACAGGAAAGTGGTGGGCTTGCAAACCCTGTCCCATCTCAAACATAACTGGGGTGGAGGTGGTGGGGTTGTAAAATTCAGCTTTATATATTCCACATTGCATATTTTTAATCACTTCAAGATAATTGAAATAATTCATTCATTAAACAATAAATGGGGTATTAGTGAAGTTACGTATTTCCTGTCAAAACACAAATACTGATGTCTGCGCTGAATGAGCAAGGTCCATTCAGACAATTGAAATTATTGTTTTTTAAGTTACTCCCTCTTTGACCAAGTTTATCGCGATCAATGCTAAAACACCCTTACATGGTTCGGTATCCAATTCTGTTTGATAACGTTCTTCTGAAGAGAATTGGAATATTTCACTACTTTAAAAGGGGCTCTATAAATATGAGTTGTTGTTGGAGTTTTTCACAGTGACTCCCTCAGGGTAGGTTTTAATGATCGACACAGACTGGAAATGTTCCTGGTGTCTAAATTATTAATGTATTATCATCATTACGTGCATAAGAACTGCTTCACCTTGGAATTGTACACAGGACTGCATTACACCAGAATTGTACACCAAGACTGGGATCTCTCCAGAATTGTACACCAAGACTGGGATCTCTCCAGAATTGTACACCGGGACTGGGGTACTCCAGAATTGTACACCGGGACTGGGGTACTCCAGAATTGTACACCGGGACTGGGGTACTCCAGAATTGTACATGGGATTGGGGTACTCCAGAATTGTACATGGGATTGGGGTACTCCAGAACTGTACATGGGATTGGGGTACTCCAGAATTGTACATGGGATTGGGGTACTCCAGAATTGTACATGGGATTGGGGTACTCCAGAATTGTACATGGGATTGGGGTACTCCAGAATTGTACACCGGGACTGGGATCTCTCCAGAATTGTACACCGGGACTGGGGTACTCCAGAATTGTACATGGGATTGGCGTACTCCAGAATTGTACAAGGGATTGTGGTACTCCAGAATTGTACACCGGGACTGCGTTACTCCAGAATTGTGCACCAGGACTGGGTTACTCCAGAATTGTACACCGGGACTGGGGTACTCCTGAATTGTACACTGGGACTGCGTTACTCCAGAATTGTGCACCAGGACTGGGATACTCCAGAACTGTACACTAGGACTGGAGTACTCCGGAATTGTACACCAGGGCTTCATTACTTCAGAATTGAACACCAGGACTGCGTTACTCCAGATTTGTACACCAGGACTGGGTTACTTGGGAGGTCAGTTAGCTCAGTTGGATGCACGCCTGGTTTGTGATGCGGAACAATGTCAACAGTTCAATTCCTGCAGTAGCTCAGGTTTTTCATGAATGTCCAACTTTCACACCTTGCCCCTCACCTGAGGTGTGGTGACCCTCAGGTTAAATCACCACCAATCAGCTCTCCCCCTCAAAGGGGAGAGCAGCCTATGGTCATCTGGGACTATGGCAACTTTACCTCACTCCAGAATAGAACACCAGGCCTCGGTTACCCCAGAATGGTGCACCAGGACTGCAGTAGTCCAGAATTGTGAATCAGGATTGGATTGCTCCAGAGATAAGCTCGGGACTAGCTAACTCCAGAAATGCTTAGGAGTCTGTCTTATTTCGGGAGTGATTTGGCTTGAAGGTACCAGCCCAGGTAATGGACATTATGCATCATCCAGGTTTCAGATGGAGAACATGGATTGATAGATGTTGACAAACAGAACCTGATAACAGGCTCCAGTCCTGTTCTCCTGAAGTTGGGGCATTTGATATTTGCAAAGACACTTTAATATCTAGACCAATTCAGAAACATTTACAAATATCTTCACTGGAATATCTCCAGGTATTTTCTGGATATGCCGCAGCAGGTTCCCTTGAGGACTGCCAACTCTCTATTAATTATCTCTGACATTTCCCTTTTCCATTACAAGTTATCGCTTAATAAGAGAGGATCAGAAGGTGGATTCCCTGTTTCATGGTTGGAAAGTACACATTTATACACAGTGATTTGATTACCTTTAACAAAAATAAACATATTGCGTTTGCCACCAGTTGCTGGACTGGGAACATTAAAAAAGCACTGGGCCCAAAGAACAAAGCAACTTGTTCCACTCCCCACAGGGGTAAAGGTCATTCTTCTATGCCCCTTCTGTTGGCTACACAGATGATGGGGAGGCACAGTGGTTAGCGCTGCTGCCTCACAGCGCCAGGGACTCAATTCCCGACTTGGATCACTGTCTGTGTGGAGTTTGCACATTCTCCCCGTGTCTGCGTGGGTTTCCTCCGGGTGCCCCAGTTTCCTCCCACCGTCCAAAGATGTGTGGATTAGGTTGATTGGCCATGGTGAATTATCCCTACTGTCAAGGAGATTAGAAGGGTAAATATGTGGGGTTACGGGAATAGGGTGGGATTGTGGTCGGTGTAGACTCGATGGGCCGAATGGCCTCCTTCTGTACTGTAGGGATTCTATAATTACACATCCTCACAATATTTCTGAGTGCAAACAGCACCTGTGCTGCAATCTGCCACTATATCATCCCAGAGAAAGGCTCTTTGGCCCATCATTTGTACCCGTGTCAATTTTAGCTCCCAATCAGTCAAATTTACTGCACTCCGAATCCATTTCCCTGCCCTTTCCCAGTATCTTTCAGTGAATCTTTCCTCAATTATGGAAAGGTAAGTAGCTGTTGCAGAACGAGACTTTGACCTAAGTTATACAATTCAATTCTGCCTTCTAAAACTAACTATTCTGAGCATTTTCTGAATGATCCTATTTTGAAAATTGTTTTTGATGGGGAGTTATGGAAGAGTATTTTTAAAAATAAGAGGACCTGCCATAAAAGTTCCTAAATTACATAGTTAGATCTTCAATGGATTTTTAGATCAGAAAACCTGATTCTCACAGAACTCAGAGATTAAATAGGTTCTGGAATTCTCCGGCCGTTCACGCCCCACCCCTGCCAGCAAGAATGGAGAATTTGGCACTCAGCCAAATCTCCGTTCACTGCAGCGGGACTGGAGAATCCCAGCTGCGGGCGAGGTCAGAGAATCTGCACCTAGAGTTCAAGCCACAACAAATCCAAAAGTGTCAACTCTTTGTTTGACCTGAGTTATAAGCAGGGATATCCCCTTATGGGGGGAAAAAAGACAATGCACTATTTTCAGATCCTCTCTCTCACATCTTTTACTGGTACTTTTGATGACAGTGTGGGTACTACTTCCTGCACTCATCCTGAATTGGAAAGTGTCATCAACTTTGCTTCCAGCTTCTGAACCCTCCCTCATCTTCACATGGTCCACCAGTGACTCATCTCTTCCCTTCCTCAACAACTTCCAATTCTGGGGATAACCAATCCATCAATGTCTACAAGATAATCAACTCCGAGAAGTAGCTGGATTATACATTTTTCCCCCAACCCCCAACATTTCCTTTAAGAAGTCTACGCCATTCTCCCAGTTTCTCCATCTCTATTGCATCTGTTCTGTCAATGCTAAATCAGATTGTGAGATGTCTTCTTTCCCCCTCAGTCAAGGATTTCACTTCACTGCGGTTAACAGATCCCTTTAACCATGTCTCTCCCATTACCCGCAATTTTACTCTCACTTCTTCCCCTTCAGCCTAGAACCACAACAGGGTTCCCCTTGTCCTCACCTTCCACCCCACCAGTCTTCGCATTCAACAGATGATTTCTTGCACCATCTCCAGCACTTTGTCATGACCAAACACACCCTCCAATCCCTTTCCCCTTTCAGCATTTCAAAGGGAGCCTGTTCACTCCTCCATCGCCTCCAGCACCTCATCATAGAATCAAAGAATCCCAACAGTGCAGGAGGAGGCCATTCAACACATCGAGTCTGTACTGGCCACAATCCCATCCAGGCCCTATTCCCGTAACCACACACATTTACCCTGCTAATCCCCCTGATACTAGGGTCAATTTGGCATGACCAGTCAACCTAACCCGCACATCTTTGGACTGTGGGAGGAAACCGGAACACCCGGAGGAAACCCACGCAGACACGGGGAGAACATGCAAACTCCACACAGACAGTGACCTGAGGCCGGAATTGAACCTGGGTCCCTGGCGCTGTGAGGCAGCAGTGCTATTCACTGTGCCACCGTGCCGTCTATTCTCCTTCCCCCGGCAACCATTCCATGGAAGTATAGGAGGTGCAACACTTATCCTTTCACATCCTCCGCTCTCACTGCCTGGGGCCCCAAGCCACTCCTTTAGGAGCAATCTCCTTGTACTCTTCCAGGTTGAGTATATTCGACTTGCTGCTCACAAAGCCACTGCTTTTCAACGGCACCAAGGGACAGTTGAGCCATTGTCTTGCTGAACACCCCATTCAGCCCACAGGTGTAACCCTGAGCTTCCCATCGCTTGCCATTCTACGTCCCAGTCAATGCAGGCTTGTGGGATAATGCCTTGTCTTTCTGTTAGATACAACCTTCTGGACTCCAGATGGAGCTAACAACTTCAGATCTCAATGTCGCTCCCATTCTCTTCATAGAATCCCTACTTTGCAGAAGGAGGCCATTCGGCCCATTGAGTCTGCACCCACCACAATCCCACCCAGTCCCTATTCCTGTAACCCCACATATTTAGCCTGCTAATCCCCTGACACTAAGGTCAATTTAGCATCACCAATCAACCTAACCCTTTGTTTATTTATTTAGTTTATTTACTAGTGTTACAAGTAATCTTACATTAACAATGCAATGAAGTTACTGTAAAAATCCCCTAGTCGCCACACTCTGGCGCCTGTTCAGGTAACACTGAGGGAGAATTCAGCTTGGCCAATGCACCTAACCAGCACGTCTTTTGGACTGTTGGGAGGAAACCGGAGCACCTGAAGGAAATCCACGCAGACATGGGGAGAATGTGCAAACTTCACACAGACAGTGACCCGAGGCCGGAATTGAACCTGGGTCCCTGGCGCTGTGAGGCAGCAGTGCTAACCACCGTGCCGCCCACGTTTGGGCAGTAGGTGGTAGCAGTGGAGGACAGCTTCGTCAGAAACATTTGAAATGCCAAAGCATACAAAGCTATGGACCAAGTGCTGGAAAAGGGGATTAGAATAGACAGGTGCTTGATGGGCAGAAATTATGGGTGGGATTTCCCCCCCCCCCCCCCCGCAGGGGCGGGAGTGTGCCGTTCGCTGGCAGTAGGGTCCTATGGTCTCACCATTGTCATCGAGGGTTCCTGCTGAACGCGCTCCTTGCCACCAAGAAACCTGCGGTGGGGATGCAGTGTCGGCGGGGTTGTAAGACCTGCCAGTCTGAACGGCAGCAAGATGTTTCAGTGGATAGGCCGAAGAGCCACTTTCTTTGCTGTAAAACTCTATGGGAGGGATTTTCCAGCTGCACTCGCCCCAAAACCGGAAAATTCCGCTCAAGGTCAATGGACCTTTGCCTGGGTCCGCCCGCCGCCACCCCCCCCCCCCCCCCCGCCGCTATGATTCCCATGGCGGGTGGGACAGGAACATTTCCTGGATGTTACGCAGAGTTAACTGCAGGGTTCCTGTAAACCTTCCAGTCGATTTCTCGCCCAGAAGCTGCCTGACTGATGGGCTGAAGGTTAACTGGGTGAGAAGCCCACTGCTGAGGAGATTAGAGAGGAGTGTTAGAGATCACTGGGGAGGTGGGGTGGGCAGGCAGGAGACAGATCACTGGGCTGGGGTGGGGGCTGTGGTGTGGGAGAGGTTAATGGCGTGGGAGAGGTTAATGGCTATCTTATTGGGCCTGGAGAAAACGCTTCTACTCCTCCTGGCCCACGAGCCATGCTGTAAAAGCACTTACCTCAAGGATTCAACCCGTCTCGCCCCTTTTCACCTGACGAGTTTCTTAAGGATCTGGGACGCCAGTTAAAAATAGAATGACCGATTTAAAAAGAAGCAAGCAGCCTCAAAATAAAATTTAAACAAATAGTCTACCTCCGATGAGCAGATTGGATGCTTCCTCCGCAACCCACCTCCAATAAATCCGGAAGTGAGCGGGTTCCTAGCAGAGCAGGTTCCTGTTTTGGATTTTAACCTCTGACACAACTTCAACCCACCTATTTTTGGGAGGGAATGTTCGGCCAGGGATCCGGGTTCGATTCCCGGCTTGGGTCATTGTCTGTGTGGAGTTTGCATGTTCTCCCCGTGTCTGCGTGGATTTCCTCCGGGTGCTCCGGTTTCCTCCCACAGTCCAAAGATGTGCGGGCTAGGTTGATTGCTAAATTGCTAGTGACAGAAGATTAGCAGGGTAAATATGTGGGTTTACGGGGATAGGGCCTGGGTAGGATTATGGTCAGTGCAGACTCGATGGGCCGAGTGGCCTCTTTCTGCACTGTAGGGATTCTATGATTCTGTTAATGTTTTTTCTCTCCCCACAGATGCTTCCAGATCTGCTGAGTATCTTCCAGCATTTGCTGCACTATTTGCCACGGCCACCTGTGTTGCCAAACCAAGTCTTAACAACTCAACAGCCTGTACTCCCAGTTCACCGCAGGCTACACACTATCACCAGCTTTAAGTGGAGGCTACAAAAGTTGAAAACACTGATCCCGATTACTATTTAAAACCCAGTTCGTACAAGGAACGTACATCGAACAAGGACTAGTCTGAAATAGAATGACACACACATAATACACCTGCTGGACATTCCTTGATAGCTAACTTTTATGTTTCCAGTGATGACAACCAAGGATTAGCATCATGATGTCAATAGTGTAGACATCTCTATATAGACACCGTGCATTTGAAGGTATCGCTGTTACTTCAGCCTGACAGGCACCCTCAGCCTACAGCACCTCGGGTAATGCTTATAATTAGCCCTTTCCTACCGCCAACATTGCATATAATGGTGTGCTACTTTCTAAGGATTAGCATCGACTGGTATTAACATCAGACTGTCAAACCTCCTTGCAGTTCTAATCCCCATCGGTAAGCGATAGCCTTCACTAATGATAATAGCTCATCTCCTTAGGCTGAATTTGACTGTGGGTCTCCAAACACAATTGGTGCTCAACAAGATTCCCTTTTTATTCAGATGCGCAACCATCAAAATCCCACAGTTCAAATAGAAGAACTGCTGGAATTATGTGAGGCAGTCTGCAAACAGCCCATTTTATCAGCTGTATGCAAATAAATCCAAAACTGTTGGTCTAAATTTAGAAATGTCTTTGACAATGAGCTATATTTCCAAAGTCAAATCACTTGCTGCTCTCTATTATGCAACAAATCCTAAACATAGAAACTAGAAGCAGGAGGAGGCCATTCGGCCCTTCGAGCCTGCTCCACCATTCATTATGATCATGGTTGATCATCAAATTCAATATCCTGATTCCCCCTTCCCCCCATATCCCTCGATCCCTTTAGCCCCAAGAGCTATATCTAATTTCTTCTTGAAATCACACAATGTTTTGGCCTCAGCTACTTTCTGTGGTAGTAAATTCGACAGATTCACCACTCTCTGGGTGAAGAAATTTCTCCTCACCTCAGTCCTAAAAGATTTACCCCTTATCCTCAAACTATGACCATGTAGCTGTATTTTAGTTCCAATTTCTCAGTGTGGGTAGAATATTGCTTGTCATCCATTAGATATCAGCTGCAAATTATACAATTGACATGGCTAGCAGATGTCCCAGAATCCATTCTTAGATGAACATACAACTTAGGAGCAGGAGTAGGCCATTCAGCCCTTTGAGCCTGCTCCACTCTGTTGTGGGGATATTGGCCTCGGTGACACAGTTTGGAGTTCGATTTAATCTACCCACCTGGCAAGAAGCAGACCTGATTAGATTGGCTGACCTTTTTGCACACCGACCCACTTAACTACCCACTGCTTTCAGGGTGTACAGCAGACCAATGACCTGAACCCACTCACCTCCCACCAGGAAGCTTTGAATAATCATTTAGACCCTTCAAAGTATCAATAGCTGAAACAACAAGCACTTGAAACCTATTCATCTTCTGTAAATAAACATTGCGACATTGACAGAAGAGATCAGTGAACCAGAGCTGTCAACTTGTTTTAGCTCAGGCATTTCATTACTTTAATGGATGCCCGGGCTCTCAGCCAAGTTTACATAATGAGACCATTAGGGGTGGTTGAGTGAGCATATCTCGGTATGGAAGGCATAGAGGGGGGTGAGGGACATGCCTCATGAACAGGACCTTTTGAACTTTCCTTTCAAAAGGTTCTTCCGCGCAGACTTTGGTTCACAACACTCCTCAGGTGCCATGAACTACAACTCCTTGAAAAGCTGGCTCTACTTCATGTACATTGCAGAGGACTACGACATGCCTAACTCCACAATGGAACCATTAGATCACCTGAGCCAGCTAGCACCTTTAAAAGGCCCTGTTAAAAATCAGAAACCCTGGGAATGGGGTCTGGAATCGTAGAATTGGGTCTCCCTCATCATTTTTAAAGGTCTGTGGAGACCCTGACTCCGGAGAATTGCAGCCTGTTGTCTTAGTCCATATTTCCATTTGTTGATATTTCCTTTTTTCAAAAAAAAGACTTGCACTTATAAAGTGCTTTTCTGGTCACAGGATGTCACAAAATCCTTTAGATTCAACAAAGTACTTTCAAAGTGTAACGGTCACTGTTGTGATGTCGGAAATGCAACATTGAATTCAAAGTATCAATAGCTGAAACAACAAGCACTTGAAACCTCGTCATCCTGTGTAAATAAACATGGTGACATTGACAGAAGAGATCAGAGAGTCAGAGATGTTAATGCTTTTGCTTGGGCTCAGGTGTTTCATTACTTGAATGGATGTCTGGGCTCTCAGCCAAGCATACATAATGAGGCCATTAGGAGTGGTTGGATGGGCATATCTTGGAAGGAGGGCATAGGGATAGGTGCGGGACATGCCTTGGTTCCCACTAATAACAGTGTGATAATGATCAGATAATCAATTTTTGAGATGATTATTGAAGGATAGATATCGGCTTGGAGATCAAGGATAACTCCCCTGCTCTTCCAAAATAGTGTTAGGGGCCTTTCCTACCCACTGAAGCAGGCTACTGGGGCCTCCGGGGAGGCAATGGCATTAGTATTGTCACTGAACTAGTAATCCGGAGAACCAGACTAATGATCTGGGGACCCAGGTTCAATTCATAGAGCAGATGGTGAAATTTGAATTGAATAAATATCTTGCATTAAAAGTCTAATGATGACCATGAAACAATTCTCGTAAAAACCCATCTGGTTCACTGACAGGGAAGGAAATCTGCCATCCTTACCTGGTCTGGCTTACATGTGACTTTGGATCCACAGCAATGTAGTTGACTTTTGAAGACCCTCTGAAATGGCAATTCAATGCTGGTCCAGCCAGTGACGCTCGCATCCCATGAAAGAATTTTTTTAAACTCCCGACAGTACACCACACTCACAGTCCTGCACTGGAGCAACAGCCTTGATTATTGTGCCCTGGTCTTACAGTGGGATTTGAACCTGTGACTCAGACATGCGAATGCTACAGGTTGAGCCACGGCTTCATAGACTCCATAGAATCCCTACAGTACAGATGGAGGTCATTCGGCCCATCGTGTCAGTACCGATCACAATCCCCACCCAGGCCCTATCCCCATAACCCCAAGCATTTAGCCTAGCTAGTCCCCCTGACACTAAGGGGCAATTTAGCATGGCCAATCCACCTAACCCGCACATCTTTGGAGTGTGGGAGGAAACCGGAGCACCCAGAGGAAACCCACACAGGCACGGGGAGAATGTGCAAACTCCGCACAGACTGTGACCCAAGCCAGGAATCGAACCCGGGTCCCTCGCGCTGTGAGGCAGCTGTGCCGCCCTTAAGGGTGGCTTAGGGATGTGGGTGTCCTCACAGCTGAAGCCTATTGTCTAGTTGCCCGGAGTTTGAAACAATAAGATAACTTGCTACAAAACAGAAAATGCTGGAAAATTCAGCAGGTCTGGCAGCATCGATGGAAAGGGAAACCATCGTTAACATTGAGTGTCAAATGACTCCTCTTTGGAAACTCAAAATGTTAGCTCTGTTTCTCTCTCCACAGACGCTGCCACATCTGTGAAGTCCTCAGCACTTTCTGGTTTATTTCAGATTTCCAGCATCCGCAGTATTTTGCTTTTAAGCTGGCTTGCTCGGCTAGTCCAGAGGGTAGTTAAGCATCAACCACATTGGTATGGGACTGGAGTCGCATAGGGGCCAGACCAGCCAAGATGTCAAAGGCTTTCTTCGCTAAAGCACACTGGTGAACCAGTGATTATAGCTTCACTTTTTTACTGATGACCTTTTATTCCTAGAATCATAGAATTCCCACATCGTAGAAAGGGGCCATTGAGCCTGCACCAACAACAATCGCACCCAGGCCCTAACCCCGTGACCACACACATTTAGCCTGCCAATCGCAGTGACATTAAGGGGCAATTTAACATGGCTAATTCACCTAACCTGAACATCTTTGGACTATGGGAGGAAACTGGAGCACCCGGAGGAAACCCACGTAGACACACGGAGAAGGTGCAAACTCCGCACAGACAGTTACCTGAGGCCGGAATTGAGCCTGGGTCCCTGGCATTGTGAAGCAGCAGTGTTAACCACTGTGCTACCATGCTGCCCATTAGATTTCAAATTCTCAAATTGCAATGGTGGAATCTGAACTCAAGTTCTAGGGGCGGCACGGTAGCACAGTGGTTAGCAACGCTGCTTCACAGCTCCAGGGACCTGGGTTCGATTCCCGGCTTGGGTCACTGTCTGTGTGGAGTTTGCACATTCTCCTCGTGTCTGCGTGGGTTTTCTCCGGGTGCTCCGGTTTCCTCCCACAGTCCAAAGATGTGTGGGTTAGGTTGATTGGCCATGCTAAAAATTGCCCCTTAGTGTCCTGAGATGCATAGGTGAGAGGGATTAGTGGGTAAATATGTAGGGATATGGGGGTAGGGCCTGGGTGGGTTTGTGGTCGGTGCAGACTCAATGGGCCAAATGGCCTCTTTCTGTACTGTAGGGTTTCTATGTTTCTCTGGATTCCCAGACCAGAACACTACCATTCCCAGCTAAATTCATTTCTCGATCTAACTGTCAAAGTACAGAAAGAGAAAGTTCTACAAACATTGCCTTATGGTGGATAATTTATTCGGAGCACAAGGTCAGTATGTTTTGCATTGCATGTAGTAAACTTTGAAACAATTACTGGAAACGGACAGCCTTTGCCCCTCCAGGACTCTTCAATTTACCGTACAGACTTGGGCTATCCGGGATACAATCGTGTTCTCAAAAAAGTCAAACTCTTTGCCAGTCTCGCTGAAGAAGAAATAGACTTTTCCGTCATCTCCACCAGAATTCTTTGCAGACAACCTCTCCTGAATAAACTCGGAACCTACGAATACTGGATCTGTAAAACATGGAATGCACAGTTTCAAAATGTGTCTACCTCCATGAGTTGAATACAAACCACTGGTGTCCCCTGCCATGGAATGCCAGGCTGTAAACAATGCTAACATTTAACTGGTGCTCACTGCCAAAAGCTGCTTGAATGAGACTTTTCTTCATCAAGCGATTTTGGATCGCTTTAAATGCTGAATAGCAAATGCTGTGCAGATTCACAAGGTTAGGGGCTTGGCTTTTACCCTGCTGAGCTTAGCAGCGCATAACGTTCCACCCACTAAAATGATCAGGCGTAACATTCCTGCATTAATTTATGGTTATTGTAGTTCTCTGTGCAGTGAAAATCTTGGCACAAGTTTTCCAGAGAAGTACCTGCACTCATTGGGCGGCATGGTGGCACAGTGGTTACCGCAGCGCCAGGGACCCGGGTTCCATTCCCGGCTTGGGTCATTATCTGCACGTTCTCCCCCGTGGGTTTCCTCCGGGTGCTCCGGTTTCCTCCCACAGTCCAAAAGCCGTGCTGGTTAGGTGCATTGGCCATGCTAAATTCTCCCTCAGTGTACCCGAATGGGCACTGGAGTGTGGCGACTAGGGGATTTTCACAGTAACTTCATTGCAGTGTTAATGTAAGCCGAGATGTGATACTTATAAATAAACTTCTTAGAATCTTAGAAACCCTACAGCACAGAAAGAGGCCATTCGGCCCATCGAGTCTGCACCGACCACAATCCCACCCAGGCCCCACCACCATATCCCTACATATTTACCCACTAATCCCTCTCACCTACGCATCCCAGGGCACTAAGGGCAATTTTAGCATGGCCAATCAACCTAACCCGCACATCTTTGGACTGTGGGAGGAAACCGGAGCACCCGGAGGAAACCCACGCAGAATGTGCATACTCCACACAGACAGTGACCCAAGCCGGGAATCGAACCCAGGTCCCTGGAGCTGTGAAGCAGCAGTGCTAACCACTGTGCTACCGTGCCTCCCAACTTACTCAACAAAATGTCCTGCTATCTGAACGGTGACAGAATGGTTAAAGGCAAGACTTCATTTGCCATTAGTGTTTTATTTCACTCAGTAAAGCACCAGCAGTGATAAGAAAAGTCCAAATGGAAAGTTTATTGTTACGTTTAGTGCAGCTATGTCGCCAATAAAGAAATGCCAGAGCATTCGCTGCCTGTAATCAGGGCCCACTGCCTTGTAAATCTCTCGGGAGCGCATTTGGAGATTTGCCTCAGGATCCGAACTCGAGTCTGTTGAACTAAGTGACTGCTCTGCTATCGAGATGCCCTGGCAATCTGCAGCTATGTTGTGCAACCACCTCTCACAAAATCCTATTATTTTCATGTAAATCCACTTTCAAACATTTCTATTGCTTGTCCCGGGGAGGATTAGTGCATTACAGCTCTATAAAGTGAATGCAGCAATATTTTCACTAGCAGCTGACCTGGAGAGCCATGCCTGATAGGGTAAAATGACATCAAATTACAGAGGTAGGAGCTGAACATGCTTTTTTCTGATGAATGCATGTCACACATTTTTGGTAAATGCATCAGCTCAGAGCATTGTGGATCTGACCTGCTTTTATTAATAGTGTTGACACTGCCTAAGCCTGTCACGCCTCAACATTCCCAATCTCAGCTGTACTGAACTCTCAGCACATTACCCTGAGACTCAAAGGCAACTTTTGGTATTCAGTACCAGGAGTGAGGGGCTTGGCAGGATGGGAGTGTATGGCAGGGTGAGACAGTTTGCATGGTGGGTAGTGGTGGGGGAAGGTTTGTTCAGGGGGAGAGTTTGCAAAGGGGAGAGTTTGGTAGGGGGAGAGTTTGATAAGGAGAGAGTTTAGTTGGTGGAGAGTTTGGAAAGAGGAGAGTTTGGAGGGGGAGAGTTTGGAGGGGGAGAGTTTGGAGGGGGAGAGTTTGGAGGGGGAGAGTTTGGAGGGGGAGAGTTTGGAAAGGGGAGAATTGGAGGGGGAGAGTTTGGAGGGGGAGAGTTTGGAAAGGGGAGAGTTTGGAAAGGGGAGAGTTTGGAAAGGGGAGAGTTTGGTAGGGGGAGAGTTTGGAGGGGGAGAGTTTGGAGAGGGGGTGAGTTTGGAGGGGGTGAGTTTGGAGGGGGAGAGTTTGGAGAGGGGGTGAGTTTGGAGGGGGTGAGTTTGGAGGGGGTGAGTTTGGAGGTGGAGAGTTTGGAGGGGGAGAGTTTGGAGGGGGAGAGTTTGGAGGGGGAGAGTTTGGAGGGGGAGAGTTTGGAGGGGGAGAGTTTGGAGGGGGAGAGTTTGGAGAGGGGGTGAGTTTGGAGGGGGGGTGAGTTTGGAGGGGGTGAGTTTGGAGGGGGTGAGTTTGGAGGTGGAGAGTTTGGAGGGGGAGAGTTTGGAGGGGGAGAGTTTGGAGGGGGAGAGTTTGGAGGGGGAGAGTTTGGAGAGGGGGTGAGTTTGGAGGGGGTGAGTTTGGAGGGGGTGAGTTTGGAGGTGGAGAGTTTGGAGGGGGAGAGTTTGGAGGGGGAGAGTTTGGAGGGGGAGAGTTTGGAGGGGAGAGTTTGGAGGGGGAGAGTTTGGAAAGGGGAGAGTTTGGAGAGGGAGAGTTTGGAGGGGGAGAGTTTGGAGGGGGAGAGTTTGGTAGAGGGGAGTTTCGAAGGGGGAGAGTTTGGAAGGGGAGAGTTTAGTGGGGTATGGTTGGGAAGGTGGATGTGTGTGCCAGGACAGGACAATTTGGTGGAGTTTGGTAGGTATGATGTGAGGCAGGGGGAGAGTTTAGTGAGTGTGAGAGAGTGTAGTGAGGGTAGGAGAATTAGCAAGTGTGGGAGAGTTTGTTAGGGTGCAGGGATTTGGTAGCATGATGCAGTTTTGCAGGCAAGCTATCATTAAGCACTTCAAAGGCAGATGGAGCATTGCTTCCTGCTGTTTCTTAATCTCGCGGCTGGTATTGATCTGTCTTTGGAGCCTCTCTTCCCCTTGTATAGCATCTATCCTGCTCTCTACACCCCTCTGTAATGACTGATCTGAGCTCAGTAATTATCAATGATCCCACCTCTGTACCGGCAGCCCTGCTCGGAAAATGCCTTTATAACATGGTCCAATTGGTTATTTTTAAGACATTTTTCCTTAAAACTCAGATCTCAACATTTGTTGTCTGTCACTTACCCTGGAGCCAATTGAGAGAGTTCTCTGTTTTCAGGGGTGGTTTGTTACCCAGACTTCTTGAAATGATTGGCTCATTCCCCTGAAAATTGCTGACAGTTCCTGCGTACAATTCTCCCTCTGGTAAAAGTAAAGACAAACACAGATTGAAGCCATCCATAGAGCTCTTCAGTGCTTAATAAACAGTATTTAAATATTTATATATCCAATATCAAATGTAAAGCACAAAGATCTGCACTGAACCCAACCATTTAAAAAATAAAATAAAAATATGACACTGCGCTGTTTCAATGCTTTCTCTTTATTCATTCATGGATGCAAGTATCACTGGCTGGCACTTATTGCCCCATCCCTCGAGAAGGTGGTGGTGAGCTGCCTTCTTGAACTGCTGCAGTCCATGTGGTGTAGGTACACCCACAGTGCTGTTAGAGAGGGCGTTCCATGATTTTGACCAAGCAACGGTGAAGGAGCGGCGATATATTTCCAAATCGGGATGGTGAGTGGCTTGGGGAATTTCCAGGTGGTGGTGTTCCCATGTATCTTCTGCCCGTGTCCTTCTAGCTGGTCAAGGTCACAGGTTAGGTGCTATCTAAGGGGCCTTGTGAGTTGCTAAGTGCATCTTGTTGATGGCACACACTGTGTCTCGGTGTTGGAGGGAGGGAATGTTGAAGGTGGTGGATGGGGTGCCAATGAAGCGGGGCTGCTTTGTCCTGGATGGTGTTGAGCTTCTTGAGTGTTGTTGGAGCTGCACCCATCCAGGCAAGTGGAGTGTATTCCAGCACATTACTGATTTATGCCTTGTAGATGGTGAACAAGCTTTTTTGGGGGATGGATGTGGGAGGTGGGGCGGGGGGGGTGTCAGGATGAGTTACACATTGCAGACTTCTCAGCCTCTGACCTCCTTTTGCAATCACTGTATTTATATGGTTCATCCAATGATGTTTCTGGTCAATGGTGACACCCAGATGTTGATAGTGGGGAATTCAGTGATAGTAATGCTATTGAATATCTTGGGGGGAGTGTTAAGACTCTCCTTTTATGCAGATGGCCATCGCGTGGCACTTATGTATTACGAATATTAGTTGCTGCCACTTATCAGATCAAGTCTAAATCTTGTCCAGGTTTTGTGGCATGCAGGCACTGACCACTTCCTTATCTGGAGAATTGCAAAGAGAGTTGAACAGAATGCAGCCATTAGTGAACATCCCCACTTCTAACCTTATGTTGAGGGAAGGTTACTGATACTACAGTTGAAGATGGTTGGGTCTTGGACATTACATAGGAACACAGGAATTAAGAGTAGAAATAGGCAAATTCAGCCCTTCGAACCTGCTCTGCCATTCTCTCCTTGGTCTCAAATCCACCTTCCCATCTGTTCCTCATATCCCCTCATCCTGCTTTTATCAGAAATATATCTATCTCCTTCTTGAAACCATTCAACATCTGCAGAGACATCTGGGGTCGGAGATGATTGGCCTCCAATGACTACAACTGTCTTTCATTGTGCTTGCTCTGACTCCTTCCTGATTCCCAATGACTTCAATTTTATTAGGGCTCCTACATTTGCTCAAATGCTGCCTTGCTGTCAAGCACAGTCACTCTCGCCACTAACCCCCCCCTCCCTCCGCATCCCCCCACCCCCACTGAACCCTCCCCCTTCACCACCACCCTCTGGAATTCTTTCTCTGGAAAGGCCTTTTAGCTTTGACAAAGGGTCATCTGGACTGAAAACGTCAACTCCTTTCTCTCCTTACAGATGCTGTCAGACCTGCTGAGATTTTCCAGCATTTTCTCCTTTGGTCTCTGGAATTCAGCTCTCTTGTCTATGTTTGGAGCAAGGCTGTAATCTATGGTGTAACATTGAACCCCACTGACTGAGGAGGATCCACAGAAACAGGAGAGGCCATTCAACCCCTCATGCCTGTTCCACCATTCAATTCGATGACAACTGATCTGCACCTCAACAACATTAACCCAGCTTTGTTTCATATCATAAGAACATAAGAACTAGGAGCAGGAGTAGGCCATCTGGCCCCTCGAGCCTGCTCCGCCATTCAATAAGACCATGGCTAATCTTTTTGTGGACTCAGCTCCACTTACCCGCCCGCTCACCATAAACCTTAATTCCTTTACTGTTCAAAAATGTATCTATCTTTGCCTTAAAAACATTCAATGAGGTAGCCTCAACTGCTTCACTGGGCAGGGAATTTCACATTACCCTAACCCAACAAAAATTGTGGGTGGCACAGTGGTTAGCACTGCTGCCTCACAGCGCCAAGGACCCAGGTTCAATTCAGTGTGGAGTTTGCACATTCTCCCCATGCCTGCGTGGATTTCCTCTGAGGGCTCTGGTTTCCCCCCACAGTCCAAAGATGTAAGGTTAGGTTGATTGGTCAGGCTAAAATTGCCTTTCAGTGTCCCAAGATGTGTAAGTTCAGGGGGATTATTTGGGTAAATACATGGGGTTAAGGGGTGAGGGCCTGGGTGGGATGCTCCGTCGGAGAGTTGGTGCAGACATGATGGGCCGAATGGCCTCCTTCTGCTAGGGATTCCTTGATTATGAAAACGTGTCAGTCTTAGTCTTGAATCCCAATTGATCCGGCCGGCATGGATTTCTGGGGGAGAGAATTCAAGATTTCTACTACCATTCATTTTTAAGAAGACTTTCTCGATTTCTCTCAGACAGAGTGGTCTGGCTCTCTGTTTAAGATTTGGCATCTGGACTCCCCCAGTAAAAAGAGATACTTTCTCTTTATCCGATGCTTTGAATCCTTCTTTCATTTTAAAGAACTTAAGTAGATGCCAAACAATTTTCTATACTCCAGGGAAAGAAAAACTAACAGAAACTTCCGGAAGAGTTAAGTCCACTGGCAGGGACAATGTTTGATCAGCAGGATAATCGCTGTTCCTTAAGTTTTTAAAGTTTTCTTTTAAATTTTATTTATTAGTGTCACAAGTAGGCTTACATTCACACTGCAATGAAGTTGCTGTGAAAATCCTGGAGTCGCCACACTCAGGCGCCTGTTCGGGTACACTGTGGGAGAATTTAGCCTGGCCAATGCACCCTAACCAGCACGTCTTTCAGACTGTGGGAGGAAACCAGAGCACCCGGAGGAAACCCACGCAGACACGGGGAGAACGTGCAGACTCCGCACAGACAGTGATCTAAACTGGGAATCGAACCTGGGTCCCTGGCGCTGTGAGGCAGCAGTGCTAACCACCATGCCACCATTCTTTGCTGGGATTAAGATGTGTGTTCCAGCCACCAACCCTATAATCTGACAGTTTACTGGCTCAGGGTACTGCTTCATTTCATGAGTTATAATCACATATTGGGTAACAGCAACTGCTTGAAACCTGCTTTTACCCACCAACCATAATTGCAGTCGACTTATAGGTCGGGTCAAAGGGACATCGGCCTTTTCCGTCTTCCGTTAAAAGATTACCGTCGGGGTCCTTCGCAATAGAGAAGTCAGCGATACGCTACGTGGAAAAGATAATAGATTACACTCCGTGCAGCTACCTGGCATTATTATACTGCTTAATGCCTAAAAACAGCGGTGTCAACACTTACAATGTAGGCACAAGTTGGGCTGAAAGCGTAGGTCCCACAGACATAAACATGTGTACCGTTCAGCTGGAGGAGAATCTTAATATAATTGAAGCAATCACTCTGCAACCAGACAAACGAGTTAGAATATAGCACTCGCTTTTGGTATTAAATGTATTTCAATGGTTAATTCTCAGAGCGAGGGACCTTACCATAAGGCTTTTGCCCTTAAAATGACACTCGCTCCTCTTCTGCTCTGGGGCTTCCCAGATCACCTGTGGAGAGTAAGTCAACATGGTTAAAGATCTTTTTTTTTAACATTTCCAAACATGTTTCAATATTTGTTGAAGAAATTGTTCGGTGTAAATAACAACAACACGTTAACTCTTCGCTTTCACCAGCTTAGCTTGTTCAGCTAGAGCGCTGTCGCAGGGAGGGATTGCGCAGAACTTTAGTTCCTGCATGAGGAGTGACCAGTGGTCAGCTGACAATTTTTTAAAAAACTCACTGGCACCAAGTTTAGAGACATTGGACTCCTGCTATTTAGGTCAGCGATACCTAGAAAATGGCTCAGCCCAACACCTGGTTGGATATTCCCCAGTTGTCACTGCTTGCCAAAGCATTAGGCTCCTTGATTTACATGCCAGAGGTGTCTATAGAATAGCTTGACTCCATATTAGGTTCATTCTAACAGTGTGGCCCAATCTCGATCCCTTGATTTCTTTATGTGGGCATCGGTTGGCTTGATGTGGATACGGGGTCAATTCCCATACAGGACATCTCCTTGCCTTGCTCCATACTTCATGTTGAGTAATGCTCTTCAAACTACATATGGGTTGGCACGGTGGCACAGTGGTTAGCCCTGCTGCCTCACAGCGCCAGGGTCTCGGGTTCGACTCCTGGCTTGGGTCACTGTCTGTGTGGAGTCTGCACGTTCTCCACGTGTCTGCGTGGGTTTCCTCCGGGTGCTCCGGTTTCCTCCCACAGCCTGAAAGATGTGCTGGTTAGGTGCATTGGCCCTCAGTGTACCCAAACAGGTGCCGGGGTGTGGCGACCAGGGGATTTTCACAGTAACAGTGTGAATGTAAACCAACTTGTGACACTAATAAATAAACTTTAAACTGCTTGTCTCTGTCTAATAGAGAGAGAAGCCCTATGGTTCCTCGCAGACTATGGCTAATTACCCAATGTCTTTGTCTACCTGTCCATCTCCCATAACATGCCCCTTGAGCAGCCATGTTTGGCTTTGTAAATCCACTCAACGGTAGGGTACAAACAACGATACCAACAAGCACTGCTGAGAGCCTAAGAAATAGGGGCAGCTGTTGTCCATTTGTCCTTTCAATCTACGGTGCCATTCAACAAGCTGACCTCTTATCTGACCTCCACCTTCCTGCATCTCTATCCTGCGATCAGATGTATTTCCCAGTAGCAGGAGGAATAAGTGATTTTGGGAGTTTGATTGTTGAACGAGCAGCAGGCAATTACCACATGGTAATATCTCCCATTATAACAGCGAGGTCACCCTTTTCAGGAGCCCCTGTCAGGGGTGACTGGCAGTCGTATCGGAATGCGCATAGTCGCCTCGTCAAGATGTTTCCACAGAGTTTCCTATTCGAATGTTGGACGTTGTGGGAAATTTGTGCCCGCACAGTCTGAACAAATCCACTGACTCAACTCCTTAAAAACCATAAGATAAAAGCAAAAAACTGCGGAGGCTGGAATCTGAAATAAAACAGAAAATGCTGGAAAATATCAGCAGGTCTGACAGCATCTATGTGGAGAGAATAGAGCCAGTGTTTCGAGATGGAGGATGAGGGGTGACCTCATCGAGGTGTATAAAATTATGAAAGGCATAGATAGGGTGAACGGTGGGAAGCTTTTTCCCAGGTTGGTGGTGACGTTCACGAGGGGTCATAGGTTCAAGGTGAGGGGGGGGGAGGTTTAACACGGATATCAGAAGGACGTATTTTACACAGAGGGTGGTGGGGGCCTGGAATGCGCTGCCGGGCAAGGTGGTGGAGGCGGACACACTGGGAACATTTAAGACTTATCTAGATAGCCACATGAACGGAGTGGGAATGGAGGGATACAAAAGAATGGTCTAGTTTGGACAAGGGAGCGGCACGGGCTTGGAGGGCCGAAGGGCCTGTTCCTGTGCTGTATTGTTCTTTGTTTTTTGAGTCTCGATGATCCTTCATCAGAGCTCTGACTTGAAACCTTGGCTCTATTCTCTCCCCACAGGTGCAGTCAGACCTGCTGCGATTTTCCAGCATTTTCTGTTTTTGTTGTCCTCAAAAAAACCTCTCATGCTTCATCACAGTTGCTGTTTCACAGCAGAAAGTGTTTAATCATGTAGTCCTAATATACGGGAAAGTGTACTTATGTCGTTGCTTACAATAAACAGAGTGACTTACTAGGATGCTACCGGGACTTGATGGTTTGAGTTATAAGCAGAGGCTGGATAGACTGGGACTTTTTTCACTGGAGTATAGGAGGCTTAGAGGTGATCTTATAGAGGTCCATAAAATAATGAGGGGCATAGATAAGGTAGATAGTCAACATATTTTCCCAAAGGCAGGGGAGTCTAAAACTAGAGGGCATAGATTTAAGATGAGAGGGGAGGGATACAAAAGGGTCCAGACGGGCAATTTTTTCACACAGAGGGTGGTGGATAAGATGGGTATAGAGGATTGTGACAGCACAAGGCAGCATGGTGGCACAGTGGTCAGCACTGCTGCCTCACAGCGCCAGGGACCCGGGTTTGATTCCCGGCTTGGGTCACTGTCTGTGTGGAGTTTGCACGTTCTCCCTGTGTCTGCGTGGGTCTCCTCCGGGTGCTCCAGTTTCCTCCCTCAATCCAAAGATGTGCAGGTTAGGTGGATTGGCCATGTTAAATTCTCCCTCAGTGTACCTGAACAGGCGCTGGAGTGTGGCCACTGGGGGATTTTCACAGTAACTTCATTGCAGTGTGAATGTAAGCCCACTTGTGACTAATAAACAAACTTTACTTTTACTTTACTTTAAATGCGGGCAATTGGGACTAGCTTAGTGGCAAAAACTGGGTGGCATGGACAAGTTGGGCCGAAGGGCCTGTTTCCATGCTGTAAACCTCTATGATTTCAAAAAAAAAGAACTGAATCCTGAGGGTATCAAAAAAATAGACATAAACATTTACTGTGCAGGGAATCCCTCTATCTAATGCAGAAACAGGAAGCAAACGAACGAACAAAATAAATTAGATAGGATTCCCTGTCCAATGTTGTAAACCATCCCTGCCTGTGTTTCAAGCACTGGAAATACCACTCCCATTGTAATCAGTGAGTTACCACCGTCCATTTCTCAGCGGTAATAGAGTTTGGTGAATGACTTGTTTCCATCAATAAAGATGTACATTTCTACAGATCTCTTTTGTACTTTGTGTTTTCTTTCAATAGAATTCACTTTTAAAGAAATTAATCTGCAGTCAGTAAACCATTCTGCCGATAGTTTTGGTGTAAGTAGTCAGTATGGGTGCCGGCACGGTGTCTGATATTAATAACAGGGTTTAGCTCGCTGTCTGGGGGAGACGGTCCTATCTGCGCTGTCTGAAAAAGAAGAAGCCACGCAGGTTAGGAAACTGCGGTTATAAATATTCAATTCGGGATCGTTAACTGGAAACCCTTCAACGGGCTCACTTCACACAGATATCCAGCTGCCACTGACCTGGTAACCTTCAAACCAACTGGATCGCTCCTGTCAGACTGGGGCTGAAGCAGCCTCCAAATTGGGAGACGACAGGGGATTAGTCGTCGCAGCCTTCAGGGAGCTGGGCTCATGTTGGCTCGGTAATTACACGAGTGACAGAAGTAGACACCCTGTCAGTCACCCCTCCTAGCGAGAGGAGACCAGCATCTAATGACAGAGATGGGGGATGGGGAGGGGGAAGGGAAATTTGGTAATATAATGTGACAGAACAATATCTCAGTGACCCTGTGCCCTGCGTTAAATCTGACAGCCGACAGTGATGTGTGATTTGATGGCATCAGCCGCGTTCTCGATGAACTTGCATCTATAGTCGAAATATATTTTTTGCTTCATACAATAGCACTAATTATCCGTCAAATCCTAAATTAATAAGAAACTGGAAAGAGAATTAACAAGTATGACTGCACTAATTTACCCCGTGTCAAGATACCTTCTCGTCACCCCACAGACGGAAATATGAATGTACCTCGTTTTTGAATTTATTGGGAGCAATGTCCGCAACATCTAAGGAGAAAATGGCATCTCTGGCCCCAACATAGAGCACTCCTCGCTCAGCACTCAGCAGCAGCTTGGTGTAGTTCCGCACTCCATCTCGGTAGAAATGTTTGACAGGTCTGTCAGTGTTATCTGAGAAAGAAGAAGCCACATGGGTGAGAAAAAAAGTCACAAGATCCCTTGCTGAGAGTAGCTACTCGCTCTGGTTAATCAGGATTATGGAATCATAGATCATAGAGTCCCTACAGTGCAGAAGGAGGCCTTTCAACCCATCGAGTCTGCACCGACCACAATCCCACCCAGGCCCTATTCCTGTAACCCCACATATTTACCCCGCTAATCCTCCTGATACTAGGGTGAACTTAGCATGGCCAATCAGCCTAATCCACACATAGAATCATAGAGTGCAGAAGGAGGCCATTCGGCCCATCGAGTCTGCACCGACCACAATCCCACGCTGACCCCATCCCCATAACCCCAAGCATTCACCCTAGGTAGTCCCCCCTGACACTAAGGGTCAATTTAGCCTGGCCAATCAGCCTAACCCGCACATCTTTGGATTGTAGGAGGAAACAGGAGCACCCGGAGGAAACCCACGCAGACACGGGGAGAATGTGCAAACTCCACACAGACAATGATCCGAGGCCAGACTTGAACCTGGGTCCATGGCGCTGTGAGGCAGCAGCGCTAACCACTGTTCCACCGTGCCTTAAACACCGTTTTACCTTAAACATACAGGGTGGGATTTTCCGGCCATGCTTGTCCCAAGGCTTGAAAATCCTGCCCGAGGTCAACGGACTTTGCATGATCCGTGTCCTGCCCACTACGATTCCCCTGGAGCGTGGGATGTGAAACTTCTGCTCAATGGCGGCGTGGTGGGAGAGGAGTGCATTGATGATTTAAAAACTGAAGCTGAAATGGATACAGGAGAATCATTGAGTGTTCAAACCACAGAAGGAGGCCATTCAGCCCATATGTCTGTGTGCTCGCCATCTGAAGAAGCAAGTCACCCAATGGCACTCTCTTGCCTTTCCCGCATAGCTCTCAAAACTCTCTATTTTCAGATAATGATACAATTCCATTTCCAAATCCTCGATTTGGGCAGCACAGTGGCATAGTGGTTAGCACTACTGCCTCACAGCTCCAGGAACCTAGGTTCAATTCTCGGCCAGGGTGACTATCCATGCGGAGGTTGCACTTTCTCACGTGTCTGTGTGGGTATCCTCTGGGTGCTCCGGTTTCCTCCCACAGTTCAAAGATGTGCAGGTTAGGTGCATTGGCCATGCTAAGTTGCCCCTTAGTGTAGAGGGATTAGTGGGGTAAATGTGTGGGGTTACGGGATAAGGCCTAGGTGGGTTCTTGTCGGTGCAGACTCAATGGGTTGAATGGCCTCCTTCTGTACTATAGGGATTCTATGACTGACCTGATCTCCACCACATTTAGGGCAATCCAGATCCTGACCACTCGCTATGTGACAGAGATTTTCCTCATGGCACCATTGCTTCTTTTGCCAATTACCTTAAATTGCTGCCCTCTGGTCCTCGATCCTGCCACCAATGGGAACAGTGCCTCCCTATCTACTCTGCCCAGATCCCTCATGATTTTGATCACCTCTATCAAATCTCCTCCCAACCTCTTCTCCACAGAAAACAATCCCAAACTCTCCAAATAAAACTTGAAGTAGAAATATTTAATACTCAAGATTCATAGAATCCACAGTGCAGAAAGGAGGCCATTTGGCCCATCGAGCCTATACAGACAACAATCCCACCCAGGTCCTGTCCTATCCCCATAACCCCACATATTTACCTTAGATGTTTACCCCACATATTTACCTTACCCTGACACTAAGGGGTAATTTAGCATGGCCAATCAACCTAACCCGCACATCTTTGGACTGTGGGAGGAAACCGGTGCACCTGGAGGAAACCCACACAGACACAGGGAGAATGTGCAAACTCCACACACATTCATGCAAATGTTTCAAAGATACAGAGGAAAGGATTCAGATGTGATGGTTTTGCATTAGGATGGTGTTTTATTTATTCATGCCTCTAAGTAACTCAGAATTTTTGAGAGGCAGTCACTATAAATGACTGGATGATCAGCTGGTCTGTCTATACTAGCTGTGGTGGTGGGATGAATGTTGGCTTAGACACTGAGAGAACTTCCCATTTCTTTGAAGAATGCTACATGATCTTTTGGTTTAACTGATCACTTTTAAGATGGCACCTTCAACAATGCAGCACTCTCTCAGTACTGCACTGAAGTTTCAGGCTAGACAATCTGCTTTAGCCTTTAGTGGTCTTGAACCTCCAATCATCTAATTTGAAGACCACAAATCAACCAAACCGATGCTTAAAAGATACTTACAACATAAGATTGGGCAAAAGTTTAGGTCCACATGGTTAAAATGGGGGGAAGGGGGAATCACGATATTGAATTTGATGATCAGCCATGGTCAAAATGAATGGTGGAGCAGGCTCGAGGGGCCGAATGGCCTACTCCTGCTCCTATTTTCTATGTTTCTATGTAAAATGGGGACTAATTTACATCTGCATACCCTGGTTCAATCATACCCACGGTCCTTTAACCCCTCTTAAACTGAAGATTGAACTGTATTTTACGCCCTTTGTACAACATTGGAGAGAGTTACCCTTTTAAAAATGTCCTTGAAGATGCATCATGGTAACGTGATTGCTGCCTGAGTGAGTGCTGGAAGCTGATTCAATCATGGCATGCAAAGGAGAATCGAATGGGAAAACATTGTAAAGCCATAGGGGCGGTGGCACTAGGTGAGTTGTGTCAGAGTTCTCGAGCAGAAACCACAGGTTGTGTTATGAAGCCAAATTAAACCCCAACAATCTTTCTATTTTGGCATTGTGAGGAGAAGGTGTTTCACTCCAGGTGCGACTCTACTGACAAACCAGGGGGCTTTTATCTAAACAAATTTTATTTTATGACACATTTTAATTGTAACAATTGAATTGGCTTAACTTTTAACCCTTGAACAATACTTAACAAAACAAGACACAATTCTTAACTGCTAGCCTATCACTATGAATTCCAATCAAGCAAAATAGGCTTAAACCTCTCTCTAAAATTAGTTAGCCAAACACAGGTATACTTGTTTGTGACTTAGAATACCAGGCTTGGAGTTTTCAGAAACACTTAGGAGAGAGAGGGACAGAGAGACACTGCTTTCTTCTGGCAGCTCAGGAGCAACTGCTTGTATTTTAAAAATGAAAATGTAACTCTTTTTTTCCTGCAAGCTTTGCTCCTCCTATTAATCATCTGACTCTGTCCCTGTCAATCAAACACTCACATGACTCTGCATAACACGTCTAAAATCCCAGGAGAACCTAAATAAACAAAAGGTCCACTGACTCTACAAAGTAACACACTCCTAGCTAAAATCAGTTATTAGCCCGCATTAGAACCATAGAACTAGAAGCAGGAGTAGGCCATTCAGCCCTTCGAGCCTGCTCTGCCATTCATCTTGAGATGGCTGATCATCAAATTCAATATCCCGATTCCCCCTTCCCCCAATATCCCTTGATCCCTTTAGCCCCAAGAGCTATATCCAATTTCTCCTTGAAATCAGACAATATTTTGGCCTCAACTACATTCTGAGGTCGTGAATTCCACACATTCGCCACCCTCTGGGTGAGGAAATTTCTCCTCACCTCAGTCCTAAAAGGTTTACCCCTTATCCTGAAACTATGACCCCTAGTTCTGGACTCCCCCACCATTGGGAACTTTCTTTCTGAATCTACCCTGTCTAACCCTGTTAGAATTTTATAAGTTTCTATGAAATTCCCTTTCACTCTTCTAGACGCCAGTGAATATAATCCTAACCAATTTAGTCTCTCCCCGTATGACAGATCTGCCATCCCAGGAATCAACCTGGCAAACCTTCGCTATACTCCCTCTATAGCAAGGACATCCTTCCTCCATTCTTAGCACCTGCTGCATGTCTCCCAGACAAATCGACTCTTGTAAACACTGCCACTTAAAGCAGCCCCACCTTAAACAAAATCATATCAAAATATCACAATATCATCACAGTTGTTGGACAGTGAAGATTATCTAGGATTGCAACGGGATCTTGATCAATTGGGCCAGTGAGCCAATGAATGGCAGATGGAGTTTAATTTAGATAAATGCGAGGTGATGCATTTTGGTTCATCGAATCGGGGCAGGACTTACTCAGTTAATAGTAGGGTGTTGAGGAGAGTTATAGAACAAAGAGATCGAGGAGTACGTGTCATAGCTCCTTGAAAGTGGAGTCAGAGGTGAACAGAGTGGTGAAGAAGGCATTCGGGATGCTTGGTTTCATTGGTCAGAACATTGAATACAGGAGTTGGGATGTCTTGTTGAAGTTGTACAAGACATTGGTAAGGCCACACTTGGAATACTGTGTACAGTTCTGGTCACATTATAGAAAATATATTATTAAACTAGAAAGAGTGCAGAAAAGATTTACTAGGATGCGACCAGGACTTGATGGTTTAAGTTATAAGGAGAGGCTGGATAGACTGGGACTTTTTTTCCCTGGAGTGTAGGAGGCTTAGGGGTGATGTTACAGAGGTCTATAAAATAATGAGGGGCACAGATAAGTTAGATAGTCAACATCTTTTCCCAAAGGTAGGGGAGTCTAAAACTAGAGGGCATAGGTTTAAGATGAGAGGGGAGAGATACAAAAGGGTCCAGAGGGGCAATTCTTTCACTCAGAGGGTGTTGAGTGTTTGGAACAAGCTGCCAGAGGCATTAGTCGAGGTGGGTCCAATTTTGTCTTTTAAAAAGCATTTAGATAGTTACATGGGTAAGACGGGTATAGAGGGATATGGGCCAAACGCAGGCAATCGGGACTAGCTTAGTGGTTAAAAAACAAGCGTGGCATGGACAAGTTGGGCCGAAGGGCCTGTTTCCATGACTGTAAACCTCTATGACTCTGTGGCTCTTGTAACAAAACACTGCCACATAAAGCAGCCTCATAATCAAAATTATATCAAAATATCACAATATCATCACAGTTGTTCTATCAGAGGCACAGACACAATGGGGCCAAGCGACCTTCTACTGTGCTACAAACATTCTATGGTTCTGTGAGAACCATCTGGATATGAAAAACCTTTCTCTGGTAACACTATAAAAATTTTACAGGGAAGTTTTGATGAAACATCACATTTTCTATTCCAAATATCGAAACCCGTCACTTTGCCTGTGCCTAATTATAGTTTGATAGCTGCCAAAATGTCACATCTGAATTAAGGTTAAGAATTAAAAAAAGAGTGAAAAGTCAGCCTTGGATATAAGTTGAACATGAAGACAATGGCTTCGATATTCTAGGCCCTGAACTAACATTAACGGGAAAGTTTTAATGAATATCATAAATGTATTAATTTTTAAATAGCCTCTGGCTTCATTACTTACAATGCCCAGGCTGGCATTTTGAATAAAAAGTTATATTGCGGAAATAAAACTGACCCAAGCAGGGTCGAGACTTCACTTCTATCAATGCTTGTGGTAGCTATTTGTTCGTTCTCCAGGAGCCAGTGTATAATAATCTTGCCAAGGCCAGTCTTCCATCACCATAACCCTTTATTTACAAAATGGAGAAGGGGCGGATCCACGGCTTACAGCACACAAGTCCAAATCTGGAGACCTACAGAATATCGGTCCGGGTTGAGTCAGCGGGTTTTCAGCCTCCGCTGCTCGATTCCCTTTGGGCCAGCCCCCGCTTGCTCAATAAGGGAGTCCACATTCCACGAAGCCCACAGGGAGACCTACTAATGATCCTCGGTGTCCTTCATGGCCACCACAACACAGTGGATACCACTTTCGGAGCTGTGAAGATCAATTCTTGGGTGGGCGGCACGGTGGCACAGTTGTTAGCACTGCTGCCTCACGGCGCCAGGGACCTGGGTTCGATTCCCAAATTGGGTCACTGTCTGCGTGGAGTTTGCATGTTCTCCCCGTGTCTGTGTGGGTTTCTTCCAGGCGCTCCGGTTTCCTCCCACAGTCTCAAGATATGTGGGTTAGGTGGATTGGCCATGCTAAATTGTGTCAGAGGAATTAGCAGGGTAAATACATGGGGTTTACAGGGATAGAGCCTGGGTGGGATTGTTGTTGGCGCAGGCTTGATGGGCTGAATGGCCTCCTTCTGCACTGTAGGGATTCTATGATTCTATGAACTCACTCCTCCGTGCTCAGTCAGAATCCCAGCATGCTGACACTAAACCAAACTGCAGATTAATTTGAATTGATTAATAATTTAGCACGTTGATTAGTTTACAAGCCACCATCAAATCCAATGTCATTTTGCTGATATCTCATTTCAGGGCTTGTGTCCGTGTGATCACATTGAAAGTTACCGCTTAGGCCTCAGCTGGAGATCTGCATCTATTTATGAACACCAGGCTTCAGGATGGATGTCAAGGTCTCGGAGATGATGCCGAGGAGATTGACCTCAGTAATTCCAGGGATGAGGGGGCTTCAGTTATGCAGGTCAGAGACCGGAAAAGCTGAGAATGTTTTGCTTTAAGAGCAGAGAAGGTCAAGAGGAGATCTGAAGGGTTTTGATAAGAGTAGGGAGAAAGGAACTGTTTCCACTGGCAGGAGCATTGGTAGTCATGATGTGGAGATGCCGGCGTTGGACTGGGGTGAACACAGTAAGAGTTTTAACAACACCAGGAGCATTAGTATCCAGACGTCACTGACTTCAAATTACTGGGGTACGAATAAGGAGTTGTACACAGTGAGTTGTTTTGATGTGCACTCCCTGAACAGGATGTGGAAGCAGATTCAATTGAAACTTTCAAAAGGGAAATGGATAAATATTGAAAAGGAAAAAACTGAAGGTCTACATTTAAAGTGTATTTATTAGTGTCACAAGTAGGCTTACATTAACACTGCAATGAAGTTACTGTGAAAATCCACTAGCCGCCACATTCCGGCACCTGTTCAGGTACACTGAGGGAGAATTTACCATGGCCAATGCACCTAACCAGCACGTCTTCCGGACTGTGGGAGGAAACCAAAGCACCCGGAGGAAACTCATGCAGACACGGGAAAAATGTGCAAACTCCGCATAGACAGTGACCCAAGCCAGGAATCGAACCCGGGTCCCTGACGCTGTCAGGTAGCAGTGCTAACCACTGTGCCACCGTGAGTGATTCAGAGGATTGATACCTGGAATGAGCAAGTTGTCTTCTGAGGGTAGGCTTGACAGGCTGGTCTTGTTTCTAGCAGAGTTCAGATGAGTGAGGGGTGATTCAATTGAAGTATATAAAATCCTGAATAGTCTTGATAAGGTGGACTTTGAAAGAATGTTTCCTCTCGTGGGTGGGTCAAGAACTAGTGGTCACTGTTTTAAAATTAGGAATCGCCCTTTTAGGACAGAGATGAGGGTTTTTTTCCTCAGAGGGTTGTGCAACTTTGGAACTCTCTACCTCAGGTGGTGGAAGTGGAGTCATTGAATATTTTTGAGGCCGAGTTAGATAGACTCTTGTTAGGCAAGGGAACTAAAGGTTATTGGGGGGGTAGATGGGAATGTGGAACTCAACACAAACAGATCAGCCATGGATGGCGAAGCAGGCTCGAGGGCCGAATGGCCCACTCTTGCTCCTGTTTCATTTGTTTATATGTTTGGAGGAAGAATGGGAAGATTGGGGCTAATGGGATTGCTCTTTCAAAGAGCTAGTACAGTCATGATAAGCCGAATGGCCCCCTTCTGAGCTGTAAAATTATGGGATACTGCAAAGAACTTGTTAACAACTTGTAGTTAAAAAATAATCCATTACATCAAGCTTTTTCCTTTATAAGACAACATGCTCAATCAAAATAAGAGGGTTGGCTTCCTGACAAGTTATTCAGGAATGTGTTAAAAACATCACTGTTGGAGCAGTGCTTCCCTCGCATTTTAATCTGTGGCAATGGGTTCAAATTCAGAGCAAGATAGGAGGAAGAACATTCAAACAAACCCTTCACCTCTGCAGCTGGGACCTTGAGTTGGAGACAGACCCAATGAAAAAGATAAAATGGAAATCTCTTCTTTCTAATGGCTGACCACAGCAGAAAACTCTCGGAAGTTAACATTAATTAGCAGAGAGGCCATTGGTTGAGGTCGGAGAAAATCTTGGATTGATACACCGTTGACGATATAGATATTACTTTAAGTTGGAACTTGAAGGACCATTTTTGGAGAATAGTGAGGGGAGCCTTAATCCACATTTAGCCCATACTCTATCCAATCTGAGCTCTGGAATTCCCTCCCTAAACCTTTCCACCTCTACCTGGGTTAGAGGTTAGGGCGGCACTTCACAGCTCCAGGGACCTGGGTTTGATTCCCGGGGTGGGTCACTGTCTGTGTGGAGCTTGCACATTCTCCTCGTGTCTGCGTGGGTTTCCTCCGGGTGCTCCGGTTTCCTCCCACAGTCCAAAGATGTGCGGGTTAGGTTGATTGGCCATGCTAAAATTGCCCTTAGTGTCCTGAGATGCGTAGGTTAGAGGGATTAGTGGATAAATATGTAGGGATATGGGGGTAGGGCTTGGGTGGGATTGTGGTCGGTGCAGACTCGATGGGCCAAATGGCCTCTTTCTGCACTGTAGGGTTTCTATGATTTCTACCCCTCTGTTAAGTTGCTCTGTAAAACCTATCACGTTGACTGATATCAGGCCCAATAGGTGGCCAGTGGTCCCATTTTGCTCAGTACAGTGTATGCAGGCTGCCTCTGGATATTATCGTGAACTGAGGTCAGAGGTTACTCAGTAGCTAATGCTGAAGGCCGAATGGCCATCTCTGAGCATTTTAGTTTCTTTCCTTTAGTTTTACGATGGGCTGTGCACTTCTGGACGGAAACATGCATCTACTTCTTGCCTGGATATTGGCCTAGTTGGTAGCATTCTTGCCTCTGAGGTTTCAGACTCACGTCTCACTCAGCACGCGAGCACAAAATTCAAGGCCGACACTCCAGTACTGAGGGAGTGCTGCACTTGCGGAGGTGCCATCTTTTGAGATGAGATTTTACTCGGGTGGATGGTAAAACTCTTTCGATGACGAGCAGGGTTGAGTTATCCCCAGTGGCCTGGCCAATATCAGAAAAATAGGTGACCACATTGCTGTTTGTGGGAGCTTTCTGCAAGTAAATTGGCTCCCATGTTTCCAACATTACAACAATGATTGCACTTCAAAGGTAACCGGCTACCTGTAAAGACCTTCATCTGATGATGGTGAAAAGTGCTACATAAACACAAGGCTTTTTTTCCTCTGTCTTTTTGGGAATTTGCAGCACCAGTTAGCTTCTGAGACTCGGGCACTGTGAGGACAAGTTCACAGGCCAAGTTGTTAATCTATCTACAGCAATTAGCTAGTAAATAATATATGAAAACCTCTGAACTTGCTAACGAATACGAAACATTACTCAAGCCTGCCATAAATCTGCAGTCAATTAAATGTAGAGGCTGCCTCCTCGTAATCTTCAAAATACACAACCCCAAATAATACATTTGAAGGAGTCTGCATCTCCCTAGAGAACTGACTGGCTCCCAAAACAGGGCGATCTTCTGTGACGTTAGATGATCCATTATCATCTCTTCCGGAACAGTCTGAGCTCGGCTCAAGTCCAACTGCATGCCTCTTGTGGTTTTTGTGGTACTGAACCAACTGCTGTGGTTCTGGATCAGAATCCCAGTTTCAGGCTGTGCTTTAATCTGCTGCCCATCATCTGCCAGTCAAGTGAGTGTGTGGCTTTTTCAGTCCAACGCCCAGTTGGTTCATCAAGCATGGCCGCATCAAGAACAAGCCTGGAGTCGACCTCCGGACGTAAGGTTCATAGAATCATAGAAGAATCATAGAAACCTTACAGTACAGAAAGAGGCCATTCGGCCCATTGAGTCTGCACTGACCACAATCCCACCCAGGCCCTACCCCCATATCCCTACATATTTCACCCACTAATCCCTCTAACCTATGCATCTCAGTACACTAAGGGGCAATTTTAGCATGGCCAATCAACCTAATCCGCACATCTTTGGACTGTGGGAGGAAACCGGAGCACCCGGAGGAAACCCACGCTGACACGAGGAGAATGTGCAAACTCCACACAGACAGTGACACAAGCCGGGAATCGAACCCTGGAGCTGTGAAGCAGCAGTGCTAACCACTGTGCTACCGTGCCGCCCACCGTGAAGTAAACTGTTAAATCTCGATCATCTGATGACAGGGCGTTGACTTGAAACTCTGGGCGGAATTTTCCAGTCCCGCCCACCAGGGAATCATAGTGGGACGGGACTGGGACATGCAAAGGTCCATTGCCCTCCAGCCAGAATTTCTGGTCTTGGAGTGAGTGCGACTGGAAAATCAAACCCTCTGTTCACTCCCCAAAGATGATGGGTGGGATTTTCTGGCCTTGCTCATCCCGAAACCGTAAAATCCCACCTGAGGTCAACGGAGCTTTCCATGTTCCGCTCCTCACTCCGATTCCCGTGGCGGGCGGGAGGGTAAAATTCCAGCCGATGCCGTACTTGCTGACTATTTCCAGCATTTTCAGTTTTTATTTCAGATTTCCAGCATCCGTAGTATTTACCTTTTGGGTTAAAAGACCTGCTATCTCCCTCATTATGGCACAGAAGGAGGCCCTTCAGCCCATCGAGTCTATGCCAGCCCTTGTCAAGCAGTGTTGCACGTATTCTTGTTTTTGACAGTGTTCTTGTTTTATATATTGGGCTGAAAATTCCCCAGCCCGCCTGTCACGGGAATCTTAACGGGCAGGACTGAAAATTTGGCGGACCATTTAAAATTCTGTTGAGCTCAGGCAGGAACTTCTGATCTTGGGGTGGGAATGGCAGGAGAATCCCGCCCTTGATCTCAAGTCGTGGATTATAATGACAATTATGCATTTATTTCTCATTCCTAGTGCCCCAGATGATGGTCTGGGTCTGGTACAACTATTTATGCCAAGTGTCTTACCAGGCCACTTCAGAGGGTATTAAGCATCATCCGTGGCCTCGTCTTAGGGGACTGGGGGCCATCAAGTCAGGGACTCACTCACTACATCACCAACTCCCATCTCTTGTGGTCTCAGTGAGATCTAGCACATGGCCAACAGAAGCATGAATAGGCACAACTCAAACATC
Organism: Mustelus asterias; assembly: GCF_964213995.1. NCBI lineage: Eukaryota > Metazoa > Chordata > Chondrichthyes > Carcharhiniformes > Triakidae > Mustelus > Mustelus asterias. The sequence continues at coordinate 31,020,990 of NC_135824.1, forward strand.
ACTGCCTGAAGTGCGCTGGGAACAGAAGAACAGGAGGATACCATTCAGCCCTCTGGCCTGTTCGGCCATTAAAGGAGACCATGGTTGATCTGCAGCCAAACTTCATCCACTCCCCGGTTAGCACTGCTGCCTCACAGTGCCAGGGACTAGGGTTCAATTCCCAGCTTGGATCACTGTGCAGAGTTTGCACATTCTCCCCATGTCTGCATGGGTTTCCTCCGGGTGTCCGGTTTCCTCCCACAGTCCGAAAGACGTGCTGGTTAGATGCATTGGCCATGCTAAATTCTCCCTCAGTGTACCCGAACAGGCGCCGGAGTGTGGCGACTAGGGGATTTTCACAATAACTTCTTTGCAGTGTTAATGTAAGCCTTCTTGTGACACTAATAAATAAGCTAAAACTGGGTGAGGAAGTGGACCCCAGTGGCAGGCAGGAGAGAGGCAGTGAGATCTCGGCGACCAAGGCAGCGGATGGACCCCAGGCGAGGCAACGAGCCGCATGTGAGGCAATGGATGGAGGACCCCGGCGGGGGCCACGGAAATGAAAGTTCTGGGTCCCAGAAATAACAGGGCCCCACGAACTGTAAATCCACCTCTGGCTAACCCGCGAGCCAATGCAGCACTATGAAACCCTTTGTGTAGAAACCATTCAGCCGTACTCCACTTGTGGGAAAGCTTTCAGTCACTCGTGCTGTCCCCAAGCCAATACATTCAGTCCTTTCCTTCCCTGAGTGGATTAACCCTACAGTTCCTTATCTACTCACAGCTCCCATAAACCCAGTATTCAACAGTCTGTATGACTAATTAGTCGCTAATCAGACTTGCTCTTGTAAACAAGACTGCATCTGCACTTGGACAAGATGGATTTTGTAATCAGTCTTCTTTGTAACACTGTAAACAGTTTATTCCATAGAGTTTCATTTCTGCTTATGTTCTGCTGTAAGTTAACCACCATTCATTTGGCAACTGAACCTCAAACATGACAAAAAACAGCAAATGGTTTTTATGACAAAAGCCAGTTACACAGAGGCAGAATTTCCCTTAATTGCTTCTTCTGAAGAGAATTGCTCCCCGGGTTTGAATCAGATAGAAGTTTTTAAAAGAAGTTTATTACTTAGTGTCACAAGTAGGCTTACATTAACACTGCAATGAAGTTACTGTGAAAATCCCCTAGTCGCCACACTCCGGCGCCTGTTCGGGTAACACTGAGGGAGAATTTAGCATGGCCAATGCCCCTAACCAGCACATCTTTCGGACAGTGGGAGGAAACTGGAGCACCCGGAGGAAACGCACGCAGGCACGGGGGGAGAACGTGCAAACTCCACACAGGCAGTGACCCAAGTCGGGAATCGAACCCAGATCCCTGGCGCTGCGAGGCAGCAGTGCTAACCACTGCTGATTGAGGTGTATAAAATTTTAAAAGGGATTGGTAAAGTAAATGTAGACCAAATGTTTCCTCTTGTGGGGAAACCTCGAACAAGAGGTCACAGGGTACAGGTTGAGAGGTGGTAGATTTAACACTGAGATGAGGAGGGTCTACTTCTCGCAGAGGGTGGTGAATTTGAGGAACTCGCTGCCCCATTGCGCGGTGGAGTCTGAATCATCGAATGGTTTCAAGAGGGAGATAGACATATTTCTAATTTTGAAAAGGGATAAAGGGATGTGGGGAACAGGTAGGGAGCTGGATTTGAGACCAGGGACAGATCTGATCTGACTGAATGGCGGAGCAGGCTCGAAGGGCTGAGTTTGCCGACTTCTGCTCCTAATTCCTATGTTCCTAATTCCTGTGTTCCTATGGAAAGAGGAGGGGAGGATTCTTTGTGCTTTCTACTCAGTGTCGGCATGGTTACCGTGCAGCAGCCTCACCATGGTTCTCTCAACTATTAATCCAATCTCACTGCAGCTGAGCTGAGATAGGTCAAGGTGTACTGAAGAGTGTTCCTTTAAACATAGAACATTACAGCGCAGTACATAAAGTTAAAAGCTTCATCCGTGGCAGTGTGCGGTTCACACGGGCAGGTCACACTGAGGCGTACTCACCTTCAGTCCAATCGAGTGTCAGGAACATGATGATCAGACACATTGCCGAATAATGGATCCATTATTAGTGTTGTCCAATATGTGAGTCACTGTCCACATGAGGCTCATTCAGAATCCAGAAAGGGACTTGAAACCTAACAGAACAAGGGGACTTTCACAGCAACTGCTCTGCAGTGTTAATGTAAGCCTACTCGAGACACGAATAAATAAACTTTAAATTTAAAGATTAGGGTCAGGTGGGCGGGAGACGGGGGAGCAGAGGGAGGGGCAGGGGGAACCAGGGGTTGGTTTATGTCTGAGAAATCGGTTTCCTAACCTAAACCCACCAATGTGTGTGCGCACCCTTTTGTGTGTGTGTGTGTGTGCGCGCATGTGTTCGCCCTTTTGTGTGTGTGTGTGTGTGTGTGTGTGTACGCACGCCCTTTTGTGTGTGTGTATGCACGCCCTTTTGTGTGTACGCGCGCCCTTTTGTGTGTGTGTATGCACGCCCTTTTGTGTGTGTGTACTCGCACCCTTTTGTGTGTGTGTGTGTCCTTTTGTGTGCGCGTGCGCCCTTTTGTGTGCTTGTGTGTGTGTCCTTTTGTGTATGTGTGTGCATGTGTGTGTATCCTTTTGTAAGTATGCACGCGTGCTCTTGTGTGTGCGTGTGCATCCTTTCGTGTGTGTTTTTGTTTGTGTGTATATTTGTGTGTTTGCATGTCCACCCTTTTGTGTGTGTGTGTGCCTCTCCCATTAGTAATTTGTGCAGTGAGGATTTATTTACAATTATGTAAATAAATGATAAAAATCCAGGCTTCCTGGCAGGGCTGTGTTAAGTCATCTCAGCGAGGGTGATGAAGCAACAACTGGCTCCAGACAGCTTGGAAAGGCAGAAAATACAGCCTGTGTTCTGCTCCAGCTTGCTATCCAGTGCTGCTGCTATAGACACGCCAAATCACAGAAGGAGACACACACAATGTGGTCATTCGGCCCATTGCGCCTGTGCCAGCTCTTTGACAGAGCTATCCAATTAGTCCCACTCCCTTGACCTTCCCCTTTCCCACTGCCCTTCAAGCAATTATCCAATTTATTTTTGGAAGTTACGACTGGATCTGCATCCACTGCCCCTTCAGGCAGTCTATTCTAGATCACAACTACTAGCTGCATTAAAACAAATAGTTTTAATTGATTTTCTTAATATATCCATGCCACTTGGGTTTGCTGATAATGCCAACACCTGTTGCCCATTCCAAACTGTCCTTTCGAAGGTGGTGGGGAGCTACCAACTTGAGTACAACTGAGTGACTTGAGGAATCAACCATATCGCTATAGGCTTGGAGTCACATAAAGGTTAGACTTTTATTTATTCATGCATGGGACATGGGCGTCGCTGGCTGGCCAGCATTTATTGCCCATCCCTAGTTGCCCTTGAAGGGCAGTTGAGAGTCAACCACATTGCTGTGGCTCTGAAGTCACATGTAGGCCAGACCAGGTAAGGATGGCAGATTTCCTTCCCTAAAGGACATCAGTGACATGGGATAAAGGGGGAGGTGGCTAGATGGGTGGAGAACTGGCTTGGTCACAGAAGACAGAGGGTGGTAGTGGAAGGGTCTTTTTCCGGCTGGAGGCCTGTGACTAGTGGTGTTCCGCAGGGCTCTGTATTGGGACCTCTGCTGTTTGTGATTTATATAAACGATCTGGAAGAAGGTGTAACTGGGGTGATCAGTAAGTTTGCGGACGACACAAAATTGGCAGGACTTGCAGATAGTGAGGAGCATTGTCAGAAGCTACAGAAGGATATAGATAGGCTGGAAATTTGGGCAAAGAAATGGCAGATGGAGTTCAATCCTGATAAATGCGAAGTGATGCATTTTGGTAGAAATAATGTAGGGAGGAGCTATACGATAATTGGCAGAACCATAAAGGGTGTCGATACGCAGAGGGACCTGGGTGTGCAAGTCCACAGATCCTTGAAAGTGACGTCACAGGTGGAGAAGGTGGTGAAGAAGGCATATGGCATGCTTGCCTTTATAGGACGGGGCATAGAGTATAAAAGTTGGGGTCTGATGTTGCAGATGTATAGAACGTTGGTTCGGCTGCATTTGGAATACTGCGTCCAGTTCTGGTCGCCACACTACCAGAAGGACGTGGAGGCTTTGGAGAGAGTACAGAGGAGGTTTACCAGGATGTTGCCTGGTATGGAGGGGCTTAGTTATGAGGAGAGATTGGGTAAACTGGGGTTGTTCTCCCTGGAAAGACGGAGGATGAGGGGAGACTTGATAGAGGTGTATAAAATTATGAAAGGCATAGATAGGGTAAACGGTGGGAAGCTTTTCCCCAGGTCGGTGGTTACGTTCACGAGGGGTCATAGGTTCAAGGTGAAGGGGGGGAGGTTTAACACAGATATCAGAAGGACATATTTTACACAGAGGGTGGTGGGGGCCTGGAATGCGCTGCCAGGCAAGGTGGTGGAGGCGGACACACTGGGAACATTTAAGACTTATCTAGACAGCCATGTGAACGGAGTGGGAATGGAGGGATACAAAAGAATGATCTAGTTTGGACCAGGGAGCAGCGCGGGCTTGGAGGGCCGAAGGGCCTGTTCCTGTGCTGTATTGTTCTTTGTTCTTTGACCCAGATGGGTTTTTCAAACAACCGGCAATGGTTTCATGGTCATCAGTAGATTCTTAATTCCAGATTTTTTTTATTGAATTCAAATTCCACCATCTGCCGTGGCGGGATTCGAACCAGGGTCCCCAGAACAGTAGCTGAGTTTCTGGATTAATAGTCTAGTGATAATACCACTAGGCCATCGCTTCCCCTAAACTCCTACTGCGTAAGGAGGGCAGGTTTCCTCCCTTGACAGATGTCAGTCAAACAGATGTGTTTTCTATGACAATCCAAGAGTTTCATGATCACCAGACAGTAGGGGTGTAGTGGAATTTTCACTGGACTGGTAACCCAGAGACCCAGGTTTAATGCTCTGGGGACCTTGGATCGAATCCCACCACAGAAGAGGGTGAAGTTTGAATTCAATAAATCTGGGATTAAAAGTCTAATGAGGACCATGAACCAATTGCTATGAAAACGCATCTGGTTCACTAATGTCCTTGAGGGAAGGAAATCTACTGTCCTTACCCAGTCTGGCCTACATGTGACTCCAGATCCACAGCAATGTGATTGACTCCGAAATGGCCTAGCAAGCCACTCAGTTAAAGGGCAATTAGGGATGGGCAATAAATGCTGGCCCAGCCAGTGACACCCTTATCCCAAGAATTTGTTTTTAAAAAAATCATTGATACTAACTTTTTATCCAACATTAAATTAATTGAATTTAACTTCCTCAAGCAGGATTTGAACTTATCACAGATATTCCCCCTCCCCATATTGTGATTCCCCCCATGATCGAACAGCAGTGTAACAACGGTGGTGCAGTGGTTGGCACTGCTGCCTCATAGCACCAGGGGCCCAGGTTCAATTTCAGCCTCAGGTGACTGTCTGTGTGGAGCCTGCACGTTCTCCCCGTGTCTGCGTGGGTTTCCTCCGGGTGCTCCGGTTTCCTCCCACACTCCGAAGATGTGCGGGTTAGGTTGATTGGCCACGGTAAATTGCCCCTTAGTGTCAAGGGCACTCTTAGGGTAAATATGTGGAGTTACAGGGATAGGGCCTGGATGGGATTGTTGTTGGTGCAGGCTTGATGGGGCAAATGGCCTCCTTCTGCACTGTTGGGATTCTGTGATAATGCTCATAATATACACGCACACTAAAAGTTGCAACTGTATCTCGGTGTGGAAAAGAGCGTAGAAGGGGTGAAAGTAAGCCATTGGAAGGTAGGAAACGACAGAGCACTTTGCAAGGTATTAATACAAACTGAACCAGGGACTGCATTTTATGGGTACAGTGCAGGTCACGTAGCAATAACGTGGACAGAGGCTTAGTGATGGGTTAAAGCTTGGCTGGTGACCAGGAAAATAATTGAAAACAAGTATAATCTGAGCGCAAACTAAAAAGAGCGAGATAATTAAAATGTAATTACTTCCAATTGGATTGCATATTAACTCAGACATTGTGTAGCTCTGCTGGTCAACTGTAATCCTGCCAAAAGCAGCAGCAGTAATAAAGGGCGGCAATTATTTGACTTTTCACAGGTTGAATCTGCCAATTTGTTTTTAAGCATATTAGCAACATAAGAGAAGTAGGAAATTCATCCTCTTGAGCCTCTTCCACCTCCAAATGATGCGGTCATTATCACACTACTGTTTGTCGGAGCTTTCTGAGTGAAAACTGGCTGCCATCTTTCCTACGCTACAATAGTAACCACACGTCAAAACTAGTTAAATAGCGGTAAATAAAAGCAAAATGCCGCGGATGCAGGAAATCTGAAATAAAAACAGAAAACGCTGCAAACACTCAGCAGATCTGGCAGCATCTGTGGAGAGAGAAACAGAATGAACCACTGGAATTTTCCAGTCCCGCCCGCCATGGGAATCGTAGCGGACCATGCAAAGGTCCACTGACCTCGGGCGGGATTTTCCGGTTTTGGGGCGAGCACAGTCGGAAAATCCCACGCTAACATTTCGAGTTCTGATGACTCTTCTGCAGAAGGTTCTGTAGAAGGGTCATCATGGACTCAAAACACTCACTCTGTTTCTCTCTCCACAGTAAGGATAGGCAACAACACCTCCTCCACGACCATTCTCAACACCGGTGCCCCACAAGACGGTGTTCTCAGCCCCCTACGATACTCCTTATACACCTATGACTATGTGACCAAATTCCCCTCCAATTCTATTTTCAAGTTTGCTGATGACACCACCGTAGTGGGTCAGATCTCAAACAATGATGAGACAGAGTACAGGAATGAGATAGAGAATCTGGTGAACTGGTGCGGCAACAATAATCTCTCCCTCAATGTCAACAAAACGAAGGAGATCGTCATCGACTTCAGGAAGCATAAAGGAGAACATGCCCCTGTCTAAATTAACAGGAATGAAGTAGAAAGGGTCGAGAGCTTCAAGCTTTTAGGTGTCCAGATCACCAACAACCTGGTCCCCCCCATGCCAACACTATAGTTAAGAAAGTCCACCAACGCCTCTACTTTCTCAGAAGACTAAGGAAATTTGGCATGTCAGCTACGACTCTCACCAACTTTTACAGATGCACCACAGAAAGCATTCTTTCTGGTTGTATCACAGCTTGGTATGGCTCCTGCTCTACCCAAGACCGCAAGGGACTACAAAAGGTCGTGAATGTAGCCCAATCCATCACGCAAACCAGCCTCCCATCCATTGACTCTGTCTACACTTCCCGCTGCCTCAGCAAAGCAGCCAGCATAATTAAGGACTCCACACACCCCAGACATTCTCTCTTCCACCTTCTTTCTTCAGGAAAAAGATACAAAAAGTCTGAGGTCACGTACCAACCGACTCAAGAACAGCTTCTTCCCTGCTGCTGTCAGACTTTTGAATGGACTTACCTTGTATTAAGTTGATCTTTCTCTACACCCTAGCCATGACTGCAACACTACATTCTGCACTCTCTCGTTTCCTTCTCTATGAATGGTATGCTTTGTCTGTATAGTGCGCAAGAAACAATACTTTTCACTGTATGTTAATACATGTGACAATAATAAATCAAATCAAATCAAATTAAATCAGATGCTGCCAGACCTGCTGCGTTTTTCCAGCATTTTCTGTCTTTCTTTTCCAATAGTGGTAAACTGTTTTTGGACTCTGAAGTCCTGAAAGGCTCTATAACGAGAAAGCAGATCAGCTAGATCATAGAGTCGCTGAAGGAGGCCATTCGGCCCATCGAGCCTGCACTGACCACAATCTCACCCAGGCCCTATCCCCATAACCCCACATATTTATGCTGCTAATTCCCCTGACATTAAGAGGTAATTTAGCATGACCAATCACCCTAACTCGCACATCTTTGGACTGTGGGAGGAAACCGGAGCATTGGGAGGAAACCCACGCAGACATGGGGAGAACGTACAAACTCCACACAGTCACCCAAGGCCAGGGTGAATCTGGGTCCCTGGTGCTGTGAGGCAGCAGTGCTAACCACTGTGCTACTGTGAAGTCCAATGAACAATGCAAAGAGTGAGCTCACATTGATGTCGTATTTGTCACAGCCGCAGGATGCCTGAAAGCACTTTACAGCCATCACTGTTGTAATGTGGGCAAGATGTGGAGATGCCGAAGTTGGACTGGGGTAAACACAGTAAGAAGTCTGACAACACCAGGTTAAAGTCCAACAGGTTTATTTGGTAGCACAAGCTGCAAGCTTTCGGAGCGCTGCTCCTTCCGCTCTGAAAGCTTGTGGCTTGTGCTACCAAATAAACCTGTTGGACTTAAACCTGGTGTTGTCAGACTTCTTACTAATGTGGGCAACACAGCATCCAATCCTCACTGCAAGATCCCATGATAGCAATGTGATCAAAACAAGATCAATAGTGGTCGTGGTTAAGGCATAAATATCGACCGGGACAACAGGGGAGAACTCCCCTGCTCTGCTTCAGAATAGCGCCATCGGATCTTTCACATCCACCTGAGAGGGAAGGAGAAGCTTTGATTGAACATCTCATTCAAGACGTGGGCCCTCTGACCGTGCGGCACTCCCTCAGTGCCATGCCGGGGCGGCAGCTCAGATTAGGTGGCTCAAGTCTCTGGAGTGGGACGTTGACCTCATCACTTCTTGTGTCAAAGGTGCCCTGTGACCCAGGCTACCGCCTTTTTGCATTCACACCCTTGGTACATCCTTAAAGGAATGCAGAAAGCACTATCTCAGCGGTGTGAAGAATGGGAGTGAGGGTGAAAGGTGGGCATAAGTTCTTGTCCAAGTAACCAAGTTGTTTTCCTTTACCAACTCTGATGAAGAGTCATCCAGACCCGAAACGTTGGCTCTATTCTCTCCCCACGGATGCTTTCAGACTTGCTGAGGTTTTCCAGCATTTTCTGTTTTAGTCTCAGATTCCAGCATCCACAGTATTTTGCTTTTATTTTAGCAGAAAGGACGATCCTAGCCTTTCACACATTGCTATTTTTCATGGCTCTGTATGTGTGAGACGCCATTAGCAGTTGTTACCAGATAATGAGGACAAACAGTTGTGAAGAGCAGCGTGCAGGGAATCCTCCTGTCAGAAGTGTGGACTTTCGATCAGTGCCTGTGCTGCAGTTGGTAACAAAGAAATGATGGAATATAAGGCATGGATCATGCAGCTGTGACAACCTCATGCCCCGGGCCTTCCTCACAGAAGAACTTCAAGAGGCTGTCAGATGAAAGCTGCATTTTTATTAGTGAATTGGTTAGGTTGGGTTTGGTTTCCATGGCAATGTGATCCAGGAGGTCTCCGTATTGGCACACTTCCGACATTACAACAATGACTCCACTTAGAAGTACTTCAGTGGCTGCAATGTGCTCTGACATGCCTGCTCCTCCCGAGAGGCGATAGACAAATGCCACCGTTCCTATTTTTTCTCTCAGCTCTTCTGTCCACTTGGGATAACCATGCAAATGGATCCAATGAGGTACAAGCGCTCACAATGCTATAGGAGAGAAACTATGTTGCAACTGAAAGGCAGGGAAATGGTTTCTCCACTTTCATTTCACAAAGCTGGAAACCAAATGGAAAATCAAATCAGGGGACACTGATGGGGCAATGTCTTCTGCACTCGCTGAGTGCAGGCTTGGAGACAGGAAGAGTATTTACTCCGGCAGGGTGGTGGTGGCCCAGCTGAATGCCAGCACCTTCCCCCCCTCCACCAGAATTGAGTTAAGGGCAGGAAGACCCCTGGTCACCCTTACTGCCCTGCCGCCAACTGAGACCCTTAAGTGGCCAATCAATGACCACTTAAAGGGCTTTACCCTGCCACTGGTGGTATTAACTCAGCTGCAGTTGCCATGTGGCGTGTATGACAGGTAAAACTGGGCAGCCATCTTGTCGCCCTCCAGGGGTTGAGGGAGGGAGGGAGGAGAGAGGGGCAAAGGGGGGAGGAGGGTGGGGGAGTGGGGCAGGGAAGAGGGGGGGGTCTCCCTCGATGTCCATCCCACAAACTCCTTTCCCACTCCACCCCTCCACATGACCTACCTGTGGCCTGGGTTCCTTTGCAATTTTGGGATTCCACTGCCTGTCTTTCCAGCAGCGTTCAGGGACTTCCCAGTGGCACGGTCGCGCACAAGAGCTGTCCTCCTCTGATTGGCTGGCAGCTCTCGGTAGGCCCTCGGGAGGGGGTCTTCATTCCAGGGAAAGGCCTGCTGCTGACCTCGCCACTGCCTGATTGGTACATGGTTCAACAGGACTTCCCGAAAAAAGGCAGCATGGGTCTCTCACCGGCTCACCAGGCAAGACCCTTATGAGTGGGGAGAGAACTCACGCTGAGGGAGATTGTAGAGACTGAGAAGTGCGAGATGATGAAGGTGTATAAATATAAGGATGACAATTGTCATTTTGAGGTGCTGGGGATGAACCAATATAAGTTAGTGAGAAGTTTAAAAAGTTTATTTATTTGTGTCACAAGTAGGCTTATGTTAACACTGCAATGAAGTTCCTGTGAAAATCCCCTAGTCGCCACACTCCGGGGCCTGTTCGGGTACACGGAGGGAGAATTTAGCATGGCCAATGCACCTAACCAGCACGTCTTTCGGATTGAGAGAGGAAACCGGAGCACCCGGAGGAAACCCACACAGACACGGGGAGAACGTGCAGACTCCGCACAGACAGTGACCCAAGCCGGGAATCGAACCTTGGCAGTGTGAGGCAGCAGTGCTAACCACTGTGCCACCATGCTGCCGCTGGTGGGGCAGTGCGTGACCAAGAAGACGTGTGTGATCATGTTTGGTTTGGGGTCGGATGGAATTCGGGCAGCAGTATTTTGGAGGAGATGAAGAGGATGGAGAATGGAAGGTGGGAATTCAAACTAGAGACACTTCAGTAATGGAGCCTGAAGCTAATGGAGATGGGCTGAGGCTGGGAAGTGTATGCGGTGAGAAGCAGGTGGCTTGTGGCGATGACATGGGGTCGAGTGTTCAGCCTGAAATCAAGGCCTGAAACAATGGGCGGAATTTAATGCCCTGTCCTGAGGTGAGCTGAGCTGGGACAGGCTACCTGATCGGGCCGGCGGCTCTCTTTTGGGACCCTGTAGCCTTCCTGCCTTTGCTCTGATGTAGTCCAGTGCAGGAAGGCAGTCTTCTTGCTAATTAATGCACACTTATGGACTGTATCCTGCTCCTACCAGTATTCAACTATCGGTGAGCAGGACACCGTCAGTGTGAAGCCTGGAAGGTAAACCTTGTTGGGGTTGCTTGCGGGACCACGGGCACAGATCCTTTGAACCTAGGCATTCAGTGCCTGATTATGGGAAACAGCATCGGGAAGGGGTAGATGCCCACTGAGAGTCACCCCATGCCCTTGCTACTGACCTGCTCCCCCCCATAACCCTCACCCATGACCCCAATTCCACCCTCACTTACCTGTGGCCTGGGGTCCCTGACTGATCTTGGGCCTCTGGTGGGTGCATTGTTGGCAGCTGTCACCAATCTCACTGGCACTGCCCTCAATGGACAGCAGCCAGCATCTGATTGGCTGATAGCTCTCTGGAGCGGGGTGGGGGGGGGAGGGGGGGCGTAGAGGTGGATTTCCACTTCGGGGCTTCTTCATTCTAGGACAGTCCTATCGTAGGCCTGAATGGCAATTATTACATCAGGCCTTCCACAAAGGAGGCAACATGTGTCTCTCCAGTCATTGGGCAAGCCCACTGTTCCTGGATTGGGAAGGGAAGGGGGTTAATGGGAAGGGTAGGGGGTTTGTTGGAGGGGTTGATGGGTGATGGGTGAAGTTATTCCAGTGCTTAATTGAAGGAAACTGCTGCCCACATGTGAATAAACACCAACGTTGGAACGTATGTACAAAGATAAATAAATCAACAGATAAACAAACAAGTGTTTGAGGTGGGAGACTTCATGATGACTCAATGTCTACATGCATAGCCAATTCGAAGAAAAGTAGGTGAGTTCACCCCGGTGTTCTGGCCAACATTTAAATCTCAACCAACACTAAATATATCAGATTATCTGTTATATTGTTGTGAAAAGCTTGTGTGCTTCCTACATTGCCAAAGTGCTTCATCAGCTTTGAAGCACTTTGGGGCAGCCTGAGGCTGTGAAAGGCGCTATATAAATGCAGGTTCTTCCTTCCTCTGTCACGGGGGAAAACGTGATTGAAATATCATAACATTCTAGGATGCAGGAAAATGAGATCAGCGTGACTTTAGTGGTAGTTACTGTCGGTGCAGACGCAATGGGCCGAAGACCTTTTCTGTGCTGTTTGCCTCTATAAAGTCCCACACACTCAAATAAGCAAGGAGCTTTTGTTACTTGTAGATATACCACATTGCGGTTAGTAAAATAGTCACACTATCAGTTGTTAGATTTATTGTATTCAATCTGTTGTAAATCAATAGTGTGCCTGATACAAGCAGAACATTTCCATGTATCAAGTGACTTCCCATTCACTTCTGTTGCCTTGTGTAGTATTCGTATGGCCTGTGAATGGAGTGGCTATTGAACTGAGGGTTGTTGAAATGGAATACTTTCCAGTCTGAACAACCAGTGCCAGCAGTGAACAATACTCACTAGAGACGGGGCACCATAAATCTTCCACTCAGTTCAAACAATGCGCCTCAGATTTGTTCCAAATCTTTATCTATTTCCCACATCAGTTTGAGACTGAGACTGTTGAGGGTTTGTTATTCGGAGCTGCTTCTAGCTTTGCTTAGCTTGCCACGTTCAAGATGCATCGAAAGTTGACAGCGCTGAACTGGGCCATGTTTACACTGCAACTTCTTCTGCGTTGTTGACGCTGGCTCAATGTCAAAGATAAATCGAAAAAGATATTCGGGAAAACAGAACAAATCAAGTGTGAACCTGAAAAGACCGGAAGACGTCGGAGCAGAAGTAGGCCATTCGGCCCAGCGAGCCTGCTCCGCCACTCAATGAGATCATGACTGACCTGATCTATAATCCTCAACTCCACCTTCCCGCCTTATTAATCCCTATAACCCCTGATTCCCTTACTGATTGAAAATCTCAGCCTTGAACATACTTAATGACCCAGCCTTTACAGTCCTCTGTGGTAAAGAATTCCACAGATTCACTGCCCTCTGAGAGAAGAAATTCCTCATCTCTGTCTTAAATGGGTGACCCCCTTACTCTGAGATTGTGCCCTCTGGTCCTAGACTCTCCCACAAGGGGCAACAACCTCTCAGCATCTACCCTGTCAAGCCCCCTGAGAATCCAATGTCTCAATGAGGTCGCCTCTCATTTTTCAAAACTCCAATGAGTACAGACCCAGCCTACGTGCCTGGAATCAACCTAGTGAACCTTCCCTGGACTGCCTCCAATGTCACTAAAACTTTCCTTAGAAAGAACACCTCTTAGCCATATACTAATAAACTGAATGGTTTCCACAGTCAGTTGATGATTTTAAGCTTCTTCTAACAATAATACACTTGAGCAGGGTAGGCCATTCAGCCCCTTTAGTTATTCTGCCTTTCCAGTAGGTCACGGCTGATTTGTATCTCGGCTCCCATACCCACCTTAGCTCCATGTCCATTGATTACCCTATAATCTACTGACCTCAGTCCTGCAAGCTCCAATCGTCCCCCAGCATCCACAGCTGTTTAGGGGAAGAGAATTTGAGACATATCCAAGATGGCAGCGGAGCTAGGGGTGAGGTTTCTGCAACCGACTTCACAGGGCCATCTGGCGGCAGGACCTGGAAGTGCACTGTGACCGTTGACATCGCGAAAGTGAATCATTGGATCCCTACAGTGCAGAAGGAGGCCATTCGGCCCATCGAGCCTGCACCAACAACAATCCCACCCAGGCCCTATCCCCGTAACCCCACGTATTTACCCTGCCAATCCCCCTGACACCAAGGGGCAATTTAGCACGGCCAATCAACCTAACCCACATACTTTTGGACTGTGGGAGGAAACTGGAAACACCCGGAAGAAACCCACACAGACACGGGGAGAAGGTGCAAACTCCGCACAGACAGTGACCCGAGGCCGGAATTGAACCTGGGTCCCTGGCGCTGTGAGGCAGCAGTGCTAACCATCGTGCCGTCCTTTACGGGAAACTGTGATGCAGCAATTTATAATGTTGTACATTAAGAGGATAACGTGAACACATATTGTTAAAAACACAAATTGGAGATAAGTTTGTGGACACTGGCAAGAATGCAGCCGGCATATTAAAATATATATGGCTTGATTATGTTTAAACTGTAGATAGTTGATATTCTTGATCCTAGATAGTAAGATTAAAATTGAAACAAATACATTATGCATTGTGACACATGCACGTTCTTTAGTGCTTAACTCCCACCAGTAACAGTGGAAAGTTAGAAAAGGACCTTATGTGTTCCTTCCCTCCTCATTTGGCCAAAATACTTTGCTGTCCCGTTTTAGCAATTCAAACTGTCTCTCGCAACAGGCTGATTTAAAAAGAAATAAATTCCAAATCTTTGCATGAATGACAACCATTTATTAATTGTGCTCTACAAGTCCCTCCCCTATCTCTAGGATCCACACACGCAGACATCGTGAAGCAATAAAGACATGGAAGCGAGGCATTAAAAACATCATTAATGCATTGGATCATTTCCTGGTAATCTAAACTTTGCACAAAACTTTTATCTATAAGTGATCCCGTGTGGATTTCTGTGCATCATTTACTGCGTATCTGGACGTGAGCTACTGTTTCTCCTCAAGAAGCATCCATTTCCCCATCAGTGATCATTAATCACTTTGAAATTGAAAGTACACAGTGAGTAATCTCCCCCAGCGTTCCACAATCTATAAGCAGAACGCTGAGCAGCTTCTGGACTGATTTATGTTGGACCTTTTACACAAGTTTTAGGCTTCTGAATATCGGAGAACTGCCTCGTGAATTAGCAATGAAAACAATGCTTCCCCCAAACTGGCCCTGACCTGTCTGATTTATTGATCCGAATTCCATACCCACATTTTCTGCAGTTGTTTTTGTGATTAATATCTTGGTAACAAGAAGGGTTGGTACAGGGCCTTATCTTTAACACTGGCTGGTATTTAGCTGAAAGATAAAGTAAAATTTTTCATTACATCCTTAATTTTGAGATTAAAAAATGGATTGAGTCTGTTCCTCACCTCAGATACTGAATAAGGTAGCATAGCATTGAGGTTGCTGGAACTAGCAATTTAGACGCCTAGACTAAGGAACAATAGACACGAGTTCAAGACCCATCACGGTGGCAGAGTGGTTAGCACTGCTGCCTCAGCGCCAGGAAATCAGGTTCGATTCCGCCCTCGGGTGGCTGTGTGGAGTCTGCACGTTCTCCTCGTGTCTGCATGCGTTTCCTCCGGGTGCTCCAGTTTCCCCCCACAGCCCAAAGATGTGCAGGTTAGGTGGATTGGCCATGCTAAATCGTCCCAGTGTCCAATGATGTGTAGGTTAGGTGGATTAGCCATGGTAAATTGCCCCTTGGTGTCCAACCATGTGTAGGTCAGGTGGATTAGCCATGGTAAATTGCGCCTTTGGTGTCCAACCATGTGTAGGTCAGGTGGATTAGCAGGGTAAATGCGAAGGACCACGGGGATAGGGCGAGGGATGGACCTGGATAAGATCCTCTTTCGGAGAGTTGGTGCAAACTCAATGGACCAGATGGCTTTCTTCTGCACTATAGGGATTCTATGGTCCTATGGCAGCTGGGAAGTTATTAAATCAATCTGAAATAAAAGCTAATATCAGATTGTTGTAAAAATCCATCTGGTTCACTAATGTTCTTCAGGGTAGGAATCTGCCATCATTATTCATCGCAGGCACCAGGTCCACAGCAATATGGTTTGACTCTTAACACCCCTCTGAAATAGCCAAGAAAGCTACGCAGTTGTATTCAAAAAGGCAGCACACTACTGCCTTCTTTCCCGAGGGCAAGGAGGGATTGGCAATAAGTGCTGGCCTAGCCAGCGACGCCCACATCCCATGAATGAATTTGCAAGGAACTGTCTTTAATAACAGCCAACAATAACTTGACGTTAAGCCATAGTCAGCATTCAGTTTAAGATACACTGGCAGGTACAGGTGAGATCCTGGTCTTCGTTATTTGAGAACTAAAGGGCATTTTTCCCAATGTGAAAGTATTTTGTCTCAAAAATGATTGGATTTTCTTCAATTGAAATCTAAAGACAATCATAGCCAGGAGGTCTGAATCTGACACTGGATGAATTCTGTAGGCATGTTCCTTGTCTTTTGGATGGTGGTTAGTATCCCCGCTTGTTACCCAGGAGACTGGGGTTCAATTCCCAACGGGGAGCTTAGAAGTCATTCAGAGTTGCGACTGGCAATCGAGGTGTGTTGTTTAGGGGGCAGCACACACCAGGGTACCGATTCTGGCCTCAGCCGACTGTGTGGAGTTTGAACGTTTTCCCCGTGGGTTTCCTCCGGGTGCTCCGGTTTCCTCCCACACTCCAAAGATAGGTGGTTTGGCCATGCTAAATTGCCCCTTAGTGTCCCAAGAAGGAAAGAGAGATAGAGAGGGTTTGGGAGAGAACACAAGTAACAGTTGGAAGTGAATAACATTGATGCATTTACACGGCCGTGAGATAGGAAAAAGGAATTGAAGGAGACTCTGGAAGGGTTAGGTCTGGCAGTATGGGGGCACAATGGTTAGCACTGCTGCCTTACAACCAGGTACCTAGGTTCAATTCTGGCCTTGGGTGACTGTCTGTGTGGAGTTTGTACATTTTCCCCGTGTCTGCGTGGGTATCCTCCGGGTGCTCCGGTTTCCGACCAAAGATCATAGAGCCCTACAGTGCAGAAAGAGGCCATTCGGTCCATTGAGCCTGCACCGACCACAATGCCACCCAGGCCCTATCTCCATAACTCTGTGCATTTACCCTAGCCAGTCCCCCTGACACTAAGGGGAAATTTAGCATGGTCAATCCACCTAACCTGCACATCTTTGGACTGTGGGAGGAAACCGGAGCACCCGGAGGAAACCCACGCAGACACGGGGAGAATGTGCTGCCATGTTAAACTGCCCCTTAGTGTCAAGGGGTCTAGCAGGGTAAATATGTGGGGACACAGGAATAGGGCCTGGGTGGGATTGTTGTCGATGCAGGCGCGATGGCCAAACGGCCTCCTTCTGTACCGTAGGGATCCTATGATTCTTTAAGTATGCATTTGCTCAGCAAAAAGAAGAATCAAAAACCTTTATCAATCGCTGGGCAGTTCGAGTATTGGGTCTATTTCTGGGCACCACACATTAGGGAGGATGTCCAGACCTTAAGAGAGGATACAGAAGAGATTAATCCAAATGATCCGGGATATTAGGGACTTCAGTTATGTGGAGAAACTAGAGAAGCTTGGAATGTTAGCCAAAGAACTAAGAATATGACGGGGAGATAGAATAGACATGTTAAAAATGTTTGGGGTGGTGGTTGATGGTGGGGATTTGATACAATTGATAGCAAGAAACTGTTTCCACTGGTAGGAGGGTTGGAACCAGAAGATACAGATTTAAGACAGTTGGTCAGCAAAGAGAGGGGGCGAGTGGAGAATCTATTTTTACCCAGTGAGTTATTACCTGGAACGTGCTGCCTGAAAGGGTGGAGGAAGCAACTTCAATAGAAACTTTCAAAAAGGAGTTGCAGAAGTAATTGAAAATAAAATATTTGCCAAGCTGTGAGGGAATGGGACTAATTTTGGCGGTTTCTTTCGAAAAGACAGCACGATCATGATGGGCTGAATGGCCACTTTCCTTGCTTTCATCTATTTTTCTCAGTCCATCGAGATATGAGCATGAAATTCCATGGATCTGATAAGACCAGGGCTGGAACTTTCTGGATGTTGATGCTGGTCGGATCTTCTGATCCCACCGACAGCACACCCCTACCACGGACTTCACGATGGCGAAGGGTGCATTCAACGGGAAACCCGGTTGACAATGGCGGGACCAGACGATCCTGCCGCTGGCCAATGGCAGGCTGCCTCCCGTGACCGTGAAGCAAGCGGCAGGTTGAGTGGATGCCCCAGGTGTTGTGTCGCCCATGCTGATTGAGATTTCAACCCAACAGATGTAGTGAACTCACCAGGGACAGAGGACTGTCCTCCCGGTATGCGAGGACAGCATCCACATCAAAAAACTGACATACTCAGGGAGTGGGGTGAGGTGGCTGAATAAACCCATCCCCCCCTCGACATTACTGTACCTATGGCGGAGGGGGGTGGCGGAGGGGGATGTTCTACCCATGGTGGGTGCAGGATGTGGTTTAGGCTCATTTATCTGCCAAGCCTCACTTACATAATCCTGGACACTCTTCCTCCCCGGAGCAACATCAGGGTCAGTAGTTGGGGACAACAGTTAGATCGAGAGCTCAAGAACATTTTTGATTTGATTTGATTTATTATTGTCACATGTATTAGGATACAGTGAAAAGTATTGTTTCTTGCGCACTATACAGACAAAGCATACCGTTCATAGAGAAGGAAAGGTGAGAGTGCAGAATGTAGTGTTACAGTCATAGCTAGGGTGTAGCGAAAGATCAACTTAATGCGAGGTAGGTCCATTCAAAAGTCTGATGGCAACAGGGAAGAAGCTACTCTTGAGTCGGTTGGTACGTGTCCTCAGACTTTTGTATCTTTTTCCTGACGGAAGAAGGTGGAAGAGAGAATGTCTGGGGTACGTAGGGTCCTTAGTTATGCTGGCTGGCTGATGTTGGGGATGTAGACTTGGGAGAGGACATTAACATTACGCCATCTATCCCCCCAACAGATCTGAGAGGCTTTTGAAGACAGCATTGATGGCTTTTTACCAATATCTTAAGCTGACTGCTTTGGCTGTCCAAAGCAGCAGGACAGGCAATAGCCTCGTGGTATTATCACTAGATTATTAATCCAGAAACTCAACTAATGTTCTGGGGACCCAGGTTCAAATCCCGCCATGGCAGATGGTGGAACTTGAATTCAGTAAAAATATCTGCATGACCATGAAACCATTGTCGACTGTCAGAAAAACCCATCTGGTTCACTAATGTTTTTTAGGGAAGGAAATCTGCCTTCCTTACCTGGTCTGGTCTACATGCAACTCCAGAGCCACAGCAATGTGGTTGACTCTCAACTGCCCTCTGAAGTGACGTAGCAAGCCACTCAGTTCAAGAGCAACGAGGGATGGGCAAAAATTGCTGGCCAGCCAACGATGCCCATGTCCCATTAATGAATAAAAAAAATCTTCAAAGCATTTACGAGAACGGGGATCACTGTTGCCTGCTAAACCAAGACTTCAGTCCTGGGGTTTCATAGAGTCCCAACAGAAGGAGGCCATTTGGCCCATCGAGCCTGCACCGACTTTCCGACAGAGTGTCTTACCCAGCCCCCATCCCTGTAACCCCACATATTTACCCCATTAAACCCCTTAACCTACATATCTTGGGATACTAAGGGGCAATTTAGCATTGCCAATCCACTTAACCTACACATCTTTGGACTGTGGGAGGAAACCCATGCAAACACAAGGAGAACGTGCAGAGTTCCACACAGACAGTGACCCAAGGCTGGAATTGAACCTGGGTCCCTGGGAGAATGAGGCAGCAGTGCTAACCACTGTACCATCGTGCCGCGCATGCGGTTTGAGGACCTGGTTCTCGAAAACTCCTCTTTGGTTGGGATGGCACATTGGAGACGATGATAAAAATCATCATTATGATCTGTCTTCACTGAAAGGCCTTTATGTTGTGGTCTTTTCACACAAGGAAATGTCCTGAGGAACTTCACAGGTGCATTATCAGACAAAATTTGACACCAAGCCACAGGTACAAATAATCAAGTTACACTTTCACTGGGAGACTTAATCAACCTTGATACCACAAAACTCACCAGCTAAATGTCCTCCTGAGGGATAACTATTAAGTGCATGCTCCATACTGATTACTATCTAATTAAATTGTAGTGTAAATGAATCATTACTGTGCCACAGAATGACTCATTTGACGTCAAACAAGTTTCTGAGAGTGGCTGTGATATTAATTTGCCCGAGGAAATGCTTCCTGCTTCGAGTTACTTTTACTTGTCATCGATGGAATGGCCTGCTCATTCTGTCTGTAACGGAACCACGGCGGCATAATTTAGATACAGAACTTTCAGCCCTTCAGCACGTAATCCTTTCCACACTTTTAATCCTCAAAATAGACTGTGGAGGAGAAGATTGATAGGGAAACAAATCCAAAATTTGCCTTTACAGTGAGATACAAAGATTAAAATGGACCATAGCTTAGCTCATAACATCATAAAATCCCTACAGTGCAGAAGGAGGCCAGTTAGCCCATCGAGTATGCACTGACTCTCCAACAGAGCATCTTCCTCAGGCCCACCCTTCGCCCTATCCCTGTAACCCCACGTATTTACCCCGTTATTCCCCCTTACCTACACATCTTTGGACACTAAGGGGCAATTTACCGTGACCAATCCACCTAACCTCTTTTGGACTGTGGGAGGAAACCGGAGCACCCTGAGGAAACCCACGCAGACACGAGGAGAACGTGCAAACTCTACGCAGACAGTGACCCGAGGCTGGAATTGAGCCCGGGTCCCTGGTGCTGTGAGGCAGCAGTGTTAACCACTGTGCAACGTGCCACGTGAAAGATAGGAATTTGTGTTTAGTGCAGCATTTTGCCACTGAGGGGGGCGTGGATCAGGAAATCAGGCATGCGCCCTCCATAATTCTGCACCCATTAAAATCAACAGCTAAAAATACCACGGTTGTTGCAGCCCAATACTCGAGCTGTGCTCACAGCACAAGATGACGGTGTTAGTCCGAAAGTGTTATAGACTCATAGAGGTTTACAGCATGGAAACAGGCCCTTCAGCCCAACTTGTCCATGCTGCTCTTGTTTTTTAACCACTAAGCTAGTCCCAATTGCCCGCATTTGGCCCATATCCCTCTATACCCATCTTACCCATGTAACTATCTAAATGCTTTTAAAAGACAAATTTGTACCCGTCTCTACTACTGCCTCTGGCAGCTCGTTCCAGACACTCACCACCCTCTGTGTGAAATAATTGCCCCTCTGGACACTTTTGTATCTCTCCCCTCTCACCTTAAACCTATGCCCTCTAGTTTTAGACTCCCCAACCTTGGGGAAAGCTGTTGACTATCTAGCTGATCTATGCCCCTCGTTATTTTATAGACCTCAATAAGTTCACACTCAGCCTCTTACGCTCCAGGGAAAAAAGTTCCAGTCTATCCAGCCTCCCCTTATAACTCAAACCATCAAGTCCCGGTAGCATCCTAGTAAATCTTTTCTGCACTCTTTCTAGTTTAATAATATCCTTCCCATAATAGTGTGATCAGAACTGTGCACAGTATTCCAAATGTCGCCTTACTAATGTCTTGTACAACTTCAACAGGACGCCCCAACTCTTGTATTCAATTTTTTAACCAATGAAACCAAGCATGCCGAATGCCTTCTTCACAACCCTGTCCACCTGTGACTCCACTTTCAAGGAGCTATGAATCATAGAATCCCTACAGTGCAGAAGGAGGCCATTTTGCCCATCGAGTCTGCACTGACCACAATCCCACCCAGGGCCTATTCCTGTAACCCCACACAGTTACCCTGCTAATCCCCCTGACACGACGGCCAATTTAGCATTGCCTAACTCGCACATCTTTGGACTGTGGGAGGAAACCGGAGCACCCGGAGGAAACCCATGCAGACACAGGGAGAACGTGCAGACTCCACACAGACAGTGACCTGAGGCTGGAATTGAACCTGGGTACCTGGCGCAATGAGGCAGTAGTGCCAACCACTGTGCCACCGTGCCCCTAGATCATTTGGAATGGTAATTGTGCAGGCCCCTGCTCCCAGTATGGAGCCTCATTAAATGGGAGTGCTGATTATGTGACCTTTGACCCACACTCCCATCCAGCAAGGCCCCATTTTGGGAGCAAACTCTCATAAAATTATAATTCTGGTTATACTGACCTGTTAATTTGAGAGATAATATTACAGGAAGTAAAGCAATTCAATATTCTTTCTGGGATACTAATGTTTGCTTTCGGATCATGGCAGGCAAGTTGGAAATTTCAAAACTGACTGACCTCAGGAAATTGGATTTTCAGCAACCTAATACTATTTTGAATTTTATTAATAATGCTTTTTTAATCTCAGCTGTATCTAACTTCAACAACAGCAGGTTCTGCAGTTAGATTAAGAGGCGTGGAGCCACGTTTTCGTCTGGGTGTAAAGGCAAAGTTTGGTGCCCAGATAACCACACTTGGATTTTCTTTGTAGGAAATCTGATTTTCCTCTGCATGAGATAACGTTTCCCATTACAGGAGAGACTAAGATTTGAGGGCAAAGCTTAGGAATAACGTCTATTTTTTAAGACTGAGATGAGGAGAACTTATTTCTTGCAGAGGGTCGTGAGTCTGTGGAATTCCCTTCCCCGGCATGGCACGGTAGCACAGTGGTTAGCATTGCTGCTTCACAGCTCCAGGGACCTGGGTTCGATTCCCGGCTTGGGTCACTGTCTGTGTGGAGTTTGCACATTCTCTTCGTGTCTGCGTGGGTTTCCTCCGGGTGCTCCGCTTTCCTCCCACAGTCCAAAGATGTGCGGGTTAGATTGATTGGCCATGCTAAAAATTGCCCCTTAGAGTCCTGAGATGCGTAGGTTAGAGGGGTTAGCGGGTAAATATGTAGGGATATGGGGGTAGGGCCTGGGTGGGATTGTGGTCGGTGCAGACTCGATGGGCCAAATGGCCTATTTCTGCACTGTACGGTTTCCATGATTCCCCGACAGCAGTAAAGGCTGAGTTACTGAATTTATTCAAGGCAGAGTTAGATAGATTTTTGATAGACAAGGAAGTCAAGAGGTATGGAGTGGGGTGGGGTGGGCAGGGGTGATGGGGGGTGGGGGGATGGGGGGGGTACGTGGTGGAACAGACAGAAAAGTGGAGTTGAGACCGCAGCCAGATCAGCACGCTCTTGACTGAAAGGCCGAATGGCCTGCTCCTGCTCCTAAGTCCGTGTTCCTATTTCTATCACTGCCATTTTGCCCTGGTCTTTGTGTCAGTTGGAAGTGTCTGTCGTGTAAAATGCAGCCCTCCCCCTGGCCGGAGAGTTTGGATCCCATGTTCTAAATGGGAGACAGAAATCAAATTTTCTCCCATGCATCATTGTTGTCTGGCGGTGTGGGGTGTTGGAACCCCATTGAAAACACACCAGGTTTCAGAGATCTTGAAGAATATAGAAAACCAGCTGAGGAATTGGGAACATTCTTAAAGTTAAGCTCAGTGTTTTCATGTCATTATTAGGTGCTATATTGCAATATAGGTGTGTTTTTAACATAGTAATTCATCATAAGAATCTGTTGACTCTTAAATTAACCAGCCTCATGTATGGTCTGGTGCAGCCTGCATCTCCAATGCACAACCCCATTCACGCCCATTGTATTAGCACTGTGAGATAAGCCTGGTCCAAGGAGGAAAAGTGAAAAGTTTATTTATTAGTGTCACAAGTAGGCTTACATTAACACTGCAATGAAGTTACTGTGAAAATCCTCTCGTTGCCACACTCCAGCGCCTGTTCAGATGTACAGAGGGAGAATTTAGCATGGCCAATGGCACCTAGCCAGCACATCTTTCGGACTGTGGGAGGAAACCGGAGGAAACCCATGCAGACATGGGGAGGACGTGCAGACTCCGCACAGACAGTGGCCCAAGCCAGGAATTGAACCCGGGTCCCTGGTGCTGCAAAGCAGCAGTGCTAACCACTGTGCCACCGTGCTGCCCCCATATGTGAGTGTTTAAGAGGATTTGGTGATATTATATAGTAACCTGCTTACAGTTATCAGATCATTCTTTCCTAATGGCAATCTCATTACAGTTAAAGCTGCATTCCATGGGCTGTTTAATACATTTCACCGGCAGGTTAACCTAATACAAATGCAGCCATGTGGAGAGTGGAAGGGAATAGAACGGAGGATGGGGCGGGGCATGTGGAGTTTATAAATGCACAGACAGTAAATGTGTTTAATGAAAAATGGAATGAAAATTACCTATTGTTTAATCCACAATCATTGTGTTCATATGGATGGCACGGTGGCACAGTGGGAGCACTGCTGCCTGACAGCGCCAGGGACCCGGGTTCAATTCCGACTTGGGTCATTGTCTGTGTGGGTTTCCTCCGGGTGCTCCGGTTTCTGCCCACACTCCAAAAATGTGCGGGTTAGGTGGATTGGCCGTGCTAAATTGCCCCTTAGTGTCAGGGGGATAAGCAGGGTAAATACATGGGGTTACGGGGATCGGCCCTGGGTGGGATTGTCATCGGTGCAGGCTCGATGGGCTGAATGGCCTCCTCTTGCACTGTAGGGATTCTATGATTCTATGAAATAAAGGATACATTTTCAAGTGAAGGTAAAGTCCCAAATGACCATGGACTTTGGAACAGTTCCTACAGACTGGAGGGTAGCTAATGTAACCCCACTATTTAAAAAGGGAGGGAGTGAGATAACTGGGAATTATAGACCAGTCAGCCTGACTACAGACCATTACCAAAGGGCGGCACGGTAGCACAGTGGTTAGCACTGCTGCTTCACAGCTCCAGGGTCCCGGGTTCGATTCCCGGCTCGGGTCACTGTCTGTGTGGAGTTTGCACATTCTCCTCGTGTCTGGGTGGGCTTCTTCCGGGTGCTCCGGTTTCCTCCCACAGTCCAAAGATGTGCGGGTTAGGTTGATTGGCCAGGTTAAAAATTGCCCCTGAGATGCGTAGGTTAAGAGGGATTAGCAGGTAAAATATGTGGGGGTAGGGCCTGGGTGGGATTGTGGTCGGTGCAGGCTCGATGGGCCGAATGGCCTCCTTCTGCACTGTAGGGTTTCTATCTTCTATCTATGAACTAAATTTCATAGCAGAGCATAGAGTCAGAGTCAGACAGCACAGAAACAGGCCCTTCGGCCCACCATGTCTATGCTGATCATGACATACCAATCTATACTAATCCCTTTTACCAGCACTTGATCCATAGTCTGTACTGAATGCACTGATTGTGGATTAAACCATAGGTAATCTTTATTCTGTTTTTCATAAAACACATTTACTGTCTGCACATTTGTAAACTGCGCATCCCCCGTCCCTTCCCCCTCCTCCATCTAGTCTCTTTGAGGGGGGGAGCTGGCTGGTGGTGAGGATCGCCACACCTCAGGCGAGGGGCAAGGTTGAGAAGGCACGGCCTTCTGCCAGTAACTCGCTTTTGGAATGCGTTATGGGAAACATCATACCCACAAATCGCATCCGTTAATTACAAGTCATTGCTGGATCAGAATCCTCAAACTTCCTTTCCAACAGCACCGTGGAGTGCCCTCACCGTACAGACTGCAGCGGCTCAAGAAGGAAGCTCACCACCACCTTCTCCGGCACAATGAAGGACGGGCAATAAACGCCCGAGATGTCCAAGTACCAGTGAATGAATGTTTTAAAAGCAAAACATTTACCTTTGAGCCTCTTATAGCATCAGGAGAAGCAATGTGTACCGTGTTTTAAATGCTTCAAAGACTATAAAACACGGGGGGAGTGTCTGAATGTAGGATTCTCTGCCACAGGACAGTGTCATACTTGCTTGAAAAAGACAAAACAACATGAGGAGTGAGAGATCAGTGGATTAGATTAGATGACTTGAGCGGGAAGGGCCACCGCTGCTGATGGAACTAATGGTCTATTAATGTGCTGGAATGTTCTATAATCCTATGTACAAATTGTTCAGTTACGCTAATGATGAATGCCAATGGGATCACTCTAAGGGATTTCCTTTTTCATTTTGAAATGGGTATTCAAATCGTGCTATCATATTCATCAAGGGGTTTGTAATAGCTAATGATTAAAAAGCATCAAGTTACAAGGGTACCATCCAATTAAAGAGATTTGATAATCTTGTTTTCGGCAAGCAGATTAGAATCATCAGCAATAACCACGAACTTAAGTACGTTCACCTAACGTACTGCACATAACACATCACAGATACTTCCTCATTGCGTATAATTCTAGTCATGATGTTATAAAAAAGACACAAGTATTTTAAAAGTTTATTTATTATTGCCACAAGTCGGCTTACATGAACACTGCAATGAAGTTATTGTGAAAATCCCCTGGTCGCCACATCCCGGCGCCTGTTCAGGTACACTGAGAGAGAATTTAGCACGGCCAATGCATATCTAGCCAGTGCATCTTTCAGACTGTGGGAGGAAATTGGAGCACCCGGAGGAAACGCACGCAGACATGGGGAGAATGTGCAAACTCCGCACAGACAGTGACCCAAACCGGGAATCGAACCCGGGTCCCTGGCGCTCTGAGGCAGCAGTGCTAACCCACTGTGCCACCGTGCTGCCCTATAAATGCATGCTATTGTTAATTGTTTCAGGAAGAGTTGGATCGGCCAATTTGACTGATTTCCAACTTAAAATTGATTGTAAAAGTGTACAGATAGCCAATCATAGCAGCTATTCTAAACTTTGATTCTTTTTGGTGTGTGGGTTTGAACATTTTGATAGCCATTATGATGCTTGAGCAAAGATGCCAGAAGGCAAATCAATCCCTGGTGACACTATTCCCCAGCAAGGAGGCAAAGGCTCTGGGAGATGAAAAGGAAGAAGTATAATTGAAAGTAAAAGAAGAGAACAAAGAAAGAGAAAACTTTAAAACAAATTAAACGTGCCTGCAGCAGTCAATTTAGATCAAACCGAAAGATCTCTCTTAACTTTCAAAGTAAATTTTGTGCTTTCTTCAATAACCTACATGAAAAGAAGCTTTGGAAAGTGTAGCAGATTCAGGGAAAAGGACAAGTCTGTACAGCTCTTAGAAATTCCGCATCTATATATTAAAGTTTCTATCTAGAATGCATAGTTTATGTCCACAAATCCTACACCCTCTTGTCCGGGCGGCATGGTGGCACAGTGGTTAGCATTGTTGCCTCGCACTGCCAGCAACATGAGTTCAATTCCTGTCTGGCTGTGCGGAGTCTGCACGTTGTCCCCGTGTCTGGTGGGTTTCCTCTGGGTGCTCCGATTTCCTTCCACAGTCTGAAAGACGTGCTGGTTAGGTGCACTGGCCGTGCTAAATTCTCCCTCAGTGTACCCAAACAGGCGCCGGAGTGTGGCGACTAGGGGATTTTCACAGTAACCTCATTGCAGTGTTAACGTAAGCCTACTTGTGACACTAATAAATAAACTTTAAACATTTCTAGATAGTGCTTCTGTTATCAACAGTCACCACAGTAAATTGTTATGTAAACAATTCCTGTTCAATTTTGTTATGTCAACAGTCACGGTGTAGTTGCATGTTTTGGACACAAGCTGGCACTGCAGAGTGAGCTTCCAGATTCTCTCTCAAATTCGGCGCCATCTTGTAAATAGTCAACTGACTGTGGGCGACACAACTAACAACTTACTAACAACTATTAAACTACCAAGGTTTGCTGCTGAAATGCTCCAAAATGGTCCTGAAAAGGTTAAAGGGTTAGTCTGAGCACAGACTGGATGCCAGTTGAAATTCTGTTAAAAGGAGACAACAAACGAGTGTCTCCGATTATGCAGCAATGACACTGCCCAGGACCTCCTTATTCATCTTATATAAGTGCCCTTCTTGCCAATTTTAGATATTTTCTACAGAATAATGATGCATTAAGACTTTTAGTATGTTTTTAATGGAAATTCCATTAGAGTTTTATACTGGATGTACGAATGTATTATTATCTTGGCTATTACTTGGGGTGATATCCATTAACAGACAGAGGAGGATAAAAAGACACAGAATCAATTGATTATTCCTTGGAGGGATGTGGCAGCAGACTTGAAGACTACTTCTATACAAGCTCATTCAACCTTTGTGAAGTACATCACAGATTCTATCCTCTAAGGATCTCTAATATGCAGCTCACTTGTCCAAATCGCTCATACCATGTGTGATACACAATAAGTTGAATCCTTTGTCTTTGAATCAGGCTGTAGGTTCAGGGCCCACTCAAGAATTTCAGTGTTTAAATCTAGGCTGACACTCCAGTGCAGCACTGTGGCAATGCTGCACTGTCAGAGGTGCTGTATTCCAGATAAGATGTTGAATATACAGATGGTGCCTCGGTTTAAATAAACAAACGACCTCTTGGCACTATTTGAAGAACAGCAAGAGAGTTCTCCCCAGACGGGGGGTGATGGCCTAATGGTATTATCATCAGACTATTAATCCAGAAATATAGCTAATGTTCTGGGGACCCGGGTTCAAATCCCACCACGGCAGATGATGGAATTTGAATTCAAAAATCTGGAATTAAGAATCTACTGATGACCATGAAACCATTGTTGATTGTTGGAAAAACACATCTGGTTCACTAATGTCCTTAAGGGAAGGGAATCTGCCGTCCTTACCTGATCTGGCCTACATGTGACTCCAGAGTCACAGCAATGTGGTTGACGCTCAATTGCCCTTTGAAATGATCCAGCAAGCCACTCAGTTCAAGGGCGACTAGGGAAGGGTAATAAATGCTGGCCAAGCCAGCGACTCCCATGCTCACAAATAAAAAAATAAATTCTGGCCATCACTAGGAAAAGAGGCTGAAGTGGGCATGTTAATGAACTGGTTATTCATCTCACTGCTATTTGTGAGACGTACTGTGTGCTAATTGTCTATCTTAGCTGCACTGAGTGCTCTTTAGAAGTTATTAATTGATTGTCAAATAATTTAAATGGTTGGAAGATGTGAGGGCTCTTTGCCAAAACGAGCTCTTCATTATCTTGCAATACCTGTGTGTATGGGAATCACAACTGTGATCAAAATGGAGATCAGAAATCAGAATAAGTGAATTGGAATATCAGAGACTGGAGCAACTAAGGAAATATTACTGACTTGGGAACGTCCTTAAAGCTTAATCGTTTAGCATGTATATGCCAATAACCATCTGTAACTCTCACTGGAATAGCCATTGAATCTTGTCATCTCTTGTGGATACAGTGCTTTAGGCAAGAGGATGAAAAAGGAATGGGGTTCTCAATGAAACATACATCGCAGCAGACGCGATGAATTATTAGTTAAAAGGATGCTGCACGGAATAGGTCGTGAGGCAGAGTCAGCGACAGAACAAAAGGATGAGGCAAAACATTGCAGCCCGATCCAAACACAAGCACCACAGCCTTCAGTAACGCAGTAGTTAGCATTTGAAAAGAAATATGAAAGGACTGTTTCAGAGACACTAATTAATTGCTTTAAGCCTGTATACTTAATGATGCTAATCACATTCGCTGTGAAAGCACTTCCACTATTTGCAATCGGGTAAAGTTTCACAATACAATTGATTCAAATTTCTCCCCAATCGTCAGGAAAATTAATGTATTAATTCTTTACAATGCAATCTCTACTCATAAGCTGCACGGATCCAGACAGCCCAAAGCCATCAACACAATCACCCTCACAGCCAGTATCTCCTGTATGTCTTTTAATCGAACACCGGACAGAACGAGCATTAAAAATGTTCCTTTTAGCCCCATTTTCATTTTTCACACGTTAGTGATGTGAGGACAGAGGGAGCATACTAACGAGCAAATACACCAGCATGAACTGCAAAGAAGGAGTCGAGCGTTGTTGGATAGAGAGTAACTGTGGAAATGTGCTCCTTTATATTTTGTGATCGAGTACCTGAACTTTAAAAAAAAAGTTCCACCTAAGTAAGATTAGGTGCAATTACTTGTTGTAATTTATAGTAACAGGCCATTCAGCCCATCTGATGTTTCCGCCCCTCTTGCCCCTTTTCATTCAATCCGAGCAGCATATCCTTCAATTCTATTCTCCCTTGTTGTCTACCTTCTCTCATTTACGCTGTTCACCTCAACCATTCCAAGCAGCACAGAGTTCCACATTCGAATCACTCCCGGAGCAATAGAATCCCTCCTGAAATCCCTGTTGGTTACAATAGCAACCCACTTGCATTTGTATAGCACCTTTGGATGTTTTAACATGTTAAAGGCCTGATAAAAATGCAAGTTGACATTGTCATGGCCTCCAGCTTTAGTCTCCCCCATGAGTGGAAACAACTTCACAATGTCAGATCTGGACTGCCACCTCCCCCCCGCCCTCTCCCCCCCCCCCCCCCCCCCCCCCCCCGCCGCCCCCCGCCCTCCTCACTCCTCCTCCCCAACAGTCTTCTCTTTTCTAGATGAATAAGCCCAAATCGGTTCATTCGCTGTGGATAACTTCAAAGTTCTGGTAGCTTCCCCTCCTCCCCCCACCATTTCCAGTGCCTCTATATCCATTTTATAACATGGAGACCGGAACTGTGCATAGTGCGCCAGACGTGGTCTAAGCAAGGTTTTATCATAAATCCCTAAGCGGGGCAAATCCATCCCACAGATGGGTGTGGGGGCAGTGACATGGGAACCTCAATCTGTGAAAATCCACCACTCAGTCATCTCAGTCCTGTTTCTGCTCCATTCCATCTTTGCTGATTTGTTCAATCTTGAAATGCATCATCTTCCCAAGTGCGTGTCGTAAATTGGTACATCTAACTCGAAGTTGCGGCATGGTGGCAACTGCTGCCACCATGCGCCAGGGAAACCGGGTTCAATTCCAGCCTTGGGTCACTCTCTGTACGGAGTCTGCGTGTTCTCCCCCGTGTCTGCGTGGGTTTCCTCCCGGTGCTCCGGTTTCCTCCCACAGCCCAAAGATGTGCGGGTTAGGTTGATTGGCCATGATAAAGTGACCCGATGGGCGGGGTTTTACAGCCTCGCTCGGGCGAGACCGGAAATTTCTGTCCGAGGTCAACGGAGATTTCCGTTGTTGGACCCTCACCCGTGCTGATTCCATGGTGGGTGAGGTGGTAGAGTTCCGACTTTAGTGTCAGGGAGATTAGCAGGGTAAATACAGGGGTTTACAGGGATTGGGTGGGTTTGTTGTCACTCAGGCTTGATGGGCCGATTGTCCTCATTTTATGATTCTACGAAATATGGTATATATGCTTTTGCAGTGTGTCAGAAATATGATATACATGCTCCCCAAGTGTATCAAAAAATGGACATTCAAAGTAGGTTTCTACAAAGCACTGAAATGGAAGATGACCACACTGTGGGGAGATAGTGCACAGCAGTAATATCGCTGGCCTTGTTTCCCAGGGTAATGCTCTGGAGATTTGGGCTCAAATCCCACCACAGCAGCTGGTGGAATTATAAAGCTAGTCTCAGTAATGGTGACCATGAAGCCATCATCAATTGTTGTAAAAGAAAACCCCATCTGGTTCATTAGTGTCCTTTAGGGAAGGAAATCTGCCGTCCTGACCTGGTCTGGCCTACATGTGACTCCAGATGCACAGCAATGTGGTTGACTCTATCTGCCCTCTGAAATGGCCTAGCAAGTCACTCAGTGCAAGGGCAATTAGGGATGGGCAAAAATGCTGGCCTCACCTACGACATCAACATCCAATGAATAAAAGGCTCTTCAGTGGCTTGGAAGTGTTGGTGAAAAACTACATAGATTTAAAGTAGTCTCAGGTCATGGTGATTTAGAGGAACTGTTATAGGGGAGTTGCAACTGTGCCAATATGTTGTTGTCTGTCAGTCTAGTAATTTTCTTCCATTACCTCTTCACGACCGTCATCTGATGTTATGCAACAAGAGCAAGATTGATGATAAGCTGTTAATTACTCCCCCGAGTAACGATTGGCTTTAAGGAGTATCCTGAAGCAATGTGTAATAATGTCTGCGAGAATGTGTTATTCGCAAGGAGACTGCCATGCACGTAGCTTGCTCCGCGTGCTGGGGAATAATGTCATGCTTGCCTCACGCACGACTGCTCTCTAGCTGAATGACGTTTGGGGTTTTTCATGGCTCCCCTAACCAGATTACACTGAATTGCTCAACTGCTTCCCGGCTAATGACAATTTAGAATCCTAGAATCCCTACAGTGCAGAAGGAGGCCATTCACCCCACCAGGCCTGCACGAATGATGATGCCACCCAGGCCCAATGCCTGTAAACCCACATATTTCATAGTGCAGAAGGAGGCCATTCGGCCCATCAAGTCTGCACTGATCAGAATCCCACCCAGGCCCTATTCCCGTGACCCCACATATTTACCCGGCTAATCCTCCTGACACTAAGGGAAAATTTAGCATGGCCAATCCACCTAACCCGCACATCTTTGGACTGTGCGAGGAAACCGCAGCACCCGGAGGAAACCCACGCAGACACGGGGAGAATGTGCAGACTCCACACAGTCAGTGAGCCAAGGCTGGAATCGAACCCAGGGCCCTGGCGCTGTGAAGCAGCAGTGCTAACCACTGTGCCATCCTTATCGATACTCCTGGTTATTCTGGCAGCATCTGAATTCCCTCAGGATGTTGCACTTCTTCATAATTCATTATCTGAAAGAACCGCACTTACAAAGAAACCTGGAATCCATGTTTCTATTTGCTACTTCAGAAACATTAGTTCAACATTTTTCCATTATCAAGCTATAAATATATACACATTTAAATATATATTGGACCTTGCCATCTGCAATGTCTACACGCACATTAGCTGAGCTCAGCATGGGGGGTGACCATTTCCCCTCTGGGCGCTCGTCAGCATAATTGCTCAACAAGATCCATCCAAAAGTCTCTTTTCCAGTGTAAGAGCTACTCTGCAATACCTAACACTATGTAACGCGCCCTTCGCTCCCTGGCCCCATTAACAAAGTACCACCACTCACTCCATCACTTCACTTACAGAAGCAGACCTTGATTTCAAGCTCTCGCTAAGATGGAATGCGTAAGAGTCTATGTACTTGATATGCTGGCATGGAATGGCAACCAAATGACTATAATTGTAGAGAATAGGAAGCACAAATGATAAGAGAAAGCTACATTTAAGCTGCAAAAAATAGCAGAACTTGGAATGCCAGGGTAGCCTCCACCAGCTAGTGGTTTTACAATTGGACATGTTCAAGCTAAATTAAGCACAGAGGACACGCAGTAAGCAGCAACGGGTTCGAAGGCCGCGAAGAAAAGGTTTGGGAAAGTATCATTGGCAGCGATAACAAACCAATTCCTAAATGCCAAAGGGTGAACTAGTGTTGCCTGTAATCATCCACCACACATTTAGTTGGTGCTTCTTCAACCAAAAGTATTTTTTTCGCTCTGATGAATGGTTTCTAGATTTGAAACGTTGGCTCTATTCTCTCTCCACACATGCTGTCAGACCTGTTGAGACTCTCCAGCATTTTTCTGTTTTTGTTTCAGATTCTAGCATCTGCAGTATTTTGTGTTCATCGTCCTATTTTTTTATAGAACAAAGAAAATTACAGCACAGGAAAAAGCCCTTCGGTTCTCCAAGCCTGCATCGACCATGATGCCCAACTGAACTAAAACCCCCTAACCCCAAAGAACAAAGAATATTACAGCACAGGAACGGGCCCTAACTTATACTTGCTGCATATTTTGCATCTTCGCAATAATCTGTATTGTTATAGTGTCTATAGTGCTGGAAAAGGTGTTTTACAGAGCCATAGCCCCTTGAAAGTGTTCATAGCTCCTTGAAAGTGGAGTCACAGGTGGACAGAGTGGTGAAGAAGGCATTCGGCATGCTTGGTTTCATTGGTCAGAACATTGAATACAGGTATTGGGACGTATTGTTGAAGTTGTACAAGACATTGGTAAGGCCACACTTGGAATACTGTATACAGTTCTGGTCACCCTATTATAGAAAGGATATTATTAAACTAGAAAGAGTGCAGAAAAGATTTACTAGGATGCTACCGGGACTTGATGGTTTGAGTTATGAAGAGAGAGGCTGGTTAGACTGGGACTTTTTCCTCTGGAGCGTAGAAGGCTGAGGGGTGATCTTATAGAGGTCTATAAAATAGTGAGGGGCATAGATCAGCTAGAAAGTCAATATCTTTTCCCAAAGGTAGGGGAGTCTAAAACTAGAGGGCATAGGTTTAAGGTGAGAGGGGAGAGATACAAAAGTGTCCAGCGGGCCATTTTGTTCACACAGAGGATGGTGAGTGTCTGGAACAAGCTGCCAGAGGTAGTAGTAGAGGCGGGTACAATTTTATCTTTTGAAAAGCATTTAGACAGTTACATGGGTAAGATGGGTATAGAGGGATATGGGCCAAATGCAGGCAATTGGGGCTAGCTTAGGGGTTTAGAAACAAAGAGGGGCGTGGGCAAGTTGGGCCGAAGGGCCTTTTTCCATGCTGTAAACCTCTATATCAAAAAAATGACTGCCAAAAAATAAGATGGTCAATGGTGGACTACACCCTAAGTCGGTTAGGATTATATTCACTGGAGTTTAGAAGAGTGAGAGGGGATCTCATGGAAACTTATCAAATTCTAACAGGATTCGACAGGGTAGATCCAGAAAGAATGTTCCCAATGGTGGGGGAGTCCAGAACTAGAGGTCATAGTTTGATGATAAGGGACTGAGGTGAGGAGAAATTTCTTCACCCAGAGAGTGGTGAGTCTGTGGAATTCACAACCACAGTAAGTAGTTGAGGCCAAAACATTATGTGATTTCAGAAGAAGGAATTTGATAGAGCTCTTGGGGCTAAATAAATCAAGAGATTTGGCCGGGGGGGGGGGGGGGGGGGGGGGGGGGCACGGAGGCAGGATCAGGATATTGGATTTGATGATCAACCATGATCAAAATGAATGGCGGAGCAGGCTCAAAGGCCGAGTGGCCTACTGCTGCTTCTATTTTCTATATTTCTATTAACATGCCTCGTTGGGGAGGGGAGGCAGATAATCCCAATCTTTTTCATAACTGCTGGAATTTAAACCCAGAAGCTCGTATGTGCCACTTAGTCATTCTGATGACTAGCTTCCCAGTGTGTGTCTAATTTAATTCCTGATCCCTTGTCTCATGTAAGTTCCAGACTGGCTCCAAAACATGGCCATTGTTTTCAGTGCTAGTGTTGAGTAGGGATGGAAATAGTCGCTTCATAGTTTGATGAGCATTATTTGTTCAGGCTGGCTGCAACGCCCTTTATTGTATAGGACGATGAATTGGAAGGCAACAGCTGAAAGGGTGGTGGAAGTAGATTCAAGAGTAACTTTCCAAAAAAAATTAGTTTATAGTTGAAGAGGCATGTTTCAGACAGCGGCGGGGAATGAGCAGGGGAGTGGGACTAGTAGGATACTCTGAAAGAGTCAGTACAGACATGATGGGCTGAATGGCCTTCTTCTGTGTTGCATCATTCTTTCTTTTGTTTCCATACCGTTTGTTTTTTAAGCCCTGGGCTCAGATAGTTCATCACCAATCAACAAATTGAAACATTTTGTATCATTCCCAATATTCAGAAAGCTCTTCAAAGTGTCCTCTTTTAAGGCCTTCTGTCATTGGGTCCCCAATCCAGCAATGCTGGGGTTATGGTACAGGACGAACAACCCAGATCTCATGGGTTCAAAATCCCATCCCATCACAGTTGGGAATTTCCACTCGGCAAATCTGATCATGTGTGAGCTGGCGTCATCAGGAAAGGAATTCCCATGAAAGGTGTGGGAATCGCTTCACCAAGATCCTTTCTAAGGGTGAACATTCCCACCATGACTGGTCTCAGCCTAGCCTACGCATAAGTTCATCCGGTTGACTCAGTGTCGTCTGAAAAAATAACCACTTGCTTGTCAAAACCAAGTTTAAAGTAAAGTTTATTTATTAGTCATAAGTAGGCTTACATTCAAACTGGAATGAAGTTACTGTGAAAATCTCCTAGTCGCCACGCTCCGGCGCCTGTTCGAGTACACTGAGGGAGAATTTTTAGCGTGGCCAATTCATCTAACCTGCACATCTTTGGATTGTGGGAGGAAATCGGATCACCTGGAGGAAACCCATGCAGACACGGGGGGCGGAATTTGCAAACTCCACACAGACAGTGACCCAAGCCGGGAATCGAACCCGGGTCCCTGGCGCTGTGAGGCAGCAGTGCTAACCACTGTGCCACCATGTCGCCCCAACCACTGTGCCACGGCACAGTGGTTAGCACTGCTGCCTCACAGCGCCAGGGACCCGGGTTCGATTCCGGCCTCGGGTGACTGTCTGTGTGGTGTCTGCACGTTCTCCCTTGTGTCTGTGTGGGCTTACTCTGGGTGTTCTAGTTTATCATAGAAACATAAAATCCCTACAGTGCAAGAGGAGGCCATTTGGCCCATCGAGCCTGCACCAACAACAATCCTACCCAGGCCCTATCCCCATAACCCCACGCATTTACCCTTCTAATCTCCCCAACACTAAGGGGCAATTTAGCATGGCCAATCAACCTAACCTGCACATCTGGGAGGAAACTGGAGCACCCGAAGGAAAGCCACGCAGGCACGGGGAGAACGTGTAAACTCTGCACAGACAGTGACCCGAGGCCGGAATTGAACCTGAGTCACTGGCGCTGTGAGTGTTTTATCTCACGCTCCAAGGGGTTAGCCTGATTGGCCATCCACAGTCCTCGAAGGCTGAGAGTTCCAAACAGTCACAACTCCAGCTGAGCTTTATAAAATTATGAACAGACTTGATACGGTCGGCATGGTGAAGATGTTTCCAGCTGCGGGGGAGACCAAAACCACAGACCATAAATACAGGATATAAATCCAAATATGAATCAAGTAGAAACTTCTTAACCCAGAGAGCGGTCAGTTATGGAACTCCTTCCCACTTGGCGTGGTTGAGACAAATAGCATAGCTGCATTTGTAAGGAGGCTGAGAGTGGGTATGTGCATGGCAGATGCAGTATATTGTGGATAAATGTGAGGTCATCCACTTCAGTATCAGAAATAGGAAGGCAGATTATTATTTGAATCGGTATAAATTGAGAGAGGTGGATACTCAGCGAGAAATTGTGTCCTTGTGCATCAGTCACTGAAAGTAAGCGTAAGGCAGTAAAGAAAGCAAATGGTATGTTCGCCTTCATGGCGAGAGGATTTGAGTACAGGAATAGGGATGTTTTACTGCAATTGCATAGGGTAAGGCCACACCTGGAGTATTGTGTGCAGTATTGGTGTCCTTAACTGAGGAAGGATGTCCTTGCTATAGAGGGAGTACAGCAAAGGTTTACCAGGCTGATTCCTGGGATGGCAGGCCTGTCATATGAGGAGAGATTAAGTCGGTTAGGTTCATATTCGATGGAGTTCAGAAGAGGGGGTCTCTTGGAAGCTTAGAAAATTCCAACAGGGTTAGACAGGGTAGATTCAGAAAGAATGTTTCCAATGGTGGGGGAGTCCAGAACTTGGGGTCATAGTTTGAGGATAAGAGTACTGAATTTGATGATCGGCCAAGATCATAATAAAAGGACAGAGGAGGCTCGAAGGGCTGAGTGGCCGACTCCTGCTTCTATTCAAGATGATCCCGGAGCATGGTGACTTATTGGGAGCTGTCCCCAGCATACCCTCTATTTCTATCTTTTACACTCATTGTATGATTTTAAAACTCTACTCTAACTCTTATGAGTTTGCACATTTTCCCCTGTCTGCGTGGGTTTCCTCCCACAGTCCAAAGACGTGCAGGTTAGGTGGATTGGCCATGCTAAATTGCCCCTTAGTGTCAGGGGGATTAACAGGGTAAATATGAGGGGTTATGGGGATAGGGCCTGAGTGGGATTGTTGTCGATGCAGGCTCGATGGCCAAATGGCTTCCTTCTGCACTGTAGGGTTTCTATGATTCTATGAAAAACTATCTTTCTCTACGCCTTAGCTACGACTGGAACACTACATTCTGCACCCTCTCCTTTCCTTCTCCCTTATGTACTCAGTGAATGTAATGCTTTGTCTGTATAGCGCGCAAGAAACAATACTTTTCACTGTATACTAATACATGTGACAATAATAAATCAAATCAACATTTTCTATGTATGTTTCTATGTATGTTTTAAGAGGAAGCTGGATAAACACGAGGGAGAAAGAAGTCCAGGGATATATTGATAGTCTTCGATGGAAAAGAGGAGTCTTTTTTTTATTATTCATTCGTGGGACATGGGCGTCGCTGGCTGGCCAGCATTTATTGCCCATCCCTAGTTGCCCGGGGGCAGTTGAGAGACAACCACATTGCTGTGGCTCTGGAGTCACATGTAGGCCAGACCAGGTAAGGATGGCAGATTCCCTTCCCTGAAGAAAATAAGTGTACCAGATGGGTTAAATGGTCTTGCATGGAACATACAAACTGGCATAGACCAGCTGGGCCAAATGGTCTGTTTCTCCTCTGCATAGATATTGTAAATCTGTGCAACACAAGTTGACAGCATGAGTTTTTACAAAGTGCAGCCTGCAATTAAAATCTGCAGCAAACATGTGAAGGAGCAAAGTCTCTGCGAGACACAAAATATCCGCCTAAACTGGGGAGGACGATTTGGGTCGACGTCTGGTGATGGCAACACATATCCCTCCCGCAATCACGCTTTTCAGCAAGTTTGCATAATCGTAAATGGGGGGGAAATAAGGTTTTGTTGATTTAGTAAAAGAATAAAGCCCTTTTAAGGAGCTGGCTTCCTTAGCTCTGCCCTGTGTATCAGGAAACTAATTACGAAACAGCTGTGAGATATTTCAGTTTAAATGAGAGGGTATTTATTTATAACTTCAAACAGACACCCTGCCAGAATCTCAAAATTAGATACTCATCTGTTCTGAACAACACAAAAGTCCAGCATGTGATAAGTAAATTAGCTCTTCTAT
The DNA here is from genome assembly GCF_964213995.1 of Mustelus asterias. NCBI lineage: Eukaryota > Metazoa > Chordata > Chondrichthyes > Carcharhiniformes > Triakidae > Mustelus > Mustelus asterias. Next base: position 31,059,704 of record NC_135824.1, read on the forward strand.
CTCTGATCATTACAATCAGATATCTTGTGAATTACAGGAAGAAAGAACTTATATTTGCCATTTATGACCTCCCGACATCCCAAAGCGCTTTACAATTAATGAAACACTTTGCAAGTGCATTCACTGTTCTAATGTCGTTAAATGCAGCAGTACATTTTCACATAGCAAGCTCCCACAAAAAGGGCGTAAAGAAAGATAGTTGATCATAGAATCACAGAAACACTACAGTGCAGAAGGGAATGTAATAGTAAGCTAAAAGCAAAATACTGCGGATGCTGGAATCTGAAACACAAACAGAAAATGCTGCAAAATCTCAGCAGGTCTGACGGCATCTGTGGGGAGAGAATAGAGTAAGAGTTTTAACAACACCAGGTTAAAGTCCAACAGGTTTATTTGGTAGCAAACACCATTAGCTTTCGGAGCGCTGCTCCTTCGTCAGATGGAGTGGAAATGTGCTCTCAAACAGGGCACTGAGACACAAAAATCAAGTTACAGAATACTGATTAGAATGCGAATCCCTACAACCAGCCAGATCTTAAAGATACAGACAATGTGGGTGGAGGGAGCATTAAGCACAGGTTAAAGAGATGTGTATTGTCTCCAGACAGGACAGCCTGCAAATCCAGGAGGCAAGCTGTGGGGGTTATTGATAATGTGACATAAATCCAACATCCCGGTTTAGGCCGTCCTCATGTGTGCGGAACTTGGCTATCAGTTTAAAGTCGCTGAGCAGAAACTGATAGCCAAGTTCCGCACACATGAGGACGGCCTAAACCGGGATGTTGGATTTATGTCACATTATCAGTAACCCCCACAGCTTGCCTCCTGGACTTGCAGGCTGTCCTGTCTGGAGACAATACACATCTCTTTAACCTGTGCTTAATGCTCCCTCCACCCACATTGTCTGTATCTTTAAGATCTGGCTGGTTGTAGGGATTCGCATTCTAATCAATATTCTGTAACTTGATTTTTGTGTCTCTGTGCCCTGTTTGAGAGCACATTTCCACTCCATCTGACGAAGGAGCAGCGCTGCGAAAGCTAATGGTGTTTGCTACCAAATAAACCTGTTGGACTTTAGCCTGGTGTTGTTAAAATTCTTACTGTGTTCACCCCAGTCCAACGCCGGCATCTCCACATCGGGAGAGAATAGAGCCAATGTTTCGAGTCGACATGACCATTCATCAGAACATGATAATGATCAATTAATCGGTTTTTCTTTTGGTGATGGTGATGGCTGAGGGAACTGGGGAGAGCTCGTTCCCCCCGCACCCCCGCCCCCCCGCCAAAAAGTAGATCTTTTTGCATTCTTTTGGCATGCCAGTGCATCACAACTCCAACTTGCAGCTTTTAATTCATTTTTACTTTTTTGGTTTGCGGTCTGGGATAACTCCCACGAGGGGAATCACTGAATGACCCTCCGATGGGGCTCGTTGAGTGTGAGTTCCCCTGGTAACAGGCACTGGTCTGCCTAGCTGGAACTCATTATAAGGTAGGCCCAGGACTGGGCCTGCTGAACTGTAGTTCCAAAAAGGGCTTTGTTTTCTCTGCTTATTGATAGGTGGCACCTCTGACAGTGCAGCACTGCCCCAGTACTGCACTGGAGTGTCAGCTTAGATTGTGTGTTCAGGTCTCTGGCTTCGAATTGCCTCAAGAACACAAGAAATAGGAGCAGGAGTAGGCTACGTGGCCAATCGGGCTTTCTCCGCCATTCAATACAATCATGGCTGCTCTTGGCCTTCAACTCCACTTTCCCACCCACTCCCTATATTTCTTAATTCTCTGAGAGACCAAACATCTGTCCATCCCAGCCAGTGGGCCATGAAGTGGCAGATGGAGTTTAATTTAGATAAATATGAGGTGATGCATTTTTTTAGAATGAACTGGGGCAGGACCTACTCAGTTAAGGGTAGGGCATCGGGGAGAGCTATAGAACAAAGAGATCTAAGAGTACAGGTTCATAGCTCCTTGAAAATGGAGTCACAAGTGGACAGAGTAGGAAAGAAGGCGTTCGGCATGCTTGGTTTCATTGGTCAGAACATTGAATACAGGAGTTGGGACATCTTGTTGAAGTTGTGAGGCCACACTTGGAATACTGTGTACATTTCTGGTCGCTCTATTGTAGAAACGATAGAAGAATAACTAGAAAGGGTGCAGAAAAGACTTACTAGGATGCTACCGGGACGTGATGGTTTGAGTTATAAGGAGAGGCTGAATAGACTGGGACTTTTTTCCCTGGAGCGTAGGAGGCTTAGGGGTGATCTTACTGAGGTCTATACAATAATGAGATAAGGTAGATAGGCAATATTTTTTCCCAAACGTAGAGGAGTCTAAAACGAGAGGGCATAGGCTTAAGATGAGAGGGGAGAGATACAAAAGGGTCCAGAGGGGCAATTTTTTCACTCAGAGGGTGGTGAGTGTCTGGAACAAGCTGCCAGAGGTAGTAGTAGAGGTGGGTACAATTTTGTCTTTTAAAAAGCATTTAGACAGTTACATGTTTAAGATGGGTATAGAGGGAGATGGGCCAAAAGCGGGCAATTGGGACTAGTTTAGTGGTAAAAACTGGTCCGCATGGAGAAGTTGGGCCGAAGGGCCTGTTTCCATGCTGTAAACCTCTATGACTCTGTGACTGTAAATGTGTTCAACAATGGAGCACCACAACCCTCTAGAGAATTCCAAAGATTCACAAGCTCTTTGAGTGAAGTAATTTCTCCTAATCTCAGTCCTTAATGATCGCTCCCCCTTATCCTGAGACTGTGCCCGCCCCCCCTCCCCCCCCCCCCGTGTTTTAGATTCTCGACCAATGGAAACAATCTCTCAGTGTCCACCCTGTCAAGCCCATTCAGCCCTCTCTGGTGCTCAGAAAACCAGCACAAGATAACCATAACAACTGACCCTCTTACCTACCTGGCATCGGCAGGTGGGACCAATGGGAAGTCAGTTGATGGGATTTAAACAAGGTTTGGTCTTTAATATCAAACACGTTCTGGATCGGAGATCTTTAATTGGGGGGTGTGACCTTGTAATGACTCAGGAAGCCTGACTGGAAAAGAACATAGTTTATTACGGAATGCAAAGTAAAACCACGACTGGGGTGTGCGCACAATAGTCCCTGCCTGGGACTACAGTTCAGCAGGCCCAGTCCTGGGCCTACCTTATAATGAGTTCCAGCTGGGCAGACCACTGCCTGTTACTAGGGAAACTCACACTCAACAAGCCCCATCGGAAGATCAATCAGTGATTCCTCTCGTGGGAGTTATCACTGACCTCAAACCAAAAAAGTAAATATGTATTAAAAGCTGCAGGTTGGAGTTGTGATGCACTGGCATTAATGTCCTCATGCTCTTCCCGTCTCTCTTTCAGCTTCTATTTATTTATTTCCTTTTCTCCTTGATCTTATCTCTCTAACGTGTAGGTTAATTCTTGCTGCAAGGAAGTGGAGCTGTCCCAATATGCTCAGCAGTATTGAAAACCCACTATTAAAATTATAGGGAGGCCAAAAAGATTGCCAGTTTTCACTGTCCTTTGTGTGAGGATAGGAGGCTGTAATTTAGCACATACCAATCCGAGAAAGAGATTTGTATGGTGCATTTCACAATCTGAAGATGCTCCAAGGTGCTGTATAACTACTTGAACACTTCTTGAAGTCTAGTCACTGTTGTAATGTTAGAAACATGCCAACAATTTATACACAGCAAGTTCCGACAAATGGAAGAGTTGCTGATCACGCTAAATACCCGCTCTGCACCATAGGGGGTGGCACAGTGGCTAGCACTGCTGCCTCACAGTGCCAGGGACCTGGGTTCAATTCCCGGCTTGGGCCACTGCCTGTGTGAAGTCTGCACGTTCTCCCCATGTCTGCGTGGGTTTCCTCCGGGTGCTCCGGTTTCTTCCCACAGTGCAAAGATGTGCGGGTTAGGTTGATTGGCCACGCTAAATTGACCCCTAGTGTTAGGGGGATTAGTAGGGTAAATATGTGGGGTTAGGGGATAGGGCCTTGGGTGTGATTATTGTCAGTACAGGCTCGATGGGCCGAATGACCTCCTTGTACACTGTCGAGATTCTATGATTCTCCCCGAGCACGAGTGGCTCAGCTGTATTGTAAGTATTGCCTTCTAAAAACTGACAACTCGATATAGGCCAAATGTGAAATGTTCCATAGTTTGGTACTTAACTGTGCATTGTATTCAACATGGAGCCAAGAAGGAGCCAACCATTTCTCTCATTGTTGGTTTCTTTCCTATTTTCCTCCTTTCCACATCTTTTGGCTGCCGCGTCTCTTGACTTTTGAAAAAATGTATTCCTGGGCTGGGAAAGCCAACATTCATTGTCCCAACAGCCTCAAGGAGCTGATGGTGCTGTGTCTTCGTCCAACTGAGGGGCCTGTCAGACTATTTAGATCATGGAATCTCTACAGTGAAGAAGGAGGCCATTCGGCCCATCGAGTCTGCATTGGCCACAATCCCACCCAGGCCCTATTCCCGTAACCCCTGCTAATCCACCTGACACTATGGGTCAATTTAGCGTGGCCAATCAACCTAACCCGCACATCTTTGGACGGTGGGAGGAAACCGGGGCACCCGGAGGAAACCCGCGCAGACACGGGGAGAATGTGCAGACTCCACACAGACAGTGACCCGAGGCTGGAATTGAATCTGGGACCCTGACCCTGTGAGACAGCAGTGCTAACCACTGTGCCACCGTGCTGCCCCATCATTTCAGAGGGTGGTTAAGAGTTGGCGGGGGTGAAGAGTCACCTGCAGTTTAGACTGGGGGGAGGGTAGCAAACCAGTGGAATTTTCATACGGTTACTTATAGTGACGTCCATCTTTCAAAAAACAAAATGCAAATTAATTAGAATACAAATTCTCAAACTGCCATGCTGTGATAGGCACGGAGATTGTCTCAATAATTAGTCTGGATTACCAATCCACTAACGTAACCACTACACGGCTTCACTACTTTTGGCCCTGTTACAAGCTGTGTGTTCCTCACACACGTAAACTCCCTGTTCCTGCGATACATGTTGAGTTCTGCTCTAACTAGTATGCCTGCCCAGCGCAAAACCGTGCCAAAGTTGATTATCCATTTATCTATGATTACTGTTTAGGCTCCTTGCCATGACTTTGTGCTGCAGTTTGAGGTGTGTTCTCTGCCAGTGTGTAAGATTCTGCACAGACTTGCTTTTAGAATCACTCGCTATGCTTTCTGGCTCGCACACCTTTAAGCAACCTGTTTACTACATACTCCCCCCTTCACACAGGCTGGCAACAATTACTCATCGAGACTTGCGCCGAGGTAAGGCGGAGACATCACTAACTTCAGACTCGACAACCACATCCTCCTCGTAGCACTCATTCTTAAGCTTCAGTGAAGTCTTTCCAAATAAATGTGATCTGGAATTGGCTGCCGGAAAAGCCAGTGGAAGCAGATTCAATGGCAACTTTCAAAATTGGACCAATACTTGAAGCTGGGAACCCAATGGCCTCCTTCTATGCAGTCAGATTCTATAAACATCCACGCACGCACTCCTGAGAAGCTATCAAAGTGCTCACTAGATCTTTACCAATACAAAGACTGTGGCGTGTCCTTTGACCCACATATTTTGTTATCACTCAATAAACGCTAAATAGCTCTGACAAAGGGTCATCCTGACTCGAAATGTTGTCTCTATTCTCTCTCCACAGATGCTGTCAGACCTGTTGAGATTTTTCAGCATTCATAGCACTATAGAATCCCTACAGAGCAAAAGGGGGGCATTTGCCCCAACGAGTTGGCGCTGGCCCTCCGAAAGAGCATCCCACCCAGGCCCACGCCCCCCGTGACCCATCCCCCCAACCCAGGACATTCACCATAGCTAATCCACCTAACCGAAACACTAAGGGGCACTTTACCATGGCCAGTCCACCAAACCTGCACACCTTTGGGACTGTGGGAGGTAACCGGAACACCCGGAGGAAATCCACACAGAGACGGGGAGAACGTGCAAACTTCGCACGGTGGCCTGAGGTCAGGAATTGAACCCGGGTCCCTGGCGCTGTGAGGCAGCAGTGCGATCCACTGTGCCACTATGCCCTTCTTTCTCTGTTTTTGTTTCAGATTCTAACATCTGCAGAAATTTGCTTTTAACTAAACAGCTCTTTCCGGTTTTCTCCCTCCTCCCACACCTCCAATAAAACAATGTTCACCGAACACAATTCCTGAAGGTGTTGGAGGTTATTTCCTGTTTTCAGCCTTGAATCGCCGATATTTGGGTACACTCAGCTCACATTTCTAATGCCAAAACCTGCAACATTTTGGGGAAATCTCTTTGGTGGTTCCACCTACAATTGGGCAGGGCTGTTGAGAGTATCTCTGGGTGGCAAGATTACTGCCACCTGGCTGACCCGACCGGGATTTTCCTCCCACCACCCAGTCTGCAGCTTGTTCCCAACTCGCTGTAGATACAAAATGGCGCCAAAGATTTGAGGCCTGGGTTCCCGAGGGATGTTTCTTCTTGTTGCCGTTCCTTGGTCCACATGCAGAAGATTGTAAAAGATCCCGAGATTGCCATTGAGGGTTGGGAGTTGCCTAATGCGAGTTGGAGGCCTTGTAATGGCTTCCCCTCCTTCCAACTGGCTCCAGGGACTTCCCTGGTTAAAGCCTTGGCCTTCATTGGATGGCTCCTCCTGCCCATGAAGGTCCCTCACTGCCAGTTTCCTCGCTTTCACTGGCTCCAGCGGGGTTTCCCACCGTCAAGAGCAAGCCTGATACACGCTGGTAACGGGCACAACCCAGGAAAATGGGTCAGGATTAGGATCGGGATGGAATGAAAGTGATCGGGCTGGAAGTACTAATGCGGTCAAATTCCACCCACCATCCCCCCGCTCCCCGTGAGAGGAGAGGCTCCCCCCACCTCCCTCCTCCCGCTACACCTGTCATGATAGAAGCTGTGTAACCCTGAGTTTCTGATGGTGGCACAGTGGTTAACACTGCTGCCTCACAGTGCCAGGGACTCGGGTTCGATTCCATCCTCGGGTGGGGTCTGCACATTCTCCCCGTATGCAAGTCTTTCTTTCTCTAGATACAGAAGTTGCTCCTGAATTCCTGATTAGATTTATTCCTGCTTATCTCATATTTCTGACCCTCCTCCCTGCCCTGGTTTTTGGATTCCATGATGTGGAGATGCCGGCGTTGGACTGGGGTAAACACAGTAAGAAGTTTAACAACACCAGGTTAAAGTCCAACAGGTTTATTTGGTAGCAAAATGATACACACTGGTAAAATGTGTGGCTTTTGCTACCAAATAAACCTGTTGGACTTTAACCTGGTGTTGTTAAACTTCTTACTATTTTGGATTCCACCCAAGCTTCCTATCTTCCTATCAAGTTTATATCTTGATTTCAACATTGAGGAATGTCCCAGAACACCTTCCCATGGAGTGGATTAACTAAAATAAAAGGCGGAAAATACTGGAAATAACTCAGCAGGTCTGGCAGCATCTGTAGCGAGAGGAACAGAGTTCACATTTCAAGAGAGAAACCTTTCATCAAAACCTGTAAAGGATAAATAACCTCCCTTGATTCACTTTTGGCTGGTGGCGTGGGTGGCACAGTGGTTAGCACTGCTGCCTCACAGCGCCAGGGACCTGGGTTCGATTCCATTCTCGTGTGACTGTCTGTGTGGAGTTTTCACATTCTTCCCATGTCTGCATGGGTTTCTTCCGGGTGCTCCGGTTTCCTCCCACACTCCAAAGATATGTGGGTGAGGTGGATTGGCCATGCTAAATTGCCCCTTAGTGTCAGGGGGAGTAGCAGGGTAAATACGTGGAGTTATGGGGATAAAGCCTGGGTGGGATTGTGGTCGGTGCAGACCCGATGGGCCGAATGGCCTCCTCCTGCACTGTAGGGAATTCTATGATTTTTATGTTCTACCCCTGACCCAATACTCACTTCTATTGAGCTCAGTGCAGCTGACCATCAGGTGGGGAGGGCAGAGGGAAGATTCAATAGCTCCAGTTTTGGTCAGAAGCTCAAAATAAATCTTCACCTCTCAAGAAAAAATTCATGCGAAATAATACTGGAATTTAACTGTCAATTATCCGCCACAATCTGACTACGAGCAATTCCTGATTGAAGATGCAGAATTCCCTGACAAACCAGATTGTTCTGTAAAGCCATCAAACCCGCAGAGAACCGTCACTTCAGATTCCGAAAGCAGCAGGCTGCCTTGTAACTTTACGCACACGTCCGTATTAACTTCAATTTGTTCCGCAGAGCAACTGCGCCGTGTAAACTCATTTCAGAAAAGCCTGGGGTAAACGACTTCCAACTGCCTCACGATCCCAATCAGAGCAGAAAGCTAACTGGAGCACGTAGCTCACCGCTGCTACTCCACACCAGCCCACAATGACGAGCCCTGGCTGCAAATATGATGAGCAAAGCAAGCTCAGCAATGTTCATCTTTCACTCGCTGATGTACGTCTGAGTTCGAGTATCTGCGGAACGGGGAGATAAAAAGAGCCCGCAATAGTTCCTTAAGGTACGGCCGTTTAAATGAATGCGGTCAGGAAGAAAAATCAACTCTTCGGGAACCATCTTACGAAAAGAATTCTAAGTGCTTATCGAGCGTGGAAGCAGGAGAGTTTCATTCCCGTTGCTTTCCGCGAGTTGAAAAATGAAATCTTACAACACTCAGGCAAAAATAAAAGCCACAGTGTGATTCTCACCGACAGGGGGAAGGAGCGGAGCCTAATCTTGTCGTGAAGCCGGCTGCTGAGCCCCAGGGGCGCCATTGTGCATGCGCTTTGATCTTCTAGTACATTGCGTACACAGAAAATCCTGGCACAGAAAATTCTGGCCCCTGTCATGGGAGAAACAGTAGCAAATATAAATAAAAACGCTGAATGAAATTGATAGGATGTATGGCATAGAAACGGGCCATTCAGGCTATGCTAGTATTTATGTTCCACTTAAGCCTCCTGCCAACTTTCCTCATTTAAACCTTCCATCCTATTGGATTACATTGGAGAAAGATTGGAAACCTAGTTACTAAATAAACATTGGACTACTTTCTGATCTTTATGCCCAGACTGTGCACAGTAATTAGCTACACATCACTTCATCATCACTCCTCACCGTCTGGAGCAGCTCACTTACTGTAATTAAAGACAATCCTCGGAATCACGTCATCCTCCTTGGAAAGGAGCTGAGAAGACCCAATTGTGGCTAAGGTGCTTGCTGTCAGCCACAGGTAACTCAGAAAGCCCCGGATCATGGTGGCTGCGCAGGCAGTGGACCTTAATCCTCCACTGCCCTGTCTTCTTGTCCTCAAGGGGTCGGGGATGGGTTTGTAATCCACAGCCAAGCTACACGGTCGGGAGCAGCAGCACTGAGCTAGCAGGGGACGAATGCTACATGGAACAGAACAGCGGTGATTCCCCAATCCAATTTCTGCAAGTTGAAACGGATCCAAGCAGGCCTGCTATGTCCTGAGGCTGAACCTGTAACGGGAAGAGCGAGCAAGAGACAAGTTAGAATCAAATCAATGGGTGCGGATGTAACATCCCCACTGAACGTCAAGGCATGGATTGTATCAAATAAAAACAGAAAATGCTGGATAAACTCAACAGGTCTGTAGAAGGGTCAATGGACTTGAAATGTTAACTCTGGCCCTGATTTTACTGGCACGGCAGCCCGAGGCTCTTAAGATCGCGTCCAAGACCAGCGGGGAATGCTGTTCTGCGAGCCTCGCCCGCCCCGATTTCGGGGTGGCCGTGCCTGTAAAATCGGGGCCTCTGTTTCTCTCTGCACAGGTGCTGCCAGATCTGCTGTGTTTCCCCAGAATTTTCTGTTTTTATTTCAGATTTCCAGTATCTACAGTATTTTGCTTTTATTACAGATTGGATGAGTGTTGCTCAGACTGCTCACAAGCAACAACTATATTTCAATAACGTCCACTCTGTCGCTTGGTGCTACAGAACTTGAATCCTGCTGACAAGGGAAACATGTTGATAGAATCATAGAATCTACGGCACGGAGACAGGCCCTTCGGCCCAAACTGGTCCATGCCGACCATCTAAACTAACCCCATTTGCCTGCATTTAGCCCATACCCCTCAAGGATGTCAAATTTCAAACAATTACTTGCCAACCAACCAGCAACCTTTTCTCCTGCAGTATAAATTGTTGTGATCTTTTGAAATTTGGAATTCTTGCATTTGTCCTGATGAGTGCCAGACAAAAAGTTTCAACGTCATGTCTCTTTTTTCAGCAGTGTTCATTCTCTTGTACTAAAGCCATCGCCACACCATTCTCCTCCAATGCCTCATGCCTGTCATCCAGCTGAGTGGGACTGTCCTTGCGTATTTCCATTCCGATTCATTCAATCAGAGCCAGAGAATCCCCATCATTTGGTCTCTTTTCCAGCTCTCGCCCCGTTACCTCTGATGTACCCTCAAGATCTACCCTCTGCCCTCTCCTATTTCTCATTTGCATGCTGCCCCTCAACAACATCAGTACAAAATGCAATGCCGTTCACGTGTACACTGGTGGCACCCAGTTCCAGCTCACCTCGCCTCCACCCCTTTGACAGTTCCATCCTTGGAGCAGAAACTTGCTCCAACTGAGTATTGGAAAGGCCAAAGCCACTGTTTTCGGTTCCTGCCACAAATCCTGTTGCTTGGCCACAGATGCCATCTCCCTCTCTGGGCCACTATCTGGGGCTGCATCAGACCATTGTCAATCCTGTGTTTCTAAATGCCACCCACAGTCCTCCCACCCCTGGAGTATTTATTTTCCAACCATGGTCACCTTATAACCATGGCCGGGAATCTCTGACCCTATCCCAGGGGATGCGGTGGGCCAACCAAACGTCTATTAACTCTCGGCATGGTCGGAAAATCCCAGGCTATGTTTCCCTAAAAGCGATTAGATATAAATATTCACAGTGCCTTTACTTGTGCTGCAGGTTCATCTGTCTAGTTTTGGATGCTTCGTGCATTCAGAAAAAGAGCCTCCAATCCTTAAGCTACCCTGTTGGTTGCCCACAGCCCTAGTTATACGACCGACCAGGTCAATGCACCCAGCCCAGTTTAAATGACGCGCACCCCAACAAAATAGCACATTCTTCCCTGAGTACCGATGCCAGTGCCCCACAAATCAAATCAAAAGTCCTTCTTCCCCATTCGGCACGGTGGCACAGTGTGGTTAGCACTGCTGCCTCACAGCGCCAGAGACCTGGGTTCGATTCCCAGCTTGGGTCACTGTCTGTGTGGAGTTTGCACGCTCTCCCCATGTCTGCGTGGGTTTCCTCCGGGTGCTCCAGCTTCCTCCCACAGTCCGAAAGACGTGCTGGTTAGGTGCATTAGCCGTGCTAAATTCTCCCTCAGTGTACCCGAATAGGCGCCGGAGTGTGGCGACTCGGGGATTTTCACAGTAACTTTATTGCATTGTTAATGTAAGCCTACTTGTGACACTAATAAAGAAACTTTAAACACACCCCTCTTTGAGCCACACGCTTAATTCTATAATCTGCTTGACCCTATCCGAATTGGCACATGGTTCAGGTAACAATCCAGAGATTGTTTGATGTTCCACCTATTAATTTGGCCCCTAACTCCCCAAATTCTCTTAGCAGGATATTATTCCTGATGCTACCTGCAAATGGATCCTCCCCCTCCCAGTCCGAGTTTCCCTCCAGCTGCGAAGTGATGTCCTTAACTCTGGGGTAGGCCACAACCTTCAGAAATCATGATCATTGCTGGAGAGAAGAGTGTCTATCGCCCTGACTCTTACACACGATAAACCAGATAAAAACTAACAATTCAGTAACACTGAGTGTTGTGTTTCCCTTCACTGGGACAATGGATGATCACGGAGGCAGCAATCTGCACTCAAGCCTTTCCACTGCGTCCAGCGGCCACATAATTCATACGCAATTCCAACACAGTTTAGCTTGGCTGCAAATACTACATCCAACTGCGGGTTAGGTGCATTGGCCATGCTGAATTGCCCCTTAGTGTCATGGGATGTGTAGGTTAAAGGGAATAGCAGGGCAATTATGTGAGGTTATACATATTTGCTTGGAAGGTCTCTGAATTAATTTTCAGGCATTTGGAATGACTATCCCTGCATTTCCTTTCAGGTTGGGTGTGAGGTGTGGTGTGAGTCTATAAATAGGGATCCAAAGATGTGCGGGTTAGGTTGATTGACCATGCTAAAAAATTGCCCCTTAGTGTCCTGAGATGCATAGGTTAGAGGGATTAGTGGGTAAAATATGTAGGGATATGGGGGTAGGACATGGGTGGGATTGTGGTCGGTGCGGACTCGATGGGCCGAATGGCCTCTTTCTGTACTGTAGGGTTTCTATGAGGGCCTGGGTGAGATTGTTGTCGGTGAAGACCTGAGGGGCTGAATGGCCTCTTTCTGCACTGTAGGGATTCTATGATTCTATGAACTCCGAATTGTTGGGGGCCTGACAGACAGACCTATCGCAGGACAACCCCAGCCCAATTGTTCCTTTTAGGTCCCTAACTGAGGAATCCATTCGTTCAAACTAGTTTCTCCCGTTGGTGCATAATCTTTTGACAGTAGGAGGTCGGGAAACACACGGGTGACACACCCATCCCGAGTCCGGAAACTCCCGCCCAAGGTCAACGGACCTTTTCATGGTCTGTGTCCCGCCCGCTACAACTTCCGTGGCGAGCGGGATGACAAAATTCCGTAGACCGTCCATGTGGAGATTTTTTTTGGAAGGTCGGTCACACAGATATTATCTCAACAATCTGCTATAGTGAGTGAAGTTCAATCCGAGATCCTTTGACTTTTACACCAGGAAACTGCACTTCTGACTAACTGGGGATTCAAACATCGTTGACACCCAAGTAAAGTCCAGATGTCAGAATACAATCAAGTTATCAGGTAAACAGGAGGCCGTTTAAAAACAAATATCAATTTTAAGTGGAAAGATGATGAAAATTTGGAAAGGTTGTCGAGATGAAAACCAATCCATATCTGGACAACTGTCAGGTTTGGCTGGAAAGTGTAAGTAACGTTCCAGTCAAACAAGCGCAAAGTTATGACGCTTGATATCATCGGGGACAAAGCAGCCCATCTGAACGGTGCCCCACCCATCGCCTTAAACATTCACTTCCTCCACCACCAATGGTCGGTGCAGACGCGATGGGCCAAATGGCCTCTTTCTGCACTGTAGGATTCTATGATTATCTACGATGTACCAGCTCAACCTTCGACTGATTAAGAAAAGAGTGTTTGAAGATCAGGGTCTCAAACCCGAGATTAACTTTATGGTATCCTGAGCGGCAGCGATCCCTGAGCTCTTATATGCTTTGGAGACTTGGGCAACCTACAGCAGACTCCTTGAAGCAGCAGAGAAGCACCACTAGTGGTGCCTTCGCAAGGTCCTCCAAATCTGGCAGGAAGAAAGGTGATCCAAAGCAGTGTCCTCTCCAAAGCCAACTGGCCCAGCATTGAGGTGTTAATCACACAGCACCAGCTGTGCTGGGTGGGACATATAGTTTGTTTGCCTGACACCAGACTTCTGGGACAACTGCTCTACTTCGAGCATGGTTGTGAAAGGAGACACCCAGGAGGAAACGCTTCAGGAATGACCTCAAAGAACCCCGAATAAATCAAACATCCTCACCGACTCCTGGTTATCCCTGTACCAAAACGGAGAAAGGTCATTCGAGAAGACACCAAACACATCAAGAGACTTTGTCAGGAACATGCAGGGGTGAACTCAAGGTGTCAGATCTCCTAAAACACCCATCTAGTCAACCTTTCAATCACCACCTGTCCTGCATGTGGCTGAGTCTGTAGATCACGCATTGAACTTATCAACTATCTCAAAACCCATCGAACCTGATCGGCAACAAATCATCCTTAAACATGAGGGACTGGCTGAGATGACGAAGGTACCACACTCAGCGCATTTTGCTGTACAAACTCGACTGCTGCACACACACAGTATGCTGCACACACTGTGTAGAATGTCGCACACGATATGCGGCACTCACTGCTCATGCTATACACAGCACATTGTTCTGCCTACGTCACATTAAGTTGCACTCATCATATTATCCTGCACTGACCACCTTATGTTTCATTCAACGCAATATTCTGTAGTCACCACATTATGCTGTACACAGCGCTTTATGTTATACATGGCACATTATGCTGTACACATTATGGTACACCCAGCACATTATTCTGTACCCACCACACTTGCTGTATCCAGCACATTAAGTTGCACATTATACATTATATTGCACCCATTGCATCACGCTGCACACCCTATTATACTCATATCCACTCTTCCACTAAAATAGGAAAACTGAGTGAAATATCCATGTAACTCACAGCCCAGTTAGTTACTCAACAAACTACCCACAGGCATCTCCAACTCTCTTCCACCTCAACTCCTGTCTACAACACTGACATTAATCTGTTTCTCAGCACTTGTGAAACCGTCTAATAAAAATCTCTCCTGGAGTTCAATCTAAAGCAATCTACCTTGTCACTGCAATTTCCTGCTCATAACATTCACACAATATTTACCCTCTCTCAGTGACTGAGGCAGCCTGAAGATATTAACTCAACAGCATGAAATAAAGATTTGGAAAGAAAAATAAACCTGTATAGGTATTAACGCAAACATCAATATTCACACAGTTAGCCTCCACTACCCTAGAATAGGATGAACTCTATCAGCAACTTACTGTTTCCGACTTCTATCTTAGACGTTTGGGTCTGAGGAGATTTCGCGAGGGGTGATTCCATGATCTTGTTTGCCTCAGTGAGGGGATCTCGGAGCCTCCTGTCCCATGATATGCTCCCTCCTGTGAGGAGATTGCAGAAGCTCCCCTCTGTTTACCTCACCTGCTGTAGGCTTAACAAAAGCACACAGGAACGGCAAGGTTACCCGAACAGTCTGCTGAGTGCAAGGAAACTGGAATCACAAGCTCCGTGGCTTTCGTGTGACACAATCTCATTTCTAAACAGTGCTGGTGAAGTGATTGGCAGTTGGCAAAAAAATGACTCAGTCCGTATCAGCATAAAAAAAAAACCCTGGAGTGGTTAAACTGACTGCTCCCTGGGATAAGGAGTAAATCTTACTGGTCCCCAGCAGCAGTAATCCAGAAAGTAGCAGCAACACTACAGTATAAACACTCTACGTAATATGCTGACACCAAAGTAGGTGTGGTGCAGCGTCAATTAAAATAAAAATTTAACTTAACCTTGTTCACTTTAACACAAAGTTAACTCAATCTTGTTTGCTTTAATCGGAGGGTGTTTAGAGTTGAGATGTTTGCCAGGATACTCCGGCCACCCTGCGGCATTTTTCGTGGCGGCGCCCACTGATTCCATCTCAGGAAACACGCGGCGGGGGTGCACTGTCAGCGGGCACCAGAAGATCCCGCCAGCCAGCACAGCAAGAAGGTTGTGCCCTTTGGCTGGTGCGATGATTCAGAAAGTGCTGCCTGAAAAGGTGGTACAAGTAGATTCAACTGTCACTTTCAAAAGGGAACTGGATTAATACGAGGAAAGGAAACATTTGCCGATTTATGGGGAAAGAGCAAGGAAGTGGGACTAATTGGATAGGAGAGTTAGCATGGAGACAACAAAACAAATGACTTTCTGTACTGCGTGTGAATGTTTCTACTAGACCCAAGGACGAACCGATAACCTTGCTGTAAAGGAGCCATTGGGAAATAGTGACCATAATATGATAGAGTTTTATATTGAGTTTGAAAGTGATAATAAACTCTAAAACTAGGATCCAAAATCTAAACAAAGGAGATAACAAAGGTATGAGGAGCAAGTTGACTATGGTGGATTGGGAAAATACATTTAAAGATTTGACAGTAGACAGGCAAAGGCTAGTATTCAAATAAGTGATCTGCAGCAAATGTACATTCCTCTGAAATGTAAAAATCCAACAGTAAAGATTCAAGAAGGCTGCTCACCACCGCCTTCTCAAGAACAATTAGGGATGGGCAATAAATGCTGGCCTAGCCAGCGACACCCACATTCCAGGTCTGAATATTAAAATAAATTGTGAATAACAAAAGAAGTTAAATATTCCATTGGATCAAAGGCTTATAAATTACCAGAAAAAATGGTAAGCCCGAGGATTGGGAGCAATTCAGAATCCAGCAAAGGAGGACCAAGAAACCGATAAAGAAAGGGAAATGAATGCAAGCTAGCGAGAAACATAAAGGCGGACTGTAAAAGCTTCTTTAGATTTGTGAAAATGAAAAGATTAGCTAACACAAATGTCGGCCCATTACCAGCAGAGACAGGAGAATTTATAATGGAGAATAGGGCAGCACGGCGGCACAGTGGTTAGTACTGCTGCCTCACAGCGCCAGGGACCCGGGTGTGATTCCCGGCTTGGGTTACTGTCTGTGTAGAGTTTGCACATTCTCCCCATGTCTGCGTGGGTTTCCTCTGAGTGCCCCGGTTTCCTCCCACAGTCCAAAGATGTGCGGGTTAGGTGGATTGGCCATGCTAAACTGCCCCTTAGTGTCAGGGGGAGTAGCTAGAGTAAATGCATGGGGTTATGGGGGTAGGGCCTGGGTGGGATTGTGTTGGTGCAGACTCAATGGGCCAAATGGCCTCCTTCTGCACTGTAGGATTCTATGATTCTATAATAGGGGAATGGTGGAGAAACTAAACAATTACTTTGTATCTGTGTTCATGGAAGAAAATACAGAAAATCTCCCAGAAATACAAATGAACTAAGGGGCTTGTGAAATTGAGGAACTGAACGACGAGGTAGTAGTCAAAAAATTAATTGGATTGAAAATTGATACAGCTCCTGGACCAGTTGGGCTCTCAGAGTTTTGAAGGAGGTGGCTATAGAAATGCTGGATGCATTAGTGATAATCGTTCAAAAATCAATGAACCCTGGAAAGGTTTCTGCAAACTGGAAAGTAGCAAATTTGAGAAGGGAGGGGAAGAGAAAATGGAGAACTGCAGACCTGTTAGTTCGACATCAGTAGTAGGGAAAATGTTAGAATCTATAAGAAAGGATGTGATAACTGGACATTTGGAAAATCATGATATGATTGGGCTGAGTCAACATGGATCGGTGAAAGGGAAATCATGTTTGACAATGTGTTGGAGTTTTTTGAGGGTGTTACTTGAAGCATATAGATAAAGGGGAACCAGTGGACGCTATGTATTTGGATTTTCAGGAGGCTTTTGATAAGGTCCCACTTAGGAGGTTAGTAAACAATATTAGAGTACATGGACTTGGGGTAATATATTAGTATGGATTGAGTACTGGTTGACAGACAGAAAACAGAGTCTAGGAATAAAAAGGTCATTTTTCAGGATTGCAGGCTGCTACAAGTGAGATACCGCAAGGATCAGTGCTGGGACCGACACTATTCATAATCTATATCGATAATTTGGACGTGGGGACCAAATGTAATATTTCCAAATTCTCTGCTGACACAAAAATGAGGTTGGAATGTAAGTTATGAAGAGGATGAGAGGCAGCTTCAAGGGGATTGGGCAGGCTAAGTGAATGGGCAAGAACGTGGCAGAAGGAATATAATGTGAGTAATGTTTTCCACTTTGGTAGGAAAAAACAGAAAGGCAGGGTATTTTTTAGATGGTGAGAGGTTGAGGAGTTCCACAGGGACCTGATTGATTGTGTTTATAGGTTAGTAAAAGCTAGGACGGAGGTAAAATGGTATGTTGGCCTTTATTGCAAGGGAATGTGAATATAGAAGTAAAGAAGTCTTGCTGTAATCATATCGCGCCTTGGGGAAGCAGTACCTGGAGTATTGTGTCCAGTTTAGGTCTTCTTATCTAAGGAAGGATGACTTGCCATCGAGGAAGTGCAATGGAGTTTCACCAGACTAATCGCTGGGAGGGAGTTGAATTGTTTTATGAGGACCGAGTGAGGAGACTGGGTCTGTATTCTCTAGAATTCAAAAAATGAGAGGGGATCTCATTGAAACTTACCAAATTCTTACAGGGCCTGACAGAGTAGATGTGGATAAGATGGTTTCCCCTGGCTGGTGAGTCTAGAACCAGGGGCCACACCCTTGGAATAAGGGGCAGGCCAATTAAGACTGGGGTGAGAAGGAATGTCTTCACTCAGAGGATGGTGAATCTTTGGATTCGTTATCCCAGTGGACTGTTCAAGCTCAATATTTGAGCATCTTCAGGATGGACATCAATAGATGTCTATCAGCAATAAGATAAAGGAGCAGAATTAGGCCATTTGGCCCATCAAGTCTGCTCTGTCATTCAATTATGGCTGATAAGTTTCTCAATCCCATTCTCCTGCCTTTTCCCCATAACATTTGATCCCCTTACCAATCAAGAACTTATCTATCTCTGTCTTAAATACACACAAAGACCTGGCCTCCACAACCTTCTGTGGCAATGAATTCTATGGATTCACCACCCTCCAGCTGAAGAAATTTCTCCTCATGTCGGGATAGTAATGTCATCAAGGATTACGGAGATGGTTGGGGGGGAGGGGGGGGAGGGGGGGGAATGGTAAAAGAGGTAGTTGGATCAGCCATGATCTGTATGAATGACAGAGCAGGCTCGATGGGCTGAATGGCCTACTCCTGCTCCCATTTCCCACATTCCTAAACTGACAGGAGCCAGATCACAGACTCAGCTTTCGCTGCTGCTTCAAAACTCTGGTTCCCTTCCAAACCCCCTGAGTAACTGATACAAATTTCAGGCTACCAGAGAGATGTTGGCTCTGTAACAACACCAAACACTGGAAATGCACAATCACTCACTCCAAATTCATCAACGGAGTAGACAAGCTGTAATATTCCAGGTGCATGCCCTTCCATCAGAACCGGTTCTGATCAAGTTTACACGCCCAGGCTGACACAACCACTCTCTTCCCTTTGGGGATTTAGACCTTTTTCCTGTTTTGATTTCAGATTTCCAGCTTTTCGTTCTTAAGTTCATTCCTTGCCTCTGTCACAGCTTAAGAGATTTATCCTGTTTAGTTTATGCATGCGCAGGCACACACACACACACTGGTTTATCTCCAGTGGCATTCAACACGTCGAATCTCTGCATAGAAAACCGATGGGCTGAATCGCCTCCTTCTGAGGAGACTCCCCGACACGGAGTCAACCCTCAGCTCAACATTTTGGTTCAGTGAGGTTAAAGAGCAGGGAAAATTGGACTGAATGTGAAAAAAGTAATTCATTTGCTATTTCGTTTACATTGTTATTGAAGCTGTTTGTGCCCACGTGCAGTAAGATTTGGATAACATTCGGGTTTGGGCTGATAAACGGCAAGTAACATTAGTGCCACACAAGAGCCAAGCATTGTCTATCTCCAATAAGAGTGAATCTAATCACTACCTATTAGCATTAATGACACGACCGTCATTAAATCTCCCACCATTAACATCATGGTAGTCACCATTGACCAGAAACTTAACTGGACCGGCCACAAGAATACAGTAGACATAAAAACAGGTCAGAGACTGGGAATTCAATGGCATTATCATCACTAAATCCCCCACTCTCAAGATCCTGGGGGGTTGCCGTTGACCAGATACTGAACTGGACCAGTCATATAAATACTGTGGCCACAAAAGCAAGTCAGAGGCTAGGTATCCTGTGGTGAATAACTCACCCCCTGCCTCTCCAAAGCCCGTCCAGCCATCTACAAGGCACAAGATGGGAGTATGACGGAATACTCTCCACTTGTCTGGATGAGTGCGGCTCCAACCACACTCAAGATGTTCGATATCGTCCAGGCCAAAGCAGCCCTCTTGACTGGCGATAACAGGATTTTATAGATTGGTGAGATGATGCATTGATGATGGAGAGATGAATGTTTAAGGCATTGGATGAGGTGCCAGCCAGGTGGGTTGCTCTAGTCTGGATGATATCAAGCATTCTGTCATAAACACAACACAGCTGAACTTGTCGGAATTTTACTGCCTTGCCCGCCCGAGGCCAATTGAGAATGCCGTTCTGTGAGCCTCGCCCGCCCCGATTCTGGGGCAGACGAGGCGGTAAAATTCCAGCCAATGAGTCCAGCTTTGCATATAAGTAGTTGACCACTTGGTTGATACAAGGTCAAGTCCCACAGCTTAAAAACATTTCTCTGACTTTTCCCCTTAAAAGACGTTTAGCATATTGCCACAACCCAGGTAGCGAATGGTCCACTTTAAAGCTTAAAGTATTTTAAAGTTTTTCTTTTAAAATTTACTTATTAGTGTCACAAGTAGTCTTACATTAACACTGCAATGAAGTCACTGTGAAAATCCCCCAGTCGCCACACTCCGGCGCCTGTTCGGGTATACTGAGGGAGAATTTAGCATGGCCAATTCACGGCTTTCGGACTGTGGGAGGAAACCGGAGCACCCGGAGGAAACCCACGCAGACACGGAGGGGGGAATGTGCAGACTCCGCACAGACAGGAATCGAACCCGGGTCCCTGGCGCTGTGAGGCAGTAGTGCCAACCACTGTGTCACCGTTCTGCCTTTCACCCGTGCGGAAGTGTTTAGGAGAAAGGGACAGTGAATGTGGTCGGCAGTGGACTGTGCTTTGGGTCTCTCGATTCATTATAATTTTATATGTAGAAATCGGACGGTACCTCGATGTTCCCCTCAAAAAGGGTAAAATGAGGAATAAACTATAAGAAAACATACGTAATAAACCAGATAACCTCTGATAAATAGCTGTCCTTGTAAACATGATAGCCCGAGTGGAAATGAGAGTTAGAAATCTGGCTTTAGAACAAGAACACGTCATCGTCTTTAAGGTTAATAGACGCGATGCACAGCCTGTGAGTAATTGGTCTGCTTTCCACAGATGTTATAAAATTCTGTCAAGAAAAAAGATCTTAAAAAAAGATGTCTATTTAATGCCTGGTGTGCATGCAAAATCACAGGGTAAGATCATTTTGGACTTGGGGCTTGATTGTGTTTTTGGCTTCCTGAAACATCAAATTAAAAATTCCCCTTAACAGGCTGCATCCCGACATTAGATTATTTTATCTGACAACTCAAGTTTACAATTTGTGAGCACGGTCTAAACTTGCCTGTACAGCAATCGTGTCCTGTACCTCCCTGCGTGTACAGCTAGTGTACCACATATATTAAATCACCATAAACCTACAGCTGCGATCACCACAAACACTTAGTCAACTCTATACACTAGATCACCAATGCACAAACATCACTTTTCCTCAGCTCAGGATTTCTGTCATTTTAATCCCTTAAGTAACAACAGTCTCTGTTTCTGTTTCCATGGTGATCTGTCTCAAGATGTGCGCTGTGATTCTGTCGCAGGGTCTGCACACACCGGATACTAACCCACAGACCGGCTATTCAATCAGATAGATTGGAGAAGCTGGGACTGTTCTCCTTTGAGAAGGTTGAGAGGAGATCTTATAGAGGCGTTCAGAGCAATGAGGGCACTGGCCAGGGTAGACAGGGAGAAGCTGTTCCCATTACTGGAAGGATCAAGAACCAGAAGACACCAGTTTCAAATAACTGATGAGGGAAGCAAAGGCAACACAAGGGAAAACATGTTTTATTTACACAGCAAGGGGTTGGGAACTGGAAGGCACTGCCTAAGATGTGGTGGAGGTAGATTCAATTGTGGCTTTCCAAAAAGAATTGATTTAGAATCATAGAATCCTACAGTGCAGAAGGAGGCCATTCAGCCCATCGAGTCTGCACCGACCACAATCCCACCCAGGCCCTATCCCCGTAAGCCCATGCATTTACCCTACTTAGTCCCCCTCACACTAAGGGTCAATTTAGCAAGGCCAATCCATCTAACCTGCACATCTTTGAGCTGTGGGAGGAAACCAGAGCACCCAGAGGAAACAGGGCGAATGTGCACACAGACAGTGACCCAAGCCGAGATTTGATTTGATTGATTATTGTCACATGTTTTGGGATACAATGAAAACTTGCGCACTATGCAGATAAAACATACCGTTCATAGAGTACATAGGGGGAGAGGAAAGGAGAGGCTGCAGAATATAGTGCCCCACGCACCCTGGAATACTCTTTTCCCAGTAAGAGTTTTAACAACTCCAGGTTAAAGTCCAACAGGTTTATTTGGTAGCAAATGCCATTTGCTACCAAATAAACCTGTTGGACTTTAACCTGGAGTTGTTAAAACTCTTACTGGGTTTACCCCAGTCCAACGCCGGCATCTCTACATCATACTCTTTTCTACGATCTTCCATCAGAAAGAAGATACAAAAGTCCGAGGTCACGTACCAACCAACTCAAGAACAGCTTCTTCCCTGCTGCCATCAGACTTTTGAATGGACCTACCATATATTAAGCTGATCCTTCTCTTCACCCTAGTTATGACTGTAAGGCTATATTCTGCACCCTCTCCTTTCCTTCTCCCCTATGTACTCTATGAATGGAATGCTTTGTCTGTATAGCGTGCAAGAAACAATACTTTACGCCGTATCCCAATACATGTGGCAATAATAAATCAAATCAAATCAAAGAAGGTCGAAGACAGAATGTCTGGGCTGTGTGGGGTCCTTGATCATGCTGGCTGATTTTCCGAGGCAGCAGGAAGTGTAGATGGAGTCAATGGATGGGAGGCTGGTTTGCATGATGGACTGGCCTACATTCATGATCCTTTGTAGTTTCTTGTGGTCTTGGTCAGAGCAGGAGCCATAATGGAATATTCCATAATTGGAATATTATCTGAAGAGAAAAATCTGCAGCAGCACGAGTGGACTGGGGGGGGATGGTTTGGGGGCAGTGGGGGTAGGTAGAGTTGCTCCTACAGAGAGCAGGTACAGACAGAGAGAGATGAACAGCTTCTTTCTGTGCTGTAACTCATTCTATAATTCTATACGGTTGATGTTGATTTCTTGTCAGATAAGGAAAATAAATCTGCCAAGATGTTTAATTATCCACCGCAGTCTCAAAGAACATGGTTTCAGCCGATGCACTGTTTTGTGTAGATAAATTAATTCTCCACGGGCTGCAGTCACATGAGCATAATTGACATAATATAAAACAAGACTGAAGTATTCAAGCGTATTGGCGTCCAGGGAGTTGTACTTTTCAGCACCTCCACACACTGTCCTTTAACTGAGTCCAGTTTTGGCCTCTTAAACTTAGGAAGAATATACCATAGATCACATCGTATAAGTCACTCCGGAGTTGTATAATTATCCCAATTTACGGCACTAAAAATCATGCTTTTGCACATATTCAGCAGATAAGTTGAGCCTTCCCTTCCCTCTTTTCAGCTATGAAATGCTATGGGATTCAGCTATGACTCACAGTCAGAGGCAGCCTCAATAATTCATCCCAGAAATGTGTTTTTTACCGATCTTATACTGTGGGCCCATTCATAGAATCAAGCAGGCTGTGCTGTGAAGCAGATAGGCGGGGGTTTAAGTCACAGAGCAAGCGAGTGACGAACAGAAATGGGTCCTCCAGAAAAATGACTGGATGTACGAAGCTGGATTCAAGCTAAAAGTCAGAACGTTGGCCAACCCGTCAAGTGACAGTGCTTCAGGGCGGGGGTTTGGTGCTAATGGGAAAGTGATGCTAGAATGGAAGAAGGAATCTGCCTCGAAGATGTCCAAGGACAAATGTAACATGGGACCAAGGACCAGGAACTGGCCTGACCTTGAGAATGATGTATTGGAAAGGGCCCTCAAAAGCTGCCAGAATGGCTACATCATCATCAGAATTGTTGAGTGGACCAAATCAAACCCAGGCCCAGCAAAGGTTTCAGGGCTAGTTGGTGCAGCATCTTCATGGAACAAATCAGTGTATGTGAAGGCGGCATGGTGACACAGTGGTTAGCACTGCTATCTCACAGCACCAGGTACCCAGGTTCAATTCCCAGCTTGGGTCACTGTCTGTGCGGAGTCTGCACATTTTCCCCGTGTCTGCGTGGGTTTCCTCTGGTTTCCTCCCACACTCCAAAGACGTGCTGGTTAGGTGCATTGGCCATGCTAAATTCTCCCTCAGTGTACCCGAACAGGCACCGGAGTTGTGGCGGCTAGGGAATTTTCATAGTAGCTTCATTGCAATGTTAATGTAAGCCTACTTGTGACACTCAAATAAAAGATTACACACATTGGCAAGAGACCACGATACCCAAATGACCACTTTCCAGTGATTCATTATCAGACAGCGGCAGATTCCTTCTTCCAGCTATTCCGTCACATTGGCAACATGAATGCAACATTCTTGAGTTTGATATACCCAGTGACTGGGCAGCGGGGTGGCAAAGGTTTGAAAACAATTCTAGTTCAAGATTCACAGTGGTACTAGCCTGCCCTACAGAACAAAATTAAAGCCCACGATAATTCACAAACATAAAACCACGCTAAACATCAAGTTCCCCTCAGGAACTTCTATGCACGCCCATGACAACAGTCAGATAGATGAGGACAGAGTGAAGTTATGGATGGGGTAGGTGGTGTCCCAGTGGTCTACATAAAGAATGCTTATTCATGTGAGACATGATTGGATTCCATATATGGGGCGGAACGGTGGCACAGTGGTTAGCAGTGCTGCCTCACAGCGTCAGGGACCCGGGTTCAATTCCGGCCTCTGGTGACTATCTGTCTGCAGTTTGCACATTCTCCCCGTGTCTGCGTGGGTTTCCTCTGTGTGCTCCAGTTGCTTCCCACACTCCAAAGATGTGTGGGTCAGGTTGATTAGTCATGCTAAATTGCCCCTTAGTGTCAGGGGAAATAATAGGGTAAATACATAGGGTTAAGGGGATAGGGCCTGGGGGGATTACAGACATGATGGGCTGAATGGCCTCCTTCTGCACTGTAGGGATTCTATGATTCTATTCTAACTGTTGGGATAGATCGGGGGTTCTGGCAACTGTCCTTCAACCTTTGGATGCGGCCTCCACAAGCTATTCACGACGGATTATGTTCACACAAAAATGAGCAACCGACAGAGAAAAAACCTTCTCCAAGAGTGGAAATATGTCTGTTGCCGCGTTCGATGTGTGATATCGTTATTAAATCGTGGGATTGTATTCCTGCACCAAGTGTCATCTGATCTTTCAAAAAGTGCGCAACATCAAGTTCAATCGAGGGAGAGAAAAATGATTTGTTTCGGAGGAATGATTCTGAAAACCAAATCTGATCCCGACTGGCTCCGAATAGATCTGATAAACTCTGTGCACGCATGCTGAAGACCATAAGATATAGGGGCAGAAGCGGGCCATTCGGCCTATTGTGTCTGCTCCACCATTCAATGAGATGACTGATTTGATGAGACAATCCTAAACTCCACTTTCCTGCCTTATCCCCATAACCCTTGATTCCCTTACTGATTAAAAATCTGGCTATCTCAGCCTTGAATTTGATGGGTTCAAAGCATTCTAATTGTAGTTAAAAGTATTTTAGACAATTGATTTATCCAATGAACAAAGCAAAATTCACTTAAAATAAATCACCAGTGTTAGGTTTTTTTCACATTTCAAAATGGTGACCATTCAAACCAACGGTTCGCATTTTGTCCTCAGCATATAAATTGGCCAACTCTGACGAAAGGTCATCCTGACTCAAAACATTGGCTCTATTCTCTCCTCACAAATGCTGTCAGACCTGCTGAGATTTTCCAGCATTTTCTGTTTTTGTTTCAGATTCCAGCATCCGCAGTAATTTGCTTTTATATAAGTTGGTCACTGTTTATACAAGTATTTTTGGTCACCATTAGTGTTGTGATCTGTGGTACTTGTCGGAGAGGGGATACAATGAAGATTCACTGCATCAGGGTGAGAATGTGGATAATCAGACTTAGGGGAATGAATAGGCCATTTGGCCCTTCAACCCTGCCCTGCCATTCAATAAGATTATTGCCGAGCTGGCTGTGGTCTTAACTCCATTTTCCTGTCTTCCCCCCGCCACATAGCCCATGTTTATTTATTAGTGTCACGAGTAGGCTTACATTAACACTGCAATGAAGTTACTGTGAAAATCCCCTAGTCGCCACACTCCGGCTCCTGTTCGGGTACACTGAGGGAGAATTTAGCACGGCCAATGCACCTAACCAGCACGTCTTTCAGACTGTGGGAGGAAACCGGAGCACCCGGAGGAAACCCACGCTGACACAGGGAGAACGTGCAAACTCCACACAGACTGTGACCCAAGGTGGGAATTGAACCCGGGTCCCTGGAGTTGTGAGGCAGCAGTGCTAACCACTGTGCCACCCCAAAGAGAAAAAAAAATCTGTGCAACAATATGCAGGGACATCTGCATTGGAATATTATTTTCTTTATATTTTAATCTATTTATCATTTCTATTCATTATCTTTTGTTGCACAACCCCCTACCATAACAGACCCTCATTGAGTTGGGAAGATACAATGAGCCATGAGTCACACACACACCTACTTATAATAAAGTTCAAACGTGACCAAAAAGTGCAATAATTCAAAGGGACTTTGGAAGCACATCAAAATCCAGTTGACATTTCAGGGTTGGCCTGGGTGGGATGCTCATAAAGAGAGTCGGTGCAGACTCGATGGGCCAAATGGCCTCTTTCTGCACTGTAGGGATTCTATGAGATGCAGCATCGGGCAACTGTCTTTTTAATTGGCAAAGATTTAAACACATCATCATTTGCTCGTGTGTTGATACCTGTTGAACGTACTTTGGAAGCAGTTCAGTGAAGGTTTACCGAAAGCTCGTGATACCAAATAAACCCTGTTGGACTTTAACCTGGTGCTCTGAGACTTCTTAAAATGTGTAGGTTAGGGGGATTGGCTATGGTAAATGCACGGGGTTATGGGGATAGGATGGGCCAGGGTGGGATGCTCATACGGAGAGTCGGTGCAGACTCGATGGGCCAAGTGCCCTCCTTCTGCACTGTGGGGGTTCTATGAGATGCAGCATTGGGTAACTGCCTTAAATAATTGGGAAGTAGTGGTGTCTCTGGGCCAGAAACCCAGGGCAACGCTCTGGACCTTGGTCCGAATCCCACCATGGCAGATGGTGAAATTTTAATTCAGCAAAAACAATATTTGGATTAAAACTCCAATGAAAACTCCATGATAGAAATGTCTTAAAAACTGCCACTAATCTGCCATCCTTATCTGGTTTGGCCTACGTGTGACTCTAGATCCACAGCAATGTGGTTGACATGGGGGAGGTGGTGGCATAGTGGTATTATCACTGGATTCGTAATTCTGAGACCCAGGTCAAGATCTGGGGACCCGAGTTCAAATCCCATCACGACAGATGATAAAGTTTGAATTCAATAAAATTCTGGAATGTTGACAATGAAACCATTGTTGATTGTCTTAAAAACCCATCCAGTTCACTAACGCCCTTTAGGGAAGGAAATCTACCGTCCTTACCCGGTCTTGCCTACGTGTGATTCCAGAGCCCCAGCAATGTGATTGACTCTTAACTGCTGTGAAGTAGGGGGTAGTTAGGGATGGGGTAATAGATGCTGGTCCAACCAGCGACACCTATATCCCGTGAATAAATAAACCAACACTTAGTTTCCCTCTGAAATGGCCTAGCAAGCCAATCAGCTCTAAGGCGAGTAGGCAACAAATGCCGGCCTTGCCAGCGATGCCCACATCCCATCAATGATTAAAATAAAGTTACATCTCTGAGGTCGGTTTTAAAGCAAAATACTTAGGCCACTTACAAATCCAATTCAAATTGGCTGAAACATCAATTCAGAGATGTCACACAAGCAGAGGACAAGTGGTTTCCTTTACAATTTAAACCAAATTAAAATAATTTAGCTGGCTGCTTTAATGCATCTGTCTCATTGATTCATCGGTGACACCAAAGGAAAAACATCATGCTGGCAGAGACAACTTATTGACTTGTACAATGTGTCTATGGTGTATTACTTATCAGCCGTTCTCAGAGTGCACTCACATTGTAGCGTTCTATTTAAACAGCACTTCCCCATGCATATTAAATCGCCCCAAAATAGTCTTGCATTCTGTCGCAGCACTCTCCTTAATCCTGCCATTTCGGTTGTGGATTGAATGTTTGTCCTTCAGAGGTATCGGAAATGAAATTGGTTCCGGCTTATTCACTAAAGGCCTGTTGAGTATTCAGCTCTTTTGCAGCTTAAGTATTGCGACATGCCAGTCAGTGAAGCCCGTTTCATCCAACCAGCAAGTACAAAGTAATCTTCTTCATCATCCCTCGTAATTACCCATGCCAATTAAAGAGCTCTTTGCAACACAAAATTATTTTTATTTCTCTTTCCATAGAATTTATAGCATCGAAACAGGCCATTCAGCCCAATTGATCCATGCTAGTCTTGCTGCTACTCTCACCCTTCTTTCATGGAGTTACAGAATCCGTACAGCTCAGAAGGAGGCCATTCGGCCCATTGGGCTCTGCACCAATTCTTACCCAGGTTTACCCCGCATATTTACCCCACTAACCGATCTTGGGACACTAAGGGGCAACTTAGCATGGCCAATCAACCTAACCTGCACACCTTTGGACTGTGGGAGGAAACCAAGTACCTGGAGGAAACCCATGGAGACATGGGAAGAATGTGCAAACTCCACACAGACAGTGGCCCAAGGCCGGAATTGAACCCGGGTTCCTGGCGCTGTGAGGCAGCAGTGCTAACCATTGTGCCACCGTGCCACCCAGATCTACCCCTTACAGAGTCTCCTTCAATTCCTTTTTCCTGTCTCACTGCCGTGTAAATCCATCAATGTTATTCACTTCCAACTATTACTTGTGCTCCCTCCCAAACCCTCTCTATCTCTCCTTCCTCTTTAAGACGCTCCATGAAACATACCTCTTAGACCGAGTTTTTGCGCATCTGCCTTAACATTTAAGTGGCTTTATGCGAAGTTTTGCATCTAAACTCTCCTGTGAAGCATCTTGGGATCTTTAATTACATTATAGGTGCTATATAAGTACAAGTTGTTATTGTGGTAGCGAGTTCCACATTCTAACCACTCTCTGGATAAGTGCTAACCATTGTGCCACTGTGCCACCCAGATCTAACCCTTACAGAATCTCCTTCAATTCCTTTTTCCTATCCTGAAGCAGTCTATGCCCGTATGTAGCAAGACTTGGACAATTTAAGCTTGGGCAGGCAAGTGGCAAGTAACATTCGTGCCACACAAGTGCCAGGCAATGACCATCTCCCCTTAACATTCAATGGCCTTACCATCACTGAATCGCCCACGATCCACACCCTGGGGATTATCATTGACCACTTGCATGTATCAGTGAGTACAATCACCGAGGCACAGTGGCTGCAGTGTGTTACATCTACAAGATTCACTGCAGGAACTCAGCAAAGTTCCTTTGACATCATTTTCCAAACCTGCGACCTCTATCATCTAGGGGCATCAGATGCACGGGAACACCACCACCTGCAAGTTCTTCTCCACGTCACTCACCATCCTGAGTTGGAAATATATCACCCTTCCTTCACGTTGGCTGGGTCAAAACTCTAGAACTCCCTCCTCCCTGTAAGAAGTCTCACAACACCAGGTTAAAGTCCAACAGGTTTATTTGCAATCATGAGATTTCGGAGCGCTGCTCCTTCATCAGGTGACTCACCTGATGAAGGAGCAGTGCTCCGAAAGCTCGTGATTCCAAATAAACCTGTTGGACTTTAACTTGGTGTTGTGAGATTTCTTACTGTGCCCATCCTAGTCTAACACCGGCATCTCCACATCATCCCTCCTCCCTAACAGCATTGTGGGTGTACCTACATCAGGTAGACTGCAGTGGTTCAAGAAGGCAGCTCAGCAGCACCTCTGCAAGGATGGATGGTCAACAGATGCTGGCCTTGCAAATGATACTCATACCCCATGAAAGATTAAAATAAAATCCTCATTGGATTTATTGATGACTACCTTACATTTATAGCACTTAGTTTTAGAGTCTCCTCCAAGCTGAAACAAACTCCTGCCCTTTCATAATCTTAATGCCACCCCCCCCCCCCCCGCCCCCCCCCCTTCCCCACCCCCTGCCATCAGGTCACACCTCAGTCTGTTCTTTTCCATAGAGGTTTGTCCACTTCATTCCAAAGAAAAAAATACTCAGCTCTGTTATCATCCTTGCAAACCTATTTTACTTCCTCCAGTGCCTCACTGTCCATTTTATAAACTGGAGACCAGAACTGAACACAGTATACCCAGAATCATAGAATCCGAGAGTACAGAAGGAGGCCATTCTGCCCTTCGAATCTGCACTGACCACAGTCCCAGCAAGGCCCTATCCCCATAACCTCATGCATTTCTCCTAGCTAGTCCCCCTGACACTAAGGGACAATCCACCTAACCTGCAATCTTTCAAGTATGGGAGGAAACCGGAGCACCCGGAGGAAACCCACGCAGACACGGGGAGAACGTGCAAACTCCGCACAGTGACCCAAGCCGGGAATCGAACTCGGGTCCCTGGTGCTCTGAGGCAGCAGTGCTAATCACTGGTGGGGTCTAACCATGTTCTACTGTAGTTGCCAGGGGTCTCCAAGTTAAGAGTTCAAAGGAGATATGCACACTTCTAGCTCTGATTATTCAAAGATATCTTAGAGATTTGTTTCTGACTCTTTTCCTGTTTGACTTTTGGGAGTTTTGAAAAGGGTTGTTTTAAGGCTGTCTCAATGAAATTGAAGGGATGGGTTTCATTCTGGGTTCCTGCCCGCTCTGATCACACAGCGACTTTACACTGGAGTGATAAGACCTTGGGCGGAAACCCATCCTTGTTTCAGCTGAGGCCCTTAAATGACCAATTGAGGCCCTGAAGTGGCCAATTATTTGGCCTCTTAAGGGCCATTGCCTACCTGGCTTTAACATTTAGACTTGCGGGATGATTGAACCCGTGTGAGGGAAGGCCAGAAATAAACAGCGTTAGACCCTGGGTGGGAAAAGGGGGCAGGAAGAGCACCTCTGTCAGAGACCCCTCCTGATGTCAGGCGCTGCCTCCATTCCCTCTGCGCACGTAAGATCCAGCAGCTTCCAGACTTCCTTTCCCACCCTGGCCTCTCCTCCAAGACTCTGATCGCCCCCTTTGAGCACCCGTCCCAGGCCTTCCCTTCCCTCTCTACTCTTGACCTCTTCAAATTTCCTCCGGTTCCTGGACTTCATCTCAGGCATCCTCCCGCATTTTCTCTTCTGACCACTGTGGCTGTCACTGCACGGACTGGGGAGCTGCCTGCCAATCAGATTGGTCATAGAATCATAGAACCCTTACAGTGCAGAAGGAGGCCATTCGGCCCATCGAGTCTGCACTGACAACAATCCCACCCAGGCCCTATCCCTGTAACCTCATATATTTATCCTCCTAATCCCCCTAACACAATGGGGCAATTTAGCACGGTCAATCAACCTAACCAGCACTACTTTCAGACTGTGGGAGGAAACCGGAGCACCCGGAGGAAACCCACACAGACACAGGGAGAACGCGCAGACTTTGCGCAGACAGTGACCCAAACCAGGAATCAAACCCAGGTCCCTGGCGCTGTGCTAACCATTGTGCCACCGTGCCATCTAGTCTACAGCTCTCTATGGGGGGGGGGGGGAACTTCCTCTCGAGTGAGGGGCAGAAATCCCACCTGCAGCCAATGGAGCCAATCAAGCATGAAATGGCTGCAGCCCACTCCCCAGTCGGCGAGGACTCTTTGGATAATGGGAAGCAAGACTCCACAATCGAACAATTCAGGCCATGGCAAGGCAAAGTCAAGCAATCACTTGCTCTACTATTCAGCAAAACAAAAAGGGCCTAATGGCCTCCTCTTGCTCCTATCTTCTATGTAAAAGGCCCCTCGGTTAAACTGGAATGAATAAGGCCGTCAAAATCTCCGCTTTTGAGTATGGAGCACCTAACCTCTGTCCATGAAGAAGTCTACTTCCCTTCACTCTCAGTTACTTTATTTCTGGAAGCCCATGTCTGGTTTTACCTGCTGCCAAAATCCAGCCCTGGAAACAGCCACACCTCACCGACAGGGCAAAAAGAATGTCCCCCACAGAAATTTGAGACGTATGTCATAGAGAAGCAGTGTTCAGTGTGTCTAGAAGTTTGCCCTGTGTTCCATCACACAATGATGAACATACCGTCACATTCTGGTGCAGTGGTCTATAAAAGAGCCTCGCGAATCTCCACTAAATCTTCACCCTTTTTAAAATATAAATCAGTGGCAGTTTCATATATCTAATCGTGGCCCCCGATGATGATCAAAGCTCGTTTAAAACATTTTTTTCCCGATGAATCACAGGAAATATGACAGGTCCAATTTAGGAAGTCATGCTTATGTCAAAGCCTTGGAGATGCGATTTACTGAAACCATCCTGAGATGTGAGACTTCAATGACGATCGAGGAGTCTCAAGATGACGAAGGCTCTTATTCGCTGGAGCTAACACGAGATCAAAAAATGCGATTCAAAATCCTGGGAGATTTTGCTGGGGTAACCTGGGTAAAAATATATTAATTTAATCATAGAATCCCTACAGTGCGGGAGGTGACCATTCGGACCACCGAGTCTGCACCGACAACAATCTCGTCCAGGCCCCATCCCGATAACCCCACACATTTACCCTGCTAATCCCCCTGACACTAAGGGGCAATTTAGCACGGCCAATCAACCTAACCCGCACATCTTTGGATTGCGGGAGGAAACCAGAGCACCCGGAGGAAACCCAAGTAGACACGGGGAGAATGTGCAAACTCCACACAGACAGTGACCCGAGGCTGGAATTGAACACGGGGTTGCTGTGAGGCAGCAGTGCCGCCCCGATGGCGATTGAAGCAGTAATGGAAGGACACAAATTTAAGACTATTTCAGAAGGAATGGGAGGAGAAATTATTTTTAAATATGTTAGGAGTTTTGTTTGAACAAGGAACCTCTGACCAAAAACAGTGGTAAAGCAGAATCCAGATTAGCATTTAAAAAGCTAAATATTTGAAAAAGAACATTTTACAAGGGAGGAAGGAAAGAAAGGGACAATGCAATGTGACTAAATGGATAGTTCTTTCAGGAAGCTAGCAGCAAGGTGATGGGTCGAATGGCCTCTCCCTGTGCAATCATGTTATACAATTCTAGAATCACAGCCTGCAGATTCTAAGCACCTTTTGTTTCAGGGAGGGTCGGTGTTGAGGATGCAGGAATTGAGAGTTTACCAGGAGCTAAACTTAAACTCGCAATTTTGTCCATTTCATCAAATTCTCAATTTGGGGGGCATTAAATCAGTCACTTCCTGAAACTTCACTTGACAACACTTTTTTTTTAAATTGAGAAAGGATTCTCCTGTAATAAATCGCATTAAGAAAAACTCAATTTGCTGCAATTCAGTTAAAAAATGTCCCACGAATCGCACGCTGTAAATGTCTCCGGTGCCTGTGAAAAGGAATGACGACCATTCGAACGTCTATCCGTTTAAAACCACAGTCATTCTGTTCTCGGCTGGATTTAAGGTCCTCTTGCATCCTGAATGGTCACGATCAGCAAATGCGCAGACATGTAAACGATTGCACACAAACTAACACCTTCAGCTTATGATGCTGCTACACGGCTTTACGGAATAATCCTTTAAATACCTCAGCAATTCTTTATCATTGGACCAGCGACGCACATTATGGTAAAAGTGCAGCCCTGACAAGCTGATAATCACCCTGCCCCAAAAGAACAGTGAGGTGACAATTAACTTCTAGCTGAAGACTCAAAAGGAGTGGCAAGATGGGAGAAAAATGTAAATGAGAAAGAGGGCAGACTCCGACTTCCAAATCACCCAGGCATTTTCAATGTAACAACAGATTAATCAGCCAATATCAGTTCCAAAGGAAAAGCATGCTCCCCACAGTGTCTATGCATTCGCCCACATTCATTTCATGTCCTTCCAACCCCAGATTTAATTTATTTTATATTGCGTTACGTGCTCGAGAGCAAATCTTCCCTTCACAACTTATAATGCAGCCGGGGCAAATCTGCTCGACCTGCCAAACCAAACATTTAACAAAGGAGCAAGTGACAAGTTTGATACTTCAGGATGTTAACAAGCTCTCACATCAAACCCAGTCCTTCGCAGACAGGCAGCAGG
This sequence comes from Mustelus asterias, assembly GCF_964213995.1. Classification (NCBI taxonomy): domain Eukaryota; kingdom Metazoa; phylum Chordata; class Chondrichthyes; order Carcharhiniformes; family Triakidae; genus Mustelus; species Mustelus asterias. Next base: position 31,093,720 of record NC_135824.1, read on the forward strand.
CGTGACAGGCATGGGCGGCACGGTGGCACAGTGGTTAGCGCTGCTGCCTCACAGCGCCAGGGATGGGACTGCCTCGGGTCACTGTCTGTGTGGCGTTTACACTTTCTTCCCACGTCTGCGTGGGTTTCCTCCGGGTGCTCCGGTTTCCTCCCACAGTCCAAAGGAGTGCGGGTTAGGTAGATTGGCCGTGCTAAATTGCCCCTTAGTGTCAGGGGGATTAGCACGGTAAAGACACGGGGTTACGGGGATAGGGCCTAGGTGGGATTGTTGTTGGTGCAGACTCGATGGGCCGAATGGCCTCCTTCTGCACTGTAGGGATTCTATGATTCTGTGTGATGGGCTATTGCCAAAGACCATGAAGGGTGCCAGGCTGAGTTTCAGGGATGGGAACTTGCCACTCTGACTCCAGGCTGTCTCGCTGAGCGGTTGACACTGATGCTCTCTGGGCTTTGAGGATTGGCTGTTGCCCATGTGTTGTCACATCCCACGCACAGATCATTTTTTCTAAAACGCTGCGCAACATGACCACAGTTAAGCTTCATGACAGGAAGTGGATAAGAAAGCAACTGCTCTCTGCGTCTGGCTGTTACAATGACAGTGTAAGTTTGAAATTTATTTTTTAAAAACTGACAAATTGGTGATTTAGGGAGATCCGATCCTTAGTCTGGAGTGGGTGGACTTTGTGAGAAAGTATTGTCATTCACTCAAGCCAGGGGAGCTAAACACATGCGTGACTGGTACACAGTGAACACATGCGTGACTGGTACACAGTGAACACATGCGTGACTGGTACACAGTGAACACATGCGTGACTGGTACACAGTGAACACATGTGTGACTGGTACACACTGAACACACATGTGACTCCTACATAGTGAACAAATGCATGACTGGTACAGAATGAACACATGCATGACTCGCATACACTGAACATACACGTGACTGGCACACACTGAACACACGTGTGACTGGTACACACTGAACACATGCATGATTCGCACACACTGAACACACGCATGACTGGCACACACTGAACACATGCGTGACTGGTACACGCTGAACACATGCGTGACTGGTGTACACTGAACACATACATGACTCGCACACACTGAACACACGCGTGACTGGCACACACTGAACACATGCATGGCTTGTACACACTGAACGCATGTGTGACTGGCGGTTGGCATCACTAAATTTGTTTGATATGGAAAGGCAATTGTTGCAATAAATAGCTCATATATAACACCAGTTAGCACAGTGACAAGGGTGACTCCCTTCAACAGCCTTATAGTTAGTCTGTTCCCAGTTTATTTAATAAATGTTACCATTCGATTGGGATTCTGTCCCTGAAACATGTGGAAATTCAAGCTGAGACCGAAAGAAAATATCATTCTCAGAACTTGTTTTGTGTGTAGTTGAGTGGCTGCCTGTATATCAGGTTGACGGGTAGCACTTTAGGGACGTGGTGTTGGAACGGGGATATTGCCCAGGATGCAATGCTTCCTGCGGCTGGCCAGGGCTGCGACAATTTCTAACTGAGTTTGGGCCTGGGATTGGCTGGGATCCAATTCCAGGATTCCTGACCCCATTCCCAGAGTTTCCAATGGGCTTTAAAAGTGTATGGGTTGGTTCAGGTCAAAATCCCGCACCCGACATGACCTGGCCGGCTCCATTGTGGGGATAGCAATGTCCAGTCCTCCGTAATTTTCACGGAGTTGGGTCTTCAACGAGTTGTGGTTCGCGGCACCTCAGGTGTATCGTGAACCATATTATGCATGAGGGATCTTTTAAGAAGGCCTCCCAGCTGCCCATGCCAAGGTATGCTTCCCCCCATCCCAAACAATCCATCTGGTCCTGTGTGCCCCTCATACCAATGTATACCCCAAACGACCACTATGATCACTCATGCCCGCTATGCCAGGGTAAACAACCTAACAATCCTTATGGCCGCTCATGTTCCTCCATTACAAGGTATGGAGCTTCTATGCTCATTCACCCTCTATAAAGTGGATAGAACCAATGAACCCTCTAGCGACAATACGATGTATTAAAAAAAAACTTGAAAAACAATCTGTCATCCATTGATAACTTTCCACTTTTTAAAAAAAAACTCCTTTTTTCCTACAGTCTTGAAGTCTTGATTTGTCTTGAAGTCTTGGGATTGAAGTCTCAATCATCCAGACACTTTAAAGGTTCAAGAGCTGAAACTGTAGGCACTTGAAACCTCTTAATCTTGTGTAAATAAAAACTTGTGAAATTTACAGCAGAGATCAGAGACAGAGCTGTCAATCAAGCAATGTGTTCTCTGGGGCTCAGGTGCTTTCGTACTCCAATGGATGCTTGGCCCCTCAGCCAAGAATACGCATTGAGGCCCCTCCACCCCTGCCACAACGAAAATCCCCCCTTTGAGGGCACTTTCTTCCGAGGCTGCAGGCCGAGCTGGGAATTTTCCTGGCTCCCATTACTCAGAACAAGGATGAAAATCCAGACCCAAGTCATTGATGTCAATGTCAAGGAATCAAGTAACAAAAACAATAACTTGCCTTTATGTAGCAGCCCAAGGAATTTCACAGGAGGGTAATTGGTCTCAAAAAGAGAGGATAACCAATTAAAATGTGGCCCAGGTTGCTGCTCTAGCACAGACTCCACCAACATGACCTACATATACCCTGTTGGATACCTTATAACAGTGCAGTGTGTTCCCAATATATTGGATTCAGAATGTGGACATCCATGAGTCAGGCATCCCTATTTCTGATCCATCTCCTTGGCACCATTTAATATTTCAGCAATAAATATTTATTAACTGCTAGAAAGTACATACATGGGTGCAGTAAAGCTCCAAGCTAAAAGCTGTCTCCATGCTTGCTTCTACGCACTGCTCTGTCCAACACAACAACTTGCTTTTATATAGCACTTTTAACAGACCCAAGGGATTTCACAGGAGGGTAATTGGTCTCAAAAAAGGGAGGATAACCGACTAAAAATGTGGCCCTGGTGCAAGTCATATGTTCTCCTACATCACTGTGGGGGCTGTGCTGCACTCAGTCGCACATTAACCCTTTATGTGCCAGAGCCTTATACTACAGACACTTCATTTCAGAGCCAAAGGAGGGCTTGGCTGCCAAGAGTGCCAACTTTCAGATGAGGCATTAAATTGAGAGGCTTTGTCTGCACTCTCAGGGTGACTGGGAAGATCCCGTGACGTTATTCTGAAGAAGAGCAGAGAGGTTCTCCTGGACATGGTGGTCAGTATTGGTCCCTGAGGCAACAACATTAACCAAGATGATCTGGTCATTATCACACTGCCTTCCTGCAGCCTTTGCTGCTTGCAAATTTGAACTGTTATTTTTTTTAAACACTGCAACAGTAACAACACTTCACAAAGCGCTGAGTTGACAGTGAAATGCTTCTGGGATGTCTTGAGGGCATGACAACAAGCCTTTCATTTTATTTCCCTTGCAAGGGAGGTCCAAATCTTTATCAGTTTATTGCAGAGATTTGGCACAGTTAGGTGCCCATGGTTTCCAATCCCCTGCCAACTCTATGGTGGCAAACTGGAGGATATCAAAATCCCTAAAATGGTAGAAGAGTGTCAGAAGGAACTGGATACAGATATTAGTGAACAGTATTGCTCTGTGAGAGAAACTGTGGGCAACACAGCACTGCGAACAGGCCAGGGAGGACTAAAGGTGAGGCTGAACGAGTCCTTTGAGAATCAGTCACCGTGGAGATGCAATTAATAAAAGACACACAATGCTGAACCACGCTGACAGATCAAAGAATTTAATCAAGCCATTCAAACCCAACCTGCCTTTAACAAATCCATTCTTGATTAACCCATGCCTTTCCAAAGTTAAAGGAAGATCATAGAATGATAGAATCCCTACAGTGCAGGAAGAGGCCATTCAGCCCATCGAGTCTCCACCAACTCTCCGAAAGTGCATCCATCCCAGGCCCACCTCCCCACCCTATCCCCGTAACCCCACATATTTACCACAGCCAATCCACCTAATCTACCCATTGGCCATGTTAAATTGCCCTTTAAGTATCAGGCAGACTAGCAGGGTAAATTCGTGGAGTTACAGGGATAGGGCTTGAATGGAATTGTGAACGGTGCAGACTTGATGGGCTGAATGGCCTCTTACGGCACTATAGGGATTCAATGATTCTATGATACCCATTTTTGGTCATCAAGGGTCAACTTACTATGGCTGATCCACCTAACCTGCACATCTTTGGACTGTGGCAGGAAATCGGAGTACCCGGAGGAAACCCACACAGACATGGGGAGAACATACAAACTCTACACAGAGAGTCAGCCAAGGCTGGAATCAAACCTGGGTCCCTGGCCCTGCGAGACAGCAGTGCTAACCACTGTGCCACCAGCCAAAAGTGAATCAAGGGAGGTTATTTATCCTTCTCAGATTTTGATGAAAGGTCCCTGCTTGAAACATGAACTCTGTTTCTCTCGCTATAGATGCTGCCAGACCTGCTGAGTATTTCCAGCATTTTCGGCCTTTTGTTTTAGTTAATCCACTCCATGGGAAGATGTTCTGGGACATTCCTCAATGTTAAAATCAAGGTATAAACTGCAGGAAGCTTGGGTGGAATCCAAAAACCTAACCTAACCTGCTCATAAATATGAGATAAGCAGGAATGAATCTAATCGGGAATTTAGGAGCAACTTCTGTATCTAGAGAAAGAAAGACTTGCATTTGTAACTTACAATTTATAATATACAACTTCCTTGCTCTTCTTCAAATTGGGCATTGGAAACTTGTACCCACTTGTACCATCCCACCTGGTGGGTTTGGTGGCAGGGGGCATTTAATCAGTCGGGAGGCTGACAGGTGGGGATCCCATTGCCTTCCCATGCCCACATGAATATAGTCAGCAGTGGCAAGGACCGTGGTGGCCTTCCCGCCTTGCCTCCAGTTGAGGCCTTTATGTGGCCAATTAATGCCCACTAAAGGGCCTCATCCTATCACCATTAATCCTAATGGTCAGGGGGCACGCCATGTTGGGAGCACGATAAGGAAACCTGGCAACACCCACCCCAGCAATGCCCCCACCCCCCACCACTCACTCAGCCTGAGACGCTCCTCAATCTGAGGCCTTAGGTGGGTGTGGTACCAGCAGTGGTCACCTTCTCCCAGTGGTGCTGCTGGCTGGCCAACATTTATTGCCCATCCCTGAGGGCAGTTGAGAGTCAACTTGATCGCTGTGACTCTGGAGTCACAGGTTAGGTTAGAACGACAAATTTGCTTCCCAAAAGGATTCCATGCTGTAAACTTCTATGACTCTATGATTAATGGATAGAGTGGTGAAGAAGGCATTCGGCATGCTTGGTTTCATTGGTTAGAACATTGAATGCAGGAGTTGGGGATTTCTTGTTGAAGTTGTACAAGACATTGGTAAGGCCACACTTGGAATACTGTGTGCAGTTCTGGTCACCCTATTATAGAAAGGATATTATTAAATTAGAAAGAGTGCAGAAAAGATTTACTAGGATGCTACCGGGACTTGATGGTTTGAGTTATAAGGAGAGGCTGGATAGACTGGGACTTTTTCTCTGGAGCATAGAAGGCTGAGGGGTGACCTTATAGAGGTCTATAAAATAATGAGGGGCACAGATCAGCTAGATAGTCAATATCTTTTCCCAAAAATAGGAAAGTCTAAAACTAGAGGGCATAGGTTTAAGGTGAGAGGGGAGAGATACAAAGTGTCCAGAGGGGCAATTTTTTCACACAGAGGGTGGTGAGTGTCTGGAACAAGCTGCCAGAGGTAATGGTAGAGGCGGTTTTGTCTTTTAAAAAGCATTTAGACAGTTACATGGGTAAGATGGGTATAGAGGGATATGGGCCAAATGCGGGCAATTGGGATTAGCTTAGGGGTTTAAAAAAAAAGGGCAGCATGGACAAGTTGGGCCAAAGGGCCTGTTTCCATGCTGTAAACCTCTATGACTCTAGTGAACCAGATGGGTTCATGGTCATCAGTGGATTCTTAATTTCAGATATTTTTTATTGAATTCAAATTCCACTAGCTGCCGTGGCGGGATTCGAACCTGAGTTTCCCAGATTAATAGTCTAGTGATAGTACCACTAGCCCAATGCCTCCAACAACAACTGCTGGCCACTGATTGGCTGCCAATTGAGAACAGGCAGGATTTCTGCCTCCGGGGTCCTTAATCCTTGGCTAAGACCTTATGCTGCCTGGTTAGGTGCCTGAAAAATGGCGCAAGGTGCAACAGTGGGCCTTCCAGAAAAGTGGCGTCGCAGGACTTTCATCGGTTCCCCAGACACATTGAGTCCATAAGATTCTGTTTTGAAACCAGATTCCAGAGCCACCATGAGCTATGGGTGGGAGTGGTTAAAGTGTGGAATTGCTATCCCATGGTGTGGCTTCTGTGAATAGCATCAACAAATTTAAGGGGAAGCTAAATACACACACGAGGGAGAAAGGAATGGGAGGATAAATTGATTGAGTTGGATTAAGTAGGGTGAGAGGAGGTTCATGTGGAGCATTAACATTGGTATGGACACGGTGGCGCAGTGGTTAGCACTACTGCCTCACAGCATCAGGGACCAGGGTTCAATTCTGGCCTTGGGTCACTGACGGTGCGGAGTCTGAAAGTTTTCCCCCTGTCTGCGTGGGTTTCCTCCCACAGTCTGAAAGACGTGCTGGTTAGGTGCATTGGCTGTGCTAAATTCTCCCTCAGTGTACCCGAACAGACGTTGGACTGTGACGACTGGGAAATTTTCGCAGTAACTTCATTGCAGCGTTAATGTAAGCCACACTTGTGACTTGTTTTTATGCTCCATATTCTATGTAAGTGGGAGTAATAACTTTCTCATACTTATCGCTGAAACACCGTGACAGGGCATATGACAAATGCAAATGAAATCTCTTGCAATCTTGGCCGAGTGCCATTCTTGAGGAACCTACCTCGCGCTGAAGGAAGTGTGACAATGTTTGTTGTTTACCTGGCTGCTGAGGTTTCAGTGCTGCGATTTCAGATTCCGCAATTAACTGTCTGAGCTGGGGTCAAAGGTTACCTCAGCAGCAGCTGTTTGACACTTCCACCATTTAGACAATTAGCATCCTCCCTTTGCCGGTAATAACCATCTGTTCCGCTAATGTGTTACATCACTGCAAAGCCTTCACTTAGAATGTGACACTATGATTAGGGAGTAAAGGTCATGCAGTCCCTGTCATCGTTACCACATATAAATGCATCTATTCTCTTCACTTCCCTGATAGTGGGATTCGGGGCTTCAGGGACATGTTCTAATCAGGTGTCTTACTTAACTTTTATCTTCTGATTGCAGGATTGATTGACAGAGCCTTAAACAATCTCTGGCGTCTCCAGGCACCTCTCAATCTGTGAGTTGCTTTGTGAAGCGCAAGTGGGCTGCCATGTTTTCCTATGTCATTGTTGTGAGGCAGTGTGTGTGGCAGGCGAGTGGCGCACAGCAAGATCCCAGAAACGGTGGCGAGGTAAACCACCGGACAACATTCTCCAGTGGCGATGGCCCAGGGATCGACGTTATGCCCAGTGAGAGAATGACCAGAGGACCTCTCACTGCAGATTCTGGCAGTTCCCATCTGATGAATCCAAACCTGGATTTGCAGGAATGTTTGTTGGCACCATGGTAGGTGTGCCCAGACAAGCGATGCTGGCTCCTTGCCACCCTGGTATGTCTTCTCTCATCCAAAGTCTAGCACTGGGAGACGTCAACGGAGGACTGAGACAGAGTGAAGCCACCAGAAACATACAGCAACAACATCTGCCCGTGTGACGTAGCCAACATCTGTCTGCAGATGGTACAACTGCAGAGACGAAAAGTATGGAAATGTGCTAGGAGGGCACGGTGGCACAGTGGTTAGCACTGCTGCCTCACAGCGCCAGGGACCCGGGTTCAATTCTGGCCTCGGCTGACTGTCTGTGTGGAGTTTGCACATTCTCCTGTGTCTGTGTGGGTTTCCTCCGGGTGCTCCGGTTTCCTCCCACAGTCCAAAGATGTGCGGGTTAGGTCAATTGGCCATGCTAAATTGCCCCTTAGGTTGGATGGATTAGCCATAGGAAATGTGAGGGGTTACAGGGATAGGCCTGGGTAAGTGCTTGTCCCTGTGTGGGGTTACAGGGATGGGTGGGGGAGAGGGCTGGGTAAGGTACTCTGTCAGAGAATCATGGCAGACTCAATGGGCTGAATGGCCTCCTCCTACACTGTCGGGATTCTATGTCTTTGAGGAGGAAACAGTATCCATTTTACAGACATATGTAATGGGGATTGGGTAAGGAGTGGGACAAGGTTTTGTTTCATGGAGGAATCACTTGTATCATTCCAGTGCTTACTAAACCCATGGCAAGCAACTGGTTGGCAAGTAACCATAACTTTATTAAACTTAATGCTTAAAATAAGACCTGGAAACTGACATAGTGCTAAATCTACATTCCTTCTATCCAGGGCATGGACTGCAGGAATTGAGATAGGCATATAACTTTTCCTGGTTTTGGAACATCTCTTCTCAGTCAGCTGTCAGGCGGAGAGGATGACGGGTGTGACTTCAATGGCAGGAGACAGGGTGGGTGGGATGCAAGTGAATCTCAAAATGGGTAGGGAACACCCTCAGGCATTGAGGTCCAGGCAAACTTTAACAGCTGGGCTGTTAAAAGGACAGTGAATGTTCAGAATTTCTCTAGCCCACAGGGCTCTGGATACTCAGTAACTGAGTACATTTAAGACAGAGGTCAAGAAAGTTTTGAGTAGTTGAGGGAATTAGGGTAGTGCAGGAAGGTGGAGTCAAGATGGAGGATCAGCCATGGTAGAGTTGAATGGTGGAGCTCGCTTGAAGGACTGAATGGCCAGCTCCTATGGTACGCTCCCTCCCCACCCCCTTGAACCAGATCCGCTATCTGACACGCAGGCAGGAGTGAGGCGATAGGGCGGAAGGAAGTTGTTCTCAGGGAAGTTGTGGGTTGGGCTGATCGAGAAGGCAACATGGAAGCCCAGGATTAGAGAGGCTTATTTCCTTGCGTATAACTCCCAGAGCAACACAAGGAAAACAGGAAAGATTTTCTCAAGGACCCCACCAACCACCGACCTAGTGCTCAACCGGCTTGCTCCCCCATTCAGGCCTCTGAAAAATACTGCAGTCAATAGGACAGTGACAGGGGGTGCAAGTGGGGGAAGCGGGGAGGGAGGGTGAGGGGTAAATTGCTGCCTCTCCCTGGTATCCAATTTCTGAATAGAAACTGCGAGGGGATAGAAATTTACAACCCAGAAAATGGCCATTCAGCCCATCATGTCCACATCGGTTGATAAGTAGCCATCCAGCCTAATCCCACTCTCCAGCTCTTGATCCATAGCCATATAAGTTTTGTCATTTCCAAGTGTATGTCTAGGTTATTTTTAAATGTGAGGAGATTTTCTGTCCCTCCCACTCACTCAGGCAGTGAGTTCCAGATCCCCATCACTCTCATGAAAACAGTTCCCCTCAAATCTAATCTAAGCCCCACCCGAAATCGACATTTATTTCCTAGTTTACAGACCCCTTCAACCTCACTACCCAATCTATCTAGACCCCCTCATAACTGGATCCTCTTCAACTAAATCTCCTCTCAGCCTCTTCCGTTCAAAAGAAAACAGCCCTAGCCTGCCCAATCTTCTCTCATACCCATCATTCTCCTGGCCAGGCAACATCCTTCTCTTTAGTGCAATCATCTTTTTTCCGACTAGAAAGGAACAGCTGGATTTGCTGATATCTCAAAAGCGGAGTTGTATTGCGTAACGAGCAGCGTGTTGAAGATGAACTAGATGGGCCTTGCTCTTTATTGTCAACTCCTATGAGTTTATAAAAAATAATCTGCTAATTTCTCTTCCCTATCCATTGACATTGGGGTCAGGATTTGTCCAGGATAGTAACATAGCTGCTATCCTGATCACCTGATATTCAGTTTTATTGACTTAACAGGCCTGAATATTGAGCAGTGCACTTAACAGGGCCGCCAATTAATGGTGCCTGTTTAGTCCTACTGCCCCAAAACAATTTCTATGCCTCTGACTCTTTTCAGTGCTATTTTTCCTTGATTCCTCACCCAAATGGCAAATTTTCATGTGCCAGGTTAGACAGTCAGCGTTAGCAAGGTCCAATTATTGGCTCGTGGTGGGGTTGGGCCAGTGAGGAACCCCTAATGGCCCAGCTCCAATCGTCCAATATCCAGAGCTGCACAACTTGCAGTCAACATCACGGCCTAACGACAAGGAGCAGGAATTCTGGAATTCTCCACAGCACAGAGGCTCTGTGCTCCATTGTAGTGCCCAGCCCAGACCTGAGCGCTTAACTCAGTACAGACTGGTACCTACCGTGTGTGACCAAATTTCAAACTGGCCAAAACATTAATGAATTAAAACCTAGCTCTCAAAAATTCAGATTCACATTATGATTCGGTCTCTCTCACACTCAGGGAATCAAAAGAGTCAGTAAATTGCTCCGGCTATGCATCTCCAGGAATGTTTTTGAAAATGTATTATTTGAGGGGATGTGGGCATTGGTGGCAAAGCCAGCATTTGTTGCCCATCCCTAACTACCTTTGAATTGAGTGAGATCAGAGGCTCGGAATACTGTGGCGAGTAACCCACCTCCTGACTCCCCAAAGCCTGTCCACCATCGACAAGGCACAAGTCAGGAGTGTGATGGAATACTCCCCACTTGCCTGGATGGGTGCAGCTCCAACAACACTCAAGAAGCTTGATGCTATCCAAGACAAAACAGCCCGCTTGATTGGCACCACATCTACAAATGTTCAATCTCTCCACCACCGACGCTCAGTAGCAGCAGTGTGTACTATCTACAAGATGCACTGCAGCAATTCACCAAAGATCCTTAGACAGCACCTTCCAAACCCATGACCACTTCCATCTAGAAGGATAAAGGCAGCAGATACATGGGAACACCACCACCTGCAAGTTCCCCTTCCCTCCTGACTTGGAAATATATCACCGTTCCTTCACACTCGCTGAGTCAACATCCTGGAATTCCCTCCCTAACGGCATTGTGGGTCAACCCACAGCACATGGACTGCAGCGATTCAAGAAGGCAGCTCACCACCACCTTCTCAAGGGCAACTAGGGATGGCCAATAAATGCTGGCCTAGCCAGCGACGCTCATGTCCCACAAATGAATAAAAAAAATTTGAGAGGGCAGTTAAGAGTCAACCACATTACAATGGATCTGGGGTCACATGTAGGCCATGCCAGATCAGACCAGGTAAGATGTCCTTCTCCAAGTGGACATTAATGAGCCAGGTGGATTTTCAATGATAATCAGTGATAGTTGCCATGGTCACCATTACTGATCTATTTAGATTCCAGATTTATTAATTGACCGGAACACCAGCTGCCATGGTGGGATTTGAACCCGTGTCCCCAGAGCATTAGCCTGGGCCTCTGGATTATTAGTCCAGTGACATTACCTATATGCCCGCCACCTTCTCTGATTCAGATCAGAGTCCAGGGTCTGGTTAGAACTCAGCACACACACACACACTAGTAACCCAGAGGAAGAAAATACTTTGTGCTCCAACAGGATCACACAATCATGTAAATATGTTCGAATTCTACCTGCATATACGCAAATGATTTAGAATTGCATTTGCAAAAAGTCCAATGGTCACTTTACGTATTTTAAGCAATGCAGCATTTTACTGAGTGCATTCTAGGGCAGACGTTATTCTTATTTTCGAAGCCCAGTATTTAATCACAGATTAAAGTGTTACATATTTCTTTCAAAACGGACTCAATTGTAGCAGCTGAATTAACCGGAAACAAGTAAAGAAGAATGTGTAAAGATCAGCTGCTGCTTTGAGTCTGTCCCTTCCAGGCAAGGTGTAACGTCTGCACAGCATCCTCCTAATACCGGCTCTCAGCGCAAGCCACATCATTCCAATTTACTCTTATTCACATAAAGAAAACATCATTTCATTATTGACTTCTCTTTGTTTTCCGCTCGGAAGCTCTTGCCTTTCATAAAATTGCTCACTTTCCTCTTCTCAGCTCTTCCTCACCCTTCTGGTCTCTGCACCCATCGACTTAGGCCACCTGGGTTTCCATGACAACCCTTGGTCTTGCAGTAAGTGACTAGGCCGGTAATTCCTATTCCGACATACTTCGCTTTTTCAGAGTCTAGTTCTGTTTAACGCAACTGTGAATGACGAAATGGAGATGTGTCTCACAAGTCGATGATAAAGGAATCATATACCCCAAACACCTAGCACAAGACAAGGGCCCTTAAGGAATAGAGCTAATCTGCAGTTACAGTAAAGCTATTTGTTTTGCTGAGGGAAAAATAAGAATGAGGGGGTATAATCTTAAAATGACAAGTCAGGCCACTTAGGTAGTGAATCAGAAGGTAATGTTTTCACACAAAGAGTGGTCGATAGTTGGAATCCTCTATTGCAGTTAGGGCGGCACGGTGGCACAGTGGTTGGCACGGTGGCACAGTGGTTAGCATTGCTGCCTCACAATGCCAGTGACGACAGATTCAATTCCCGGCTTGGGTCACTGTCTGTGCAGAGTCTGAACGTTCTTCCCCATGTCTGCGTGGGTTTCCTCCAGGTGCTCTGGTTTCCTCCCACAGTCCGAAAGACGTGCTAGTTAGGTGCATTGACCATGCTAAATTCTCCCTCAGTCTAACCGAACAGGCGCCGGAGTGTGACGATTAGGGGATTTTCACAGTAACTTCATTGTAGTGTTGATGTAAGCCTATTTGTGACACTAATCTTTAAATTTGAATTTGGGGACTATGCTGGAATAATGGTAGCTTTCAAGACTGAGAGTAATAGATTTTGATCAGGGAAGTACATCAAGGGATGAATACAGATCAACCATGGACTAATTGAATGGTAGTGCAATAGGCTTGAGGGGCTGAATGGCCTCCCCCCATTGTTATGTGCCTATTGCACAAGTAAGTGCACAAGTTACGGACCTGAATTTTTCAGATGGCTGGGGCTCAACCGGAGTAAGGTAAGGACGACAGATTTCCTTCCCGAAAGGACTTTCGTGAACCAGGTGGGTTTTTCCAACAATCGACAATGGTTTCATGGCCATCAGGGCGGCACGGTAGCACAGTGGTTAGCACTGCTGCTTCACAGCTCCAGGGACCTGGGTTCGATTCCCGGCTTGGGTCACTGTCTGTGTGGAGTTTGCACATTCTCCTCGTGTCTGCGTGGGTTTCCTCCGGGTGCTCCGGTTTCCTCCCACAGTCCAAAGATGTGCAGGTTAGGTTGATTGGCCGTGCTAAAATTGCCCTTAGCGTCCTGGGATGCGTAGGTTAGAGGGATTAGTGGGTAAATATGTAGGGATATGGGGATAGGGCCTGGGTGGGATTGTGGTCGGTGCAGACTCGATGGGCCGAATGGCCTCTTTCTGTGCTGTAGGGTTTCTAAGATTTCTAAGATTAGACTTCTAATTCGAGATTTAAAAAAAATAGAATTCAAATTTCACCATCTGCCGTGGTGGGATTTGAACCCACGTCCCCAGAACATTATACTGAGTCTCTGGATTATTAGTCCAGCGACAATACCACTACTCCACCACCTATCAGGTGATCTATAGATTCCATCGCGTATCATTATTTGAGAGCAGATATATTGCTGTTGCATTATTTATATCGTTTCAGGAAGCTGGTAATGGGCTGGGCTTTTTTTAAAAATGGGAGCAGATCTGTGTTAATGAGAGTTGCTATGGAAACGAAGCAATCAATTGGCAAATTTAACAGCGTCGCTGATTTTCTGGGTAACGCGGATGTAAGTCAGTCACGTGCAAATTCCTGAAGGGAATAAAAAGGCGCAACCCCATCCTTACACCGAATAAGTTCCAGGAAATTCTGGCCTGTTTAGTGGCCATTCCCTGGGACGATGCCCATTATGAAAGGATGGATTGAAGTGAGAGATTTAAAGATCTGTTTCTGGAGCAAAGAAGGTTTGTAAGTGTTCACAATTTTGAAAGATCTTGAAAGGGTAAGTGCTAAGTTCCATTACTTAGTACGTTGCTTGGGTCTGAACTCTGGATGTGAACTGGGAGATATAAAGAGGGAGATCAGTAGAAATGTTTTCACTTCAAGGAGTATTAGAAAATTATCATACGTGACTATTGGCACTTATGAGACAATAAAACACTTGAAGAATAAAAATATCTCAAATCCAGAACATAGAACAGTACAGCACAGAACAGGCCCTTCGGCCCACGATGTTGTGCCGAGATTTATCTGAAACCAAGATCAAGCTATCCCACTCCCTATCATCCTGGTGTGCTCCATGTGCCTATCCAATAACCGCTTAAATGTTCCTAAAGTGTCTGACTCCGCTATCACTGCAGGCAGTCCATGCCACACCCCAACCACTCTCTGTGTAAAGAACCTACCTCTGATATCCTTCCTATATCTCCCACCATGAACCCTATAGTTATGCCCCCTTGTAATAGCTCCATCCACCCGAGGAAATAGTCTTTGAACGTTCACTCTATCTATCCCCTTCATCGTTTTATAAACCTCTATTAAGTCTCCCCTCAGCCTCCTCCGCTCCAGAGAGAACAGCCCTAGCTCCCTCAACCTTTCCTCATAAGACCTACCCTCCAAACCAGGCAGCATCCTGGTAAATCTCCTCTGCACTCTTTCCAGCGCTTCCACATCCTTCTTATAGTGAGGTGACCAGAACTGCACACAATATTCCAAATGTGGTCTCACCAAGGTCCTGTACAGTTGCAGCATAACCCCACGGCGCTTAAACTCCAACTCCAAAGAAATATTAATACAAAAAAAGAAAATGCTGGAAATGCTGAAAATGCTGGATGACCCTTCTCTGACGAAGGGTCATCCAGACTCGAAATGTTGACTGCTCTCTCTCCACAGATGCTGTCAGACCAGCTGAGATTTTCCAGCATTTTGTGTTTTTGTTTCAGATTCCAGCATCCGCAGTATTTTACAGTTAAGATAGATTAGGTGAAGAGGCAAATGGATTTCAATCTAGGCCAAATGATTTGAGAACTTTGGATCTCAAAAAAAAAGTCAAACGGGGAATTTGAACATGGATTTTTGGACTTTCGGGTTAAGGGGAGGCGATGGTCTAGTGGATTGTCGGTAGACTATTATTCCAAAAACTCAGCTGATGTTCTGGGGACCCAAGTTCGAATCCCTCCACGGCAGATGGTGGAATTTGAATTCCACAAAGAAAATCTGGAATTGACAATCTACTGATGACCATGAAACCATTGTCGATTGTCGGAAAAACCCATCTGGTTCACTAATATCTTTCAGGGAAGGAAATCTGTCGTCCTTACCTGGTCTGGCCTACATGTGACTCTAGAGCTACAGCAATGTGGTTGACTCTCAACTATCCCCTGAACAAGGGCAACTAGGGATGTGCTATGGATGGCCAGCCAGTGATGCCCATGTCCCATGAATAAAACAAATTCCAA
Source organism: Mustelus asterias (assembly GCF_964213995.1). Classification (NCBI taxonomy): domain Eukaryota; kingdom Metazoa; phylum Chordata; class Chondrichthyes; order Carcharhiniformes; family Triakidae; genus Mustelus; species Mustelus asterias. The sequence goes on from NC_135824.1 coordinate 31,109,202, forward strand.
AAATAAGGTGCCAGACAAAAGTTTAATATGGAAGATGAGGGGTCATGGAGCTGGGTGTGATATATTAGCATGGATACAGGTCTGGTAAATGGAAGGAAGCAAAGAGTAGAAATAAACGGGGACTTTTCAAGTTTTGTGGAATGCTCTAAGATTAGGGCCTCAACTATTTGTAACAATATTAATGACATAGATAAAGACACAGAAAATAATGTACCTAAATTTGCTGATGATACAAAGCTAGGTGGGAGTGTAAGCTGTGAGGAGGAGACAGAATCTGCAATGCTTTTTAAAGGGCATAAATGGTGATGTTCAAAGGGACTTGGGTGTACTCGGACAAGGATCACAGAAAGTTAACATGCAGTCAACAAGTAGGAAGACAACTTATGGCGGGAAACTTCTGTCCATTCATGTTGGTGGGACCTTCCGGTCCTGCCAACGACAAACCCCTACAGCAGAATTCCTGGTGGCATGGGGTGGAGTCAATGGGAAATCCCATTCAAAGGCAGGACTAGAAGATCCCGCCACTGGCTAACGGCAAGCCACCTCCTGCCACTGAGAAACACACCATGGGGAGCACAGAGAATCTCATCCTATCTGTTGAGCTTTATTTAAAAGGGATTGAAGTACAAGATTAAGGAAGTTTTGCTACAATTGAACAGGACTCTGGGAAGACCATACCTGGTGTACTGTGTGGAGTTTTGGATTCAATATACTTGCATTGCGGTACAGCAAAGTTTCTCACCAGAATCATCACTGGAGTGGGGGGGATGATTTGGGGGGGGAGGTTAATGTTGAGCTCATTCACACAAGATTCTGGAGGAACTTGACAGGGTAATAGGCACAGAGGGGTTATTTCTCCAGGTCAGGAATCTAAATCATGGGAGCTACAGTTTTTGGGTCACAAGTAGACTTACATTATCACTGCAATGAAGTTACTGTGAAAATCCCCTAGTCGCCACACTCCGGCGTCTGTTCGGGTACACTGAGGGAGAATTTAGCATGGCCAATGCACCTAACCAGCATGTCTTTCAGACTGTGGGAGGAAACCCACGCAGACACGGTGAGAATGTGCAGACTCCACACAGACAGTCTCCCAAGCCGGGAATCGAACCCGGGTCCCTGGAGCTGTGAGGCAGCAGTGCTAACCACTGTGCCACCATGCCGCCCCATGTGTCTTAGGGTCAGAAGCTACAATCTTCAGGTCAGGAGTCAAACATTAGAACTGAAATAAGGAGAAATTTCTTCACTCTGGAATTCTCCACTCCAATAGGTGCTCATCGTTGAATATATTTAACGCTGAGATAAATGGGCTTTTGGTCTCTCAACAAATCCAGGGATATGAGAAGCGGATGAGCAAGTGCGTGGGTACACAGAGCATGAAAATATCATGAAAAGGTTCAGAAAATAATCAAAAAGGCTAATAGAATGCTGGCCTTTATATCGAGAGGATTAAAATTTCAGCGGATAGAAGTTATACAAAGCCCTGGTTAGATCACACTTACAGTACAGCGAGCAGTTCTGGGTATCAGACCCGAGGGAAGAAATATTGGTTTTGGAGAGAGTGCAGAATGATAGCGAAACTCCAAATGTTAAATTAAGATTGTATTCCCTGGGTGATTTGATTGGTGTTTTTAAGATATTAAGGGGAACAGTTTGGTATATATGAGAGAAATTATTTCTGCTGGTTGGTGAGTCAAGGCCTAGGGAACAAGACTAAAAATTGGAGCCAAACCTTTCAGGAATGAAATGAGCAAAATGCCAACATATCAAGGGTGGAATTCTTCTACATAGACCATCACCACTATATTAGTTGTCAATTTTGGTAAGCAAAGGTGTTAAAGGTGTTAAAGATATTAGGGAGAGGCAATGGCCTAATGGTATTATCGCTAGACTATTAATTCAGAAACTCAGCTAATATTCTGGGGACCTGGGTTCGAATCCCGCCACGGCAGATAATGGAATTTGAATTCAATGAGAAATATCTGGAATTAAGAATCTACTGATGAAAATGAGACCATTGTTGATTGTTGGAAAAACCCATCTGGTTCACTAATGTTCTTTAGGGAAGGAAATCTGCCGTTCTTACCTGGTCTCACCTACGTGTGACTCAAGAGCCACAGCAATGTGGTTGACTCTCAACTGCCCTCCAAGGGCAACTAGGGATGGGCAATAAATGCTGGCCAGCCAGTGATGCCCATGTCCCACGAATGAATAAAAAAAAGAATTAAGGAATATGGAGGCCTTGTGACGCAGTGGGTAGCATCTCTGACTCTGAGCTAAAAGCTCCGGGTTCAAATCCCACGCCAGGACTTGATAGCTAAGAAAGGTGCGTTCATAACGTGGCCAAACAGGTTGAGTGTGTCAACCTGCAACCCCTTCCAAAGACACCAATGTTGGTAAGAGCAGGGAGAGACTCCTGTTCAGCCATGCTTGATGTGGAGTGGTTGTCCTCAAGCTATAAGCCCCTGGTGACAGACTAGCAACCTGTCCTGGGAATTACTAGGAAACAGATGAAAGTCTGCCATACTAGGTGCGGGAAGAGAATTGGAATGAAGGGATATGGGGCAAAGACATGGAATTAGGTCACAGATTAGCCATGATCTCATTGAATAACAGAACAGATTGGGGGGGGCAGGGGCTGATGGTTCATTTATGTTCCTATGAACAGAGTTAGTGCCAGTAGCTGCAATGGGAGTGTTAGCACAGGTACAATGGGTCGCAATGCCTTCCTTACAGAACTTACAGGAATTAAATATGGAAAATGATTTAATGGAAGAAGGGACTCCATTTAAAAAAAAAACACATGGATAATTAACAATCCATTTAATTCTCCCCACAACAGAAACTCTATGTAGTTCCACAAATTCCACTAAAACATTCATTATTAAAATGATACAGCTGCCTCTGCTCTGGAATGTTACACCTCCTCAGGCAGCTGAAAATTATAGTGACAAACCTTTCCAGCCAGTTACCCCCACCCCCCCCCCCCCCCCCTCCACCCACCCAACACACAGGGTTCAAACTTACAGACCCTGCTTGTGTGGCCCGATTATATCACCCTCAAGCAAACAACAGTTTAAATCGTCAGCTGTGGCTAAGAAACCTTGAAGATAAGCGCGCAGCAGCTGAAAGCTCCACGCCGACCCAAGAGGCGAATAAATCCCGTCGATTATAACAGCAATACACCGCTGGGTTAAAAACTCCAACAAAAGATTTTTTTTTTAAAAACTTCATCACTGACAAATTTAAAAACCGCTTCCAATAACTTGAGCCTGGTTTGCCAACTTCAAAGTTAATCCCTAAACTGTGCAGTTTACAACACTGAGAATTCATTCCTAATTCCAGAATTCAATGATAAATTAGGCAGAGCATTTAATCACAGATGTAAAGGTTTGTAGAAAGCATTCAGTGATTAAGAGTGTAATCAAGTTAAGTTTGTCGCTATAACAACAGGCACAGACAAGAAACTTCCAACATTTCCTGAAAAGTTAGCTTGGACAGCATAGCATAAATGTGAGTTCTCTCCCCCCCCACTCACTTGCACACGAATATACTACCAGACAAAGTGAGCTTTACCTATTCGTGCTAACTTACCAATTTAGCAAGACATATCCACATGTAGATCCTCTCCCTGACTAGGTTTCACTGAACAGCAACGGTCCTGACTTTTAACAGCGCCCCACATGCTATTCAATAGTCTAAAGTCTCAGATAAAATGCATGCTTTACAAACTGATAGAGAATCAGATGGGCATGGAGTCAAACTCTTGAGTGTTTTTACTACCGACCGACTGGCCAATCTCAAAAGAACACTGCGGAACATAACAAGAACAGCTTGCCTTGAAAGAGAGACAAAAAAATAATCTCGCTTCCTAAGTAATTGATCCAAAGCAGTTGTTATTTCATATTGCTTTTGCGTCAAAGGTTACAAACCAGAGGACACTATTGATGACACTGTATTGAATGACAGGGACTAGTTCCGCTCAGAGGAAGATTTTTCCAGTTGCTACTCTGGAGATTGAACGCATAACAGACACTTGGCAGAGAAGACGCTCGGGGAAAGCTTGTAGATCTTCTAACAAACCATAAGACCACTTCTGAACAGGCTCTTTACAGCCTCTTCAAACACAAGCAATTTCCTCTGGCGCATGGGAAGCTGATGGCTGCATTAAGAGGAGAGTCTTACCAAATACATGATTATCAACCTTCAAGCTTATTCAAAACACAACAGTCACCAGCAACCAAGTCCAGATGTAAAGCTTGATTCTCACTGCATACTTACATCATTTACAAATCTCTTTGTTTTCTTGGCGAAAGGTAAAACAGATACCAGGGAGTCAGCAGTCAGGATTCACAAATTGCTGCAATTTCTTGTGCTGCTTTTAGAATAAATCCCCCAAAGGACTGAGTCAATAGAGATAAAAGGCCTTCCATAAAACGCAACTGATGGAATGTTTACCATAGACGCAGTGTATAGAAGAAGGTTGAAGTATTTGCTTAATCTTTGTAATCGCAGCCAAAGAACACGCCCTAGCAAAATGAAGGCTTTTAACTTTAATTGTTGCAACAAAACTCAAGAAAGAAACCAGCAGAGTTGTTTGCTTTATGTACAGGCTCTGAGTGCCCACACCAACTCATAATCCTACTTCAAAGTCTCTTTAAGTGGCACAAAGAATTTTGCCCACCAATTTCAATCTTGACAATTTTTCCCCCCCCTCATCCTCCAGAGTGGATGCCAACGGCACTCCGAAACTTTGTCCAAGTGATCATTATTCCTTTTAGAGTTAAAGTTTTAAAGTTTGTTTGTTAGCGTCACAAGTAGGCTTACATTAACACTGCAATGAAGTTAGTGTGAAAAGCCTCTAGTCGCCACACTCTGGCGCCTGTTCGGGTGCATTGAGGGAGAATTTAGCATGGCCAATGCACCTAACCAGCACGTCTTTCAGACTGCAGGAGGAAGCTGGAGCACCCGGAGGAAACCCACACAGACACGGGGAGAACGTGCAGACTCTGCACAGACAGTGCCCAAGCCGGGAATCGAACTCGGGTCTCTGGCGTTGTGAGGCACAGTGCTAACCACTATGCCACCGTGCCGCCCATTTTAGAGGAGTGAGTGGTTAATTCAACTGTGAGGGTGGGCAAAGCTGAGACCCCCAGTCTGCTCTCTCTCCAGAGATTGTAATAGGGTTTCCTCCTTGATTTTTCTCCTCCATAGATGGCACAGAAGGAGGCCATTCAGCCCATAGAGTTCATGCTAGCTCTCAATAGGGATCTCCATTCCCATTCAGTCCCATTCCACCTCCCTATCTGCAAGTTATCTCCCTCACATACCCACCCAATTATCTTTCAATTATCTGGTTGTGGTCATGATCATAGTGGGTGGCACGGTGGCAATGCTGCCTCACAGCGCCAGGGTCCCGGGTTTGATTCCCGGCTTGGGTTACTGACTGTGTGGAGTTTACACGTTCTACCCATGTCTGCGTGGGTTTCCTCCGGGTGCTCCGGTTTCCTCTCACATTCCAAAGACGTGTGGATTTGGTGGATTGGCCATGCTAAATTGACCCTTAGTCTCAGGGGGACTAGCTAGGGTAAGTGCATGGAGTTATGGGAATAGGGCTTGGGTGGGATTGTGGTCGGTACAGACTCGATGGGCTGAATGGCGTCCTTCTGCACTTTATGATTCTATGATCTGAGTTGGTTGTTACTAAGGGGGAATGGCGATTGTTATTGAGGGGGAGAAGGTGGGTTATTATTGAGGGGCGAATTAAAGTGTAGAAAGGGGACTTTATTACTGAGGTGAAAGGGTGATTATGATTTAGCTGGGAGATTTGTTACTAAAGGGGAGAGTTATCACTGGAGAAGCAGATTATTACTAAGGGGAGATAGAGGTTATCACTTGAGGGGAGAGAAGGTAATTACTGAGGGGAAAGTGGGATTGTTACTATGTGGGGATTATTATTGATTGATGTGAGTTACGACTGAGGGGAGAAAGAGGGTAATTACTGAATGGAAAAGGGGTTGTGGGGGTCTGGAATTCGTTGCCCGAGTTGGTGGTGGAGGCAAAGACGCTAAACTCTTTAAAAAAGTACCTGGATCTGCACCTTAAACTGTAAAATGGGTCAGGTGCAGGAAGGTGGGATTAGAAGGGCATCTGGATATCACTGGGTTGGATGGGTCAAATGGTCTCCTTCTGTGCTGTAATTTTTCTATGGTTCCCATGGTTCTCTCTCTGCTTCTAACCCTCTCTCAGGCAGCGAGTTCCAAGTCATCACAACCCGCTGTGTAAAACGTTGCTCCTCATATCCCTCCCGTATCTCTTCCCTGGAAGCTGTATTGCCGAGTCCTTGTCTGATCAGATAATGGGAACAACGCTTTCTTTGATTCCTTTATCTAAACATGTCATAAACTTGTACTCCAATCTCAGATCTCTCCTCAACTTCCAAAGAGGAACAGGGCCAGATTCTCCATCTTGTCTGAGGACTGGAATTGTTGCCTTATGGACCTCTACAGCTCAAAACACACCATGGACAAAGAGACATTGCTTATTCATTGGAAAAACACCTCACAGGCTATCCATGAAACTGAAGCTCGAGTGTGAACAGCAGTGACCTTTCTGCCAATTTACCATTCAACAAATATTTGATTCTGAATTGTTACCACGATCTTTAAAATGCCTAATATTTCATTCTACTCATATTCGCCCTAATTTCACAGCCCATTAAACTTTGTCAGCAGTCTCCAGTGAAGAAGCACCTTGGGGCTGACAGACCTGCTGAACATTCACGGACACCAAAGGTAGAATTCTTGCCCACCATAGGTGGATGGACAGGTGGAAGAGAGTATGTCCGGGCTGTATGGGGTCCTTGATTATGCTGGCTGCTTTTTCTAAAGCAGCGGGAAATGTAGACAGTGTCAATGGATGGGAGGCTGGTTTGCTAACACATCTGTGAGGTTTGAGTCTCAAAAGTAACTTGTTCATATCCAGTCCCAACGTAGCTCAATCTTCGCATTCTCACATCGCCAATCTTGGTTCAAGTTGAGAAAATTATGTTGGCTGACCTGCGCGTATGTAACTGAAGGAGTGCTGCACTATCACCAGGGCTGCCCATCAAATGGGATGTTAAAACAGTTACGGCCTGCCCGTCACTTTCATTCAAGTTAAATGGTAAAATTCCCATGGCGTTGGTCGAAGTTACTCGAAGGAAAATTCAGCTAAGATGAACAAACGATAGTTTAACTGGTCATTTGTCTGAACACACTCACACTGGTGAACACCCATTACACCCCCACCTCCCTTCATGATACCAATCACACGTTATCTCTCTCCCTGTCACAACCCCACTTGTTCTACCTTTTCATCTACCAGCACTATCAAGTGGCACTTACTGAGCAATAACCTGCTATCTGATGCTCAGTTTGGGTTCTGCCAGGGCCACTCAGCTCCTGACCTCATTACAGCCTTGATCCAAACGTGGACAAAAGAGCTGAACTCCAGGGATGAGGTGAGAGTGACAGCCCTTGATATCAAGGCAGTATTTGGGCAAGCGTGGCATCAAGGAGCCCGATCGAAACTGGGGACAATAGGAATCAGGGGGAAAATACTCCAGTGGTTGGAGTCATACTTGGCATAAAGGAAGATGGTTGTGGTTGTTGGAGGTCAGTCTCCTCAGTTCCAGGACATCGCTGCAAGACTCCCTCGGGGTAGTGACTTAGGCTTAATCATCTTCAGCTGCTTCATCAATGACCTTCCTTCCATCATAATGTGAGAAGTGAGGAGATTCACTGATGATTACACAATATTCAGCACCATTCACAACTTCAGTCCATGATTAGCCAGTCCACATCCAAATGCATGGACAATTTCGAGGCTTGGGCTATCAAATGGCAAGTAACATTTGTCCCACCCAAGTGACAGGTAATGACCATCTCCAACAAATGGGAATCTAACAATCGCCTGTTGATATTCAATGGCATTACTATCACTGAATCCCCCAATCTCAACATTATATATCAATATAAATGCTGTGGCTACAAGAGCAGGTCAGAGGTTTCTCCCTGAAAAGACGGAGAATGAGGGGAGATCTAATAGAGGTGTACAAGATTATGAAGGGGATAGATAGGGTGAACGGTGGGAAGCTTTTTCCCAGATCAGAAGTGACGTTCACGAGGGGTCACGGGCTCAAGGTGAGAGGGGCGAAGTATAACTCAGATATTAGAGGGATGTTTTTACACAGAGGGTGGTGGGGGCCTGGAATTCGCTGCCAAGTAGGGTGGTGGAGGCAGGCACGCTGACATCGTTTAAGACTTACCTGGATAGTCACACGAGCAGCCTGGGAATGGAGGGATACAAACGATTGGTCTAGTTGGACCAAGGAGGGGCACAGGCTTGGAGGGCCGAAGGGCCTGTTTCCTGTGCTGTACTGTTCTTTGTTCTTTGTTTGGAATCCAACGGCGAGAGACTCACCTCCTGACTCCTCAAAGCCTGTCCACACGGCACAAGTCAGGAATGTGATGGAATACTCTCCATTTGCCTGGATGAGTGCAGCCCCAACAAGACACAAGAAGCTCACCACCATTCAGGGCAAGGCAGCCCGTCTGATTGCTACTCCATCCACAAACATTCACTCTCTCCACCACCGACGCATAGTGAGCAGTGTGTGCCATCTACAAGGTGCACAGCAGGAGCTCACCAAGACCCCTGATACAGCACTTTGCAAACCTGTGACCTCTACCACCTAGAAGAACAAGAGCAGCTGATGGGAATATTACCACCTGGAGGAAGATCCATTCAAAGCCATGCACCACCCTGACTTGGAAATATATTGCCTGCCACTCCCCCACTGTCACTGGGTCAAAACCCTGGACAAAAGGCGGCACGGTAGCACAGTGGTTAGCACTGCTGCTTCACAGCTCCAGAGACCTGGGTTCAATTCCCGGCTTGGTTCACTGTCTGTGTGGAGTCTGCACGTTCTCCCCGTGTCTGCGTGGGTTTCCTCCGGGTGCTCCGGTTTCCTCCCACAATCCAAAGATGTGCAGGCTAGGTTGATTGGCCATGCTAAATTGACCCTAGTTTCAGTGGGGGGGATTAGCAGGGTAAATATGCAGGTTTACAGGGATAGGGTGGGATTGTTGTCAGTGCAGGCTCGGTGGGTCGAATGGCCTCCTCCTGTACTGGAGAGGTTCTCTGGTAAGGCGGCTCACCTCCACCTCCTCAAGGGCAATTAGGGATGGGCAACAAATGCTGATTTATCCAGCGACGCCCACGTCCTTTGAAATTTAAAAAAAATCTGTTTGATTTCCCCATCCTATTATTGACTTTGATGCAAGGAAAAATGGGGTGGGTCACGGGAGAGTCATTGAGTCACTAGCCTCATGTCCACAGTGAAAATGACACCCTTGAACGAAATTCCAAGATATTACTCAATCAGAGCAGAGATTTAAAATGTGAAAAGTGCAGATTTCTGTACGATTAAAGGCAGCGGGGGACGGGGGCAGATGTCTCCTGCGTTTCCAGCAGTTTGTTAGCTGCATTGTTTTTAATTCCGCCAAATTCCTTAAATGTTTGCAATAGGCTTTTGCGTGCAATCTGTGTTTTGAAAAGCAGAGCAAGACAGTCGCAACAAAATGTTCTTTCAATGATTTTTGCTTCCAGATTTTATTGAAGAAGTCAAAACTGAGCGGTTTTGCTTCTGACATCCAAACATTACCCTACTGCTGGACCGGAAAACGCACCAACTTTCCAGAACAAAGTTGCCATGGCTCTTAGGGTCCGCAGGGTCCCCCCCCCGCAGTCGCACAGTCCATTGGCATGTGTTTTGGAATTACGCACAGTGATTAGTTTATACATAGAATCTGGTGCCAATCTCATGAGTACAAAACAAAAATTTTGTTTTCAATCATAGGAACCAATGAAGTGGTTGTGTGAGAAGTCAGAAGAACACAGTGAGAGTTTTAATAACACCAGGTTAAAGTCCAACAGGTTTATTTGGTAGCAAATGCCATTAGCTTTCGGAGCGCTGCTCCTTCATCAGATGGAGTGGAAATCTGCTCTCAAACAGGGCACAGAGACACAAAATCAAGTTACAGAATACTGATTAGAATGCGAATCTTTACAGCTAATCAGGTCTTAAAGATACAGACAATGTGAGTGGAGGGAGCATTAGGCACAGGTTAAAGAGATGTGTATTGTCTCCAGACAGGACAGCCAGTGAGATTCTGCAAGTCTAGGAGGCAAGCTGTGGGGGTTACTGATAGTGTGACATGAACCCAAGGTCCCGGTTTATGCCGTCCTCATGTGTGCAGACGCTACGACAATGGATGAATGAACACCGCTTGACAATCACCAGGCAAGACTGTTCTCTTCCTGTGGGGGAGCACTTCAGCAGTCATGGGCATTCGGCCTCTGATCTTCGGGTAAACGTTCTCCAAGGCGGCCTTCACGACACACGATAGCGCAGAGTCGCTGAGCAGAGACTGATAGCCAAGTTCCGCACACATGAGGACGGCCTAAACCGGGATCTTGGGTTTATGTCACACTATCAGTAACCCCCACAGCTTGCCTCCTGGACTTGCAGAATCTCACTGGCTGTCCTGTCGGGAGACAATACACATCTCTTTAACCTGTGCTTAATGCTCCCTCCACTCACATTGTCTGTATCTTTAAGACCTGATTAGCTGTAAAGATTCGCATTCGAATCAGTATTCTGTAACTTGATTTTATGTCTCTGTGCCCTGTTCGAGAGCAGATATCCACTCCATCTGACGAAGGAGCAGCGCTCCGAAAGCTAATGGCATTTGCTACCAAATAAACCTGTTGGACTTTAACCTGGTGTTGTTAAAACTCTTACTGTGTTTACCCCAGTCCAACGCTGGCATCTCCACATCAAGCCAGAAGAAGCCATAGCAAGTGCTCTTCCTGATTTTGCTAAGACTATGCCCCTGCTAGTGGGTTCAATGGTAGGCGGGCAAGGGGCAGGAGGACGGCCGGAGCCCCAGAAATCGGTTTTACACCAGCATTTCCCCACAGGATCCATCATTGGGTCTGCCGTGGCAAACCGGGAAGCCTGCTGGAGGCCGGCTTGAAACTGATTTGCATCCAGCCAATGGAATGCAGATGAAAGCCCACCCTCCCCCAACCCCACCCCATGCCCAATTCAATGCAACACCAACAGGAAAGAACGCTGATGTAAAACACACCAGGGACAATGTGGTGTACAGATGTCTGGACTCACTTGAACATTGCCTGGGGCTATGTCCAGACTTTGGGTTGGAAACCACTAGCAACCCTAGACCCCGGAACACCACAGCAGTGGGTGGGGGTGCGGGGATGGGGGGGGGTTGAAGGGTGAGAACTTGCAAGTAGACTTTCCAGATTGGGTGACCGAGAAGAGATCCAGCTTCCAGTCTCAGATTGTTCCTGGAGTTCCACCTACTTTCTCAGATGGTCCATCATTTACTGGTGATCCATCTTCTTTCCTCAATGATGTCAGTGATGTCAGTGATGTTAGGCCTATTTTCAATATGGCGTCCGGATACAACGGGGGACAAGGTGCCATCAGCCATGCTCTGTCACAGGGCAAACTCCTCCCCTGCCCGTTGCATAACTAATGAGGTCAGGGCTGGAAGATTTGCCATCTTGGTCTCCACAGTGGGAAACATTCCACATTCCCATCCCACGATTAGTCCCACGATGGGAGAATTCCGCACTAGATCTTGGGCTTCCACAATTAGTAAAAATTCACATGACATTGTTTTGTTTGGTTCAGTAATGACAAAAGCTCGGGTCACTGTTTGTGCGGAGTCTCCACACTCTCCCCGTGTCTGCGTGGGTTTCCTCCGGGTGCTCCAGTTTCCTCCCACATTCGAAAGGCATGCTGGTTAGGTACATTGGCCATGTTAAATTCCCCCTCAGTGTACCCGAACAGGCTCCGGAGTGTGGTGACTCGGGGATTTTCACAGTAACTTCATCGCAGTGTTAATGTAAGCCTACTTATGACATTAATAAATAAACTTAAAACTTAAAGTTTAAAGTAACATGTTGTTATGTATTGAAAGTGGTTGCATCTCTTCTGGTATAATGTCACTGACAGGTAGTGATGCAAGGAGAGAGATTCATGGGCTTTTGTGGATCTTCCATCTTAGTCCTGGAACAAGCAACATATTCTTAATAAACCTGCCTCCTAATTTACTACAACCCATGAGTGTGGCACCTCATTACTCTTCTTCTTTGTGTTGGCTACCAGTTGATAGGTGACACATAGAATCATAGAATCCCTACAGTGCAGAAGGAGGCCATTCAGCCCATTGAGTCTGCACCGACAACAATCCCACCTAGGCCCCTATCCCTGCATATTTACCCCGCTAATCCCTATAACCTATGAATCCCGGGTCACTAAGGGGCAATTGAACATGGCCAATAGACCTAACCTGCACATCTTTGGACTGTGGGAGGAAACTGGAGTACCCGGAGGAAACCCATGCAGACACAGGGAGAACATGCAAACTCCACATAGACAGTGACCCAAGCCGGGAATCGAACCCAGGTCCCTGGAGCTGTGAGGCAACAGTGCTAACCACTGTGCCACCCAAGTATGCAGTGAATATGTTATCCCTTTTAAAATCCTGCTGCCTCCTATGATCAGGCAAATATGGTAACGCATCAGGACAAGTCGGTATATTAATGCTGCTTTAACACCTCTCGAGCTGCTAAGTAGCTTCTCAGTCAATATAACTAATGGAATGTTTAATAGATCAGTTGTCGAATGTGTAACACTTCACAACAAAAATGCCGCAAAGGCTTGTGCGTGGTAAGAATTCCTCTAGAACCACAAAACATGCTGGATTGTAAATAATTCACAGGGAGAATAGAAATGGAATTCTGCTCAATAACAATGTGAGAGTACTTGGGAGTTATGGCACCTTTCATGCTGAAATAATTCAAAGCCCTTCACACTATGAATTACTTTTGAAGTATTGTGTCTGCGATGCAGGAGAATGTGGCAGCCATTTTGGATCAGCCATGTCCCATAAATCAACCTGGAGATGAATGCGCATTCGTATTGTTTCTTGTGCGCGCTGGCTGAGGAGGAGGAGGTGGTCAGGGTGCCAAACGAAGCTCCCTATTCGACAAATCATGCCATGGAACCTTTGAGGTCAGCTGAATCTGCAGGAAGGTATCTAAAGAGCCACACCATTGTGACGCAGTGGTCCTAGGATGCTAGGTACTTCTGATCTACAGGCAAGAGTGTTACAACTGAGCCATGCAGGCACTACAGGGAAATGCTTGAGCATGAAGTGTAATTCATTCACTTTAGAATCATGGAATCCCTGCAGTATACAAAGAGGCCATTCAGCCCATCAAGCCTGCACTGACAACAATCCTACCCACGCCCTATCCCCATAACCCCGCATATTTACCCTGCTAATCCCACTGACACTAAGGGTCAATTTAGGGGGTTTTAGTTCAGACGGGCAGCATAGTCGGGGCAGGCTTGGAGGGCCAAAGGGCCTGTTCCTGTGCTGTAATGTTCTTTGTTCAATCAAAACAGTCTCAACAAATAGAAACATAGAAACCCTACAGTGCAGAAGGAGGCCATTCGGCCCATCGAGTCTGCACCGACCACAATCCCACCCAGGCCCTACCCCCACATATTTTACCCGCTAATCCCTCTAACCTACGCATCCCAGGATTCTAAGGGACAATTTTTAACCTGGCCAATCAACCTAACCCGCACATCTTTGGACTGTGGGAGGAAACCGGAGCACCCGGAGGAAACCCACACAGACATGAGGAGAATGTGCAAACTCCACACAGACAGTGACCCGAGCCGGGAATCGAACCCGGGACCCTGGAGCTGTGAAGCAGCAGTGCTAACCACTGTGCTACCGTGCCGCCAAATGTGGTGTCATTACGGTACAGTGGTTCGCACTGCTGCCTCACAGCACCAGGGACCCAGGTTCAATTCCAGGGTAACAGTCTGTGTGGAGTTTGCACGTTCTCCCCCGTGACTGCGTGGGTTTCCTCCGGGTGCTCCAGTTTCCCCCCACAGTCCAAAGATGTGCGGGTTAAGTTGATTGGCCATGCTAAGTTGACCCTCAGTGTCAGCAGGACTAGCAGGGTAAATGTGTGTGGTTACGGGGATAGGGCATGGGTGGGATTGTTGTCGGTGCAGGCTCGATGGGCCAAATGGCCTCCTTCTGCACTGTAGAGATTCTATGAAAACCTGAATATTATTATAGTGGATCAGTGTGCACTTTTTCATCAGAATCATTTTAGTTCCAGTGGTAACGCATCCGCAATAAATCAGATAATCGTTAAAAAGATGGGCAGGTCTTGATCATGTTTAATGAAGGCAATAGGCCAAATAATCTTGGAATCACTCCATAGAATACTACTCCCAGGATTAACTTTACTCCAGTGATTTTTGTTCTTACATTCTAACAGTTGGATGCATTTCAACCAGGCAAAACCTGGCAATACGCAATCTGTCATCACCAGCCAAGTGCAAACCATCAGTTCAAAGATTCAATTCGCGTGATAAAAATCCTGCATGTACCTGAACTGAGCAGTTAACAAAATCAGCAGCAATTATTGCCATCTGAAACTGGAAGCATTACTGGCAGCCGATGAAATGTTTGGAGTTTGTTCTGCTTTTCCTGAATTCACAGAAAGCTAACAAGAGTGGCTGAGGTGATCAAAGGATGAACATCTGCAAACCGGTTGCACTGGCTGCTTTGCGAGGTTTGGCGGATTCTCGGAATCCTTCCTGCCACCAGAGTCGGCGTATACTCAGGGTTCACCTCGAGTCTACATCAGCCCCATCTCATCCCCACATTATTCTGAGCAAAGCTACTCCTGATTAGTCTGTAATAAAGTCTTTGAAAATGAAACTCAGTGATTCGATTACTGCTTGTAAAAAAAAAATGCAGCAACAGTACGCTGGCACAGTGGTTAACACCGCTGCCTCACAGTGCCAGGGACCCAGGTTCAATTCTCGGGAAACTATCTTTGTGGAGTTTGCACGTTCTCTCCTTGTCTGCGTGGGTTTCCTCCGGGTGCTCTGGTTTTCTCCCACAGTCCAAAGACGTGCGGGTTAGGTTGATTGGCCATGCTAAATTAACCTAGTGTCAGGGATATTAACAGGGTAAATGTGAGGAGTTACAGGAATAGGGTCTGGGTAGAATTGTGGGCAATGCAGACTTGATGGGCCAAATGGCCTCCTTCTGTACTGTAGGGATTCTATGAACAGTAAAATGTGGTTTCACAACTGAATAAGAATATGGATCTCTGCTGTTGTGACAGTCAAAAGGGAAATTTTCAATTTGTTAGGGTTTGTCTTCCATGGGTTTTATTTCTTCAAAGGGGAGGTGATGGCCTAGTGGTATTATCATTAGACTATTAATCCAGAAACTCAGCTAATGTTCTGGGGACCTGGGTTCGAATCCCGCCACAGCAGATGGTGGAATTTAAATTCAATACAAAATATCTGGAATTAAGCATCTACTGATGACCGTGAAATCAATGTTGATTGTCAATAAAACCCATCTGGTTTACTAATGTTGCTGAGGGAAGGAAATCTACCGTCCTTATCTGGTCTGGCCTACATGTGACTCCAGATATATTTCTAATAAAAAAAGATATGATATGGAGATGCTGGCGTTGGGCACAGTAAGAAGTCTCACAACACGAGGTTAAAGTCCAACAGGTTTATTTGGATTCACTCACCTGAGGAAGGAGCAGCGCTCCGAAAGCTCGTGATTCCAAAAAAACCTGTTGGACTTTTGCCTGGTGTTGTGAGACTTTTTACGAATAAAAAAAAGGGATAAGGGGATATGGGGAACAGGGAGGGAGGTGGATTTGAGACCAGGGAGAGATCAGCCATGATCTGATTGAATGGTGGAGCAGGCTCGAAGGGTTGAATTTGCCTACTTCTGCTCCTAATTCCTATGTTACTATGACCATAGTTGGGACAAAGGTGCTTCTGAACGCAACTCAGGGGCTGAATCAATTTAGTTAGAAAGGCGGTGGGCCTGATTTTACCAATTGCGATTTTGGGCGCGAAATCGCAGTAAAGTTGGGCGTTGGGCTGATACCACGATCTGCACCCGAATCCGAGCAGATCGCGGCTTTACCAATACCCAATTCGGGCACGGGTCTGGCCCGTGCCCGAATCGGGCGGCCCGACGATTTAAATGCATTTGCATGCATTTAAATCGACTTAATGAACAGCGCGCTCAACTCTACCGCCAAATCCCACTTTACCGTCTTCTGGCCCGATCCGCGTCCGCGCTGTAACCGGCCTGCAAAATGAAAGTCTGAAGTCGCCGCTGCAGCCTCCGAAGAGCGGTCATCCTCTGGTCGGGGCGGGAGGGGGGTGGGAGGAGGAGAGGGGACGGGACATCTCATCCCCTGTTGGGCGAGGGGGAGTGGGAGGGGAGGAGATGTGACCGATCATCCCCTGGGGCGGGGGGGGGGGGGGGGTGCGTGGAGGAGAGGGGGTGTGATGTATCATCCCCTGGGGGGGGTGCTGGGGGAGGAGGAGAGGGAGTGTGATGCATCATCCCCTGGGAGGCCAGGGGCGGGGGGTGGGGGGGTGGAGTGGAGAGGGGGTGTGATGTATCATCCCCTGGGGGGGGTGCTGGGGGAGGAGGAGAGGGAGTGTGATGCATCATCCCCTGGGAGGCCGGGGGCGGGGGGGGGGGGAGGGGCGGGTGTGAGTGGGGCGTGGGGGGGTGGAGAGGAGAGGGGGTGTGACGTCTCATCCTCTGGTCGGGGGGGTTCTGCTGCCTGTCTGCGGCCGATCCCTCCTGGCACCATCACTCGTACACTACCAGCCACAGATTACTCTTCCCTGCAGGTGCGAGAGAGCGGGAGAGATGGCTGTGGCTGGCAGTGTACCAGTGATGGTGCCAGGAGGGATCGGCCGCGGACAGGCAGCGGAAACTTCCCAACCAGAGGATGATACGTTACACCCCCTGTCCTCCCCCCCCAGCCCCTCCCCAGGGGATGATCGGTCACACCCCCACTCCTCCACCCTCTCCACCCCCCCCACCCCCCACCCCCCACAAGAGGATGAACGTCAGAGAGCCGCTCTCTCTGCGTTTTTTTTCGCGCCCGGGCGCGCGCTGTCAGATTTTTTTCAAACTGCACATGCGCGGTTCAGAGCTCCGATCGGTCCGCCAGCGCTAAGCCCCACACACAGCGCGGATCAGGCTGGAGCCGGCAAAACATGCATGGGTGCACTGCAAAGAGGATTCCAGGCACGGATCTATTTGACGCCCAGATCCGGCACTTGGACTCAAAATGGTAAAATTCCCCCCGGTGAATTTACACGCAGTGCCACATTTGTGCAAGGAGTGATTTGAGAGCTTGCGTCTGCGCAAGATATAACCTAATTGTATTAATTATTTGAAGTGAAATTTGCCATTTAATTTGAAGTATCATTGGCCTGTAATTTAAGTTTCATTTGTGTCGGTTCTGTTTCATGTTGAAGTAAAAGTTACAAAAACGTGAAATATTGTGTTGGCACTGTGGTGAACCATAGATGGTTACCACTATGGGTACTTGTACATATGTTACTCTTGTTACTGTTGGGGTTAGGGTTGGGGTGTTCCACCTGTTAGCATTGTTCTGTGGTACACTCCGTTTGGCTCCGCCTTCTTATAGGAGTATAAAGGTCACTGCTACTTCCTAGTGGCCCTTAGTCTGGGATAGTATTGTTAAGCAGTATGCTCTATTCTTGTTGCGAATAAAAGCCTTTATTCCCGGGTACGACCTAGCCTCCCGAGTGAATTAATCGCACATCAGGCACTTTCTTCATTTGGGGTTGTTTGATAAATATGATTAGTTTGTTCATGGTTTCCCCATGGGGATCATAACACAACACACAATTAAATTTATCTTTCATGTAGGACAGGTACTTAACTTACATAAGCTCTTTTTATTCCAAAGTCAATTAAAGCATCAGAAAATCATCTGGTAACACTTTGGCGTTTTTTCTTTCTATTCTTTGAGTAATGGTAATTAATTAAAAAATGATTAAATTGATTTTTCCAGGCTAACTCACGAGGTGGGACTGAAAAGGAAGGCTAGCGTTTTACACAGTACCTTTCATTACATTCCCAGGAGCTTTGAAGACGAGAACACATTTCTGCAGTGTAGTCACTGTTGTAATGTAGCAAATACTGTGGCCAATTTCCAAATGGCCATCTCCTACAAACAGCAATGACGCGATTAGCGGATAATCAAGACTTTTTTTCATTTCAAATTGGTTGAGGAATAAATATTGGCTCGGACACCAAAGATATCTCCCCTGTTATTCTTCAGCATTTAGCCTATGGAATAATTTATAATTATCCCAGAGAGCAGATAAGGATTCACTTTAACGACTCATCTAAAATATACAATTTTTTTGTCATTCTTAACTTCCCACCTTAGCCTGGCTCAGAGGATAAAAATTGCCTAGATATGCCCAATGTAGCACACTGCACCCCGGGTGGTGCAGCACTGCCTCAGTATTGCACTGGAGTGTCAGTCTAGACTTTCTGTGCTGCTTTCTCTGGACTGGGGCTTCAACCCTCAATCTTCTAACTCAGGAGGCAAGGTCGCTACCTCCTGAGCCACGACTGACAGAAACAAAACACCCACCCCCACAAAGGCAACATCTCAAATGGAAACATAAACTTGTTGCCTCATTTTCCTATATTTCAACAATGATTTGACTTTTGATTTGATTTATTATTGGCACATGTATTGGAATACAGTGAAAATCATTGTGAAAAGTATTGTGTACAGTGAAAAGTTCTCTTCCAGTGAAAAGTATTGTTTCTTGCACGCTATACAGACAAAGCAATAATGTACATAAAGAAGGAAAGGAGAGAGTGCAGAATGTAGTGTTACAGTCATAGTTAGGGTATAGAGAAAAATCAACTTAAAATAAGGTCGGCCCATTCAAAAGTCTGATCGCAGCAGGGAAGAAGCTGTCTTGAGTCATCGGTTAGTACGCGATCTCAGAATTTTGTATCTTCTTCCTAACAGAAGAAGTTGGAAGAGAGAATGTCCAGGGTGCTTGGGTCCTTGATTATGCTGGCTGATTTTCCGAGGCAGCGGGAATTGTAGACACTGTCAATGGATGGGAGGCTGGTTAGTGTGATGGACTGGGCTTCGTTCACATCCTTTTGTAGTCCCTTGCGGTCTTGGGCAGAGCAGGAGCCATACCAAGCTGTGATACAATTGAAAAGAATGCTTTCTATGGTGCATCTGTGGAAGTTGGTGAGAGTTGGAGCGGACATGCCAAATTTCCTTAGACTCCTGAGAAAGTAGAGGCGTTGGTGGGCTTTTGTAACTATAGCGCCCGCATGGAGAAACCAGGACAGGTTGTTGGTGATCTGGACACCTAAAAACTTGAAACTCTCGACCATTTCTACTTCATCTCCATGATAGAGACATGGGCATTTCCTCCATATATTTCCTGAAATCGATGGCAATCTCCTTTGTTTTGCTGACACTGAGGGAGAGATTATTGTTGCCGCACCAGTTCACCAGATTCTCTATCTCATTCCTGTACTCTGTATCGTCATTGTTTGAGATCCGACCCACTATGGTGGTGTCGTCAGCAAACTTGAAAATCGAGTTGGAGGGGAATTTGGCCACACAGTCATCGGTGTATAAGGAGTATAGTAGGGGGCTGAGAACACAGCCTTGTGGAGCATTGGTGTTGAAGATGATCGTGAAGGAGGTGCTGTTGCCTATCCTTACTGATTGCGGTCTGTGGATTCGGAAGTCTAGGATCCAGTTGCGGAGGGAGGAGCTGAGCCCCAGGCCATGAAGTTTGGAGATGAGGGTCATTGGAATAACGGTGTTAAAGGCTGAGCATTTAGACAAGAGCAACATTGAGCACATCTAGGCAGCTTTTATCCTTTGAGACAGACTAAGGCAGGAAGTTAAGAATGACAAACATATTGCACATTTTAAAATGACACCTGTTGTGCAGTCCTGCCACATATGGTGTGCAATGACACCAAGGCACAAATACAGGGGAAAATTGAACTGATCCTTTCTCATGTCCGCTACAACTCTCACCAACTTCCACAGATGCACCATAGAAAGCATTCTTTCCTGTTGTATCACAGCTTGGTATGGCTCCTGCTCTGTCCAAGACCGCAAGGAACTACAAAGGGACGTGAACGAAGCCCAGTCCATCACGCAAAATGCAAATTTTGCCCATAGGAATTGACACGCTGGTTAGGTACATTGGCCATGCTAAATTCTCCCTCAGTGTACCCAAACAGGCGCCAGAGTGTAGCGACGAGGGGACTTCAACAGTAACTTAATTTCAGTGTTAATGTCAGCCTACTTATGACAATAAATAGACTTTTAAAGTTAAATAATCAGTGATCCTCTGCACCCAATGCAACCCAGTCAGAGATCCCACTGAGTTGCAACTTCTGTTGTGGTTTGCAAGCAACAGGTTTCAGCACAACCCTCTCAGACCCAGGAAGTTGGGCTCAGGGTTGAGAGGACAGAGGGGCAGTGGGGGTGGGGAGGTAAGAGAATTAAACCTAAGCTTCTCCAAATGTATTTCAAATCATATCTCTCTTACAATATGGTGACATAGCTGTGGCAGAATTTAACTGGACTGTCGCCTTGAAGGACAATCTCTAATTACGAGGTAACGGCCGGAATTCTCCAGCCATTTACGTCCTGCGCTGCCGCCAGCGAGAATGGTGAATTTGGGCACTTGGCCAAATCTCCGGTCATTGCAGCGGGACTGGAGAATCCCAGCTACGGGCAAGGCTGGAGAATCTGCCCCATTAAGCTCCATTATGCAGGCAAAGATTGGACGCCACAGCGAATTTTAAAGTTTATTTATTATTATTTATTAGTCACAAGTAAGGCTTACATTAACAGTGCAAAGAAGTTACTGTGAAGTCCCCCTAGTCGCCACACTCCGGCGCCTGTTCGGGTCAATGCACCTAACCAGCACGTCTTTCAGACTGTGGGAGGAAACCAGAGCACTCTGAGGAAACCCATGCAGACACGGGGAGAACGTGCAGATTCCACACAGACAGTGACCCAAGCCGGGAATCAAACCCTGATTGTCACTGGCGCTGTGAGGCAGCAGTGCTAACCACTGTGCCACCGTGCCATCCATATTGTACATATACATGTACAATATTGTACATTTTCTGAATATTTGGCAAAGGTAGATTAACCTGACATGGAAAAATCCAAAACAAAATGGGAGGTTGCAAACACTCATATTTGTCTTATAATTAATTCCAAGTGTCAAAATGCTCTCACAGGCCACTTCTTATACCCGTCTGATCACCCACCCAGAGGTTCTTGTGTGTGTGGCACAGACCAGGGCAGAGTTCCCTGGATCGATCTCAGCCCCAGTGCGCTGTCACCCATCCTCCCCTCGATTCTGCTCCGTGCACTGGAGACTACCTGACAACCACCTGAGCCCCTGCCTGGGCTCCGGTTACTTAATGCCTGGAACACTTTTAAAGATATTCTTTGAGTTGACCGTCAGTCACTTGCGGCTGTCAAGTATTCGGCAAACCACAGAATCTTACAGTGCAGGAGGAGGCCATTCGGCCCATTCTGCCTGGCCTGGCTCCTCGAAAGAACCATCCAATTCGTTCCACGCCTCTGCCCTTTTCCCTTTTTTTCCCTTCTGAGTAAATGTCCGTTCTCTGTAAGGGAAAGGCTTTCAGAGGACTCCGATTTGATTTCCTTGTTTGAGATTATTGGAATTTTGAGTGCTGTAGGTTAAACAAGACAGATTGTGTAATGAACAATCAAGGTATGTGGAGAGATGGCATGCTGGGTAAGGTGGTTACCATTGCCAAGAGACTCCGTTTCATGGCACAGGGGAGAGAGAGGGAGCAAGGAAGAGAGAGTGAATAAATATAAAATATCGTGGGTAGCTTGCTATTGCTTTGAGTGTTGCGTGCTGGGGTAACAATGAGAGACAGAAGTGATAGAGTGGGTGATGGAGGAGGTCTGGCCCTGCCAATGTCTACGGCATTTTGCGTGGCTTGCCCATCCCTTCACCAGGTAACCTGCCATGGAAGCGGTCACCTTCGGCAGGCCTGGCAGGAAAGGCTGGAAAATTCCGCCCGTGCTGGTTTTTGTTTTGCTTGTCGTTGAGAGATCAGAACAGTAAATATACTGGACACTTCCCACGGTTTAACCCAATGGCCTTGTAGGGGAACGGGAGAGGCTGAGAAAACGCTGAGACTAAGATGATGAAATGCGTCTGTTGGTGCAATCATTAAGCTTCTCTGGCACCACAAAGATCATAACTTTCTCTGTAACTTGGCATTTGCATCGATGGGATGGATTGCTTCATAAACCACGTCAATGACAAAATGTTGCTCTCGTAATCCTTAAGGGTTTGTTTAGGAATTGGAGACCGTTGATTTTGCTTGGGGCAAGTTCAGATGAGCACTTGGGACCAAAGATATTCACGATAATAGATGAGTGACGTGGAAGAAGTCAACAGTACTCTGCAGAGTCTCACAACTCACTCATATCAGAACATCAGAGTGCTCAGTACCCCACCCTCACCCTGCGATAAGAAAGAGATTGTGGGCTTAGAGCCTGAGGGAATCATCTAGGCTGATGGTGAGTGAATGCTCATTGCCAGAGGTAACGTAAAACAGTCAAGCACCAAATGAGGCCATTCAGCCCAATGAGCCTGTGCTGGCTTTCCTAGATTCCTAGAATCCCTACAGTGCAGAACGAGGCGTCTATATGGATTTCAGTAAGGCATTTGACAAAGTCCCACACGGCAGGTTGGTTAAGAAGGTTAAGGCTCATGGGATACAAAGAGAAGTGGCTAGATGGGTGGAGAACTGGCTTGGCCATAGGAAACAGAGGGTAGCGGTCGAAGGGTCTTTTTCCGGCTGGAGGTCTGTGACCAGTGGTGTTCCGCAGGGCTCTGTACTGGGACCTCTGCTATTTGTGATATATATAAATGATTTGGAAGAAGGTGTAACTGGTGTTATCAGCAAGTTTGCGGATGACACGAAGATGGCTGGCCTTGTGGATAGCGATGAGCACTGTCAGGCAATACAGCAGGATATAGATAGGCTGGAAAATTGGGCAGAGAGGTGGCAGATGGAATTTAATCCGGATAAATGCGAAGTGATGCATTTTGGAAGAAATAATGTAGGGAAGAGTTATACAATAAATGGCAGAGCCATCAAGAGTATAGAAACACAGAGGGACCCAGGTGTGCAGGTCCACAAATCCTTGAAGGTGGCAACACAGGTGAAGAAGGTGGTGAAGAAGGCATATGGTATGCTTGCCTTTATAGGACGGGATATAGAGTATAAAAGCTGGAGTCTGATGATGCAGCTGTATAGAATGCTGGTTAGGCCACATTTGGAGTACTGCGTCCAGTTCTGGTCGCCGCACTACCAGAAGGACGTGGAGGCGTTAGAGAGAGTGCAGAGAAGGTTTACCAGGATGTTGCCTGGTATGGAGGGTCTTAGCTATGAGGAGAGATTGGATAAACTGGGGTTGTTTTCCCTGGAAAGATGGAGAATGAGGGGAGATCTAATAGAGGTGTACAAGATTATGAAGGGGATAGATAGGGTGAACGGTGGGAAGCTTTTTCCCAGATCAGAAGTGACGATCACGAGGGGTCTCGGGTTCAAGGTGAGAGCGGCGAAGTACAACTCAGATATTCGAGGGATATTTTTTACACAGAGGGTGGTGGGGGCCTGGAATGCGCTGCCAAGTAGGGTGGTGGAGGCAGACATGCTGACATCGTTTAAGACTTACCTGGATAGTCACATGAGCAGCCTGGGAATGGAGGGATACAAACGAATGGTCTAGTTGGACCAAGGAGCGCACAGGCTTGTAGGGCCGAAGGGCCTGTTTCCAGTGCTGTACTGTTCTTTGAGGCCACTCAGCCCATAGAGTCTGCACCAACCAGGCCCTATTTCTGCAACCCCACATATTTACCTTGCTAATCCCCTGACACTAGGGTCAATTTAGCATTGCCAATCAACCTAACCCACACATCTTTGGACTGTGGGAGGAAACTGGAGCACCCGGAGAAAACCCACGCAGAGACGGGTGGAATTTGCAAGCTCCACACAGACAGTGACCCGAGGCCGGAATTGAACCCGGGTCCTTGGCGTTGTGAGGCAGCAGTGCTAACCACTGTGCCGCCTCTTTCTTGATGAGCAATCCAGTTAGCCCCCTTCCCCACATCCTGCAATGTCTTTCTCCTTCAAGTACTTATTTTGATTTGATGATCACGTGTATTAGTATACAGTGAAAAGTATTGTTGTTTGCGCCCTATACAGACAAAGCATAACGTTTACAGGGAAGGAAAGGAGAGATTGCAGAATGTAGTAGAGATTGAATTTTCAGAGGTTAATAATGAATTGGTATCTGTGGTAAGATGTGTGCAGTTGGGCACATGTTTCACGAAGAAATTCTGAGCCATCCAAAATGTAATAGTAAGTATTTAACTATTTGTAACTATGTGCAAGGAAGGCAGTGGAATTATCTCTGGACGAGCAATCCAGAAATCCAGAGTTATGCTCTGAGGACCCGAGTTCGAATCCCACCATGGCAGATGGTGAAACTTGAATTCAATAAAAATCTGGAATTAAAAGGCTAATGATGACCATGAAACCATTGTCGATTGTCTTAAAAACCAATCTTGTTCACTAATATCCTTTAGGGAAAGAAATCTGCCGTCCTTACCTGGGCTGGCCCACATGTGAGTCCAGACCCACAGCAATGTAGTTGACTCTCAAATGCCCTCTGAAATGGGCAATAAATGCTGGCCCAGCCACAGATGTCCACATCCCATAAAAATGAATAAAAAAACCATACATACAGTATAAGGTCTAAGGGAGGAGCTGTCTCCATGCTTGCCTCTACACAGGTCTCTGACCAGTACAAGACCGCCATCTGGACATGGTTCACGTGTTCCTTTACATCACACTGTGGGCAGTACTGTATCCAGTCTTGTATTAACCCCGTCTGTGCCAGACTCTTATCCTGCAGTATCCATCATCCTATCAGGCAGTGCAATCCAAATCCTAATTACTTGTATGAAGAGGTTTTTCCCTCATGTCACCTCTGGTTTTTTGCCCATCACCTTAAATCCGCACATCTGGTCATCGTCTCTTCAGCCACTAGAAATGGTTTCCACTCTCCTTACCCCCTCCTTCCGACCCCCGTGGGTGTGAAGGATGGTGCTGTGCAAGTTCTTTGCAAATTTAAACCATCCTTCACAGAGCTTCTGAAACTGATCTTCATTCAATTCATGTGGCCACACCTTGTGTAATTTTTCTAAACTCCCAAATGGGATTAGACTGTGGTCCTTCCATTGATGTATCAGAAGGATTGGCTGCCTTACTGCAGATCAGTAAAACAGTTGTCCTGGATTTGGCTTCCCTGCTGTCGGATCAGGCTGACACAACTTGGCAGTATTCTGAGCAGGAATGTAGAATGGCTGCAAAAGGTATCAGAAAGAGCAAGAACAAAGAAAAGTACAGCACAGGAATAGGCCCTTCGGCCCTCCAAGCCTGTGTCGATCATGATGCCCGAACTAAACAAAAACAAAACCTTCTGCCCTTACTCGGTCCATATCCCTCTATTCCCTCCCTGTTCATGTACCCATGTATCATATATCATGTACCATGTAGATATATCATGTATCACAGAATCCCTACAGTGCAGAGGAGGCCATGCGGCCCATCGCGTCTACACCGACCCTTCAACAGAGCATCTCATCCCAGGCCCTATCGCTGTAACCCCATGCATTGAACCTGCTAATCCCCCTAACCTATACATCTTTGGACACTAAGGGATGAGTTAGTGTGGTCAATCCACCCAACCTACACATCTTTGGACACCAAGGGGCAATTTACCATGGCCAATCCACTTAACCTGCACATCTTCGGACTGTAGGAGGAAACTGGAGCACCCGGAAGAAACCCACGCAGACATGGGGGGAACATGCAGACTCCACACTGACAGTTACCAAGGCGAGGATCGAACCCAGGTCCCTGGCGCTGAGAGACAGCAGTGCTAACCACTGTGTCGCTGTTCTGCACGGTAGGTACATATTCTCCAGTTCAATAATCTTGGGCAGCTTGCGAGAAATAGACATTGGGAAGATGAGACATCTTCAAGGAAATGACTTGTAACTGTGTCACAGAATGTCGACATCTTAACCAGAGATCTACGGCTAAAGAATGTGCTTCATGCAAGATTGACACTCCTACCTTCAACAAATCATGCTTGTTGGCAGGTGGTAGTTACAACTGAGACGTCAACTTGTTGCTCCTGCCAAGTCTATAAAGGGGCCCTCCACACCTTAAACACGGCCTCTCTCCACAGCGTGGCTGCAGCTTGTTGTACCATCTACAGACGGCACTGCAGCAACTCCGCCAAGGTTCCCCTTTCAGCAATACCAGCCAGCCCAAACCTGTGCCCTCGCCACCTGGAAAGACATGGGCACCAGGCGGATATCGCTACTCAAATGCCAATACTGTGAGAGTGAAAAACAGCTTCAATCAGATAGGTTCCATACAACTGACTCGGGGCTAAATTCTTTATGTTTTTGGGAGCCTTCCAATAGTGAGTAAGGATGATGGCAAGAGGCAACTTGGAGACAATTCTGTGATAATTTACTTAACGGTCAGCTGCTGTGTACACCAGAGTTCTGTGTACACCAGAGTTCTGTGTACACCAGAGTGCTGTGTACGCCAGGGTGCTGTGTACGCCAGAGTGCTATGTACACCAGAGTTCTGTGTACACCAGAGTTCTGTGTACGCCAGAGTGCTATGTACGCCAGAGTGCTATGTACGCCAGGGTGCTGTGTACACCAGAGTTCTGTGTACACCAGAGTGCTGTGTACACCAGAGTGCTGTGTACACCAGAGTGCTATGTACGCCAGGGTGCTGTGTACACCAGAGTTCTGTGTACACCAGAGTGCTGTGTACACCAGAGTGCTGTGTACACCAGAGTGCTATGTACGCCAGGGTGCTGTGTACACCAGAGTTCTGTGTACACCAGAGTGCTGTGTACACCAGAGTGCTGTGTACACCAGAGTGCTGTGTACACCAGAGTGCTATGTACGCCAGGGTGCTGTGTACACCAGAGTGCTATGTACGCCAGGGTGCTGTGTACACCAGAGTTCTGTGTACACCAGAGTGCTATGTACGCCAGGGTGCTGTGTACACCAGAGTTCTGTGTTCACCAGAGTTCTGTGTACACCAGAGTGCTGTGTACGCCAGGGTGCTGTGTACACCAGAGTGCTGTGTACACCAGAGTGCTGTGTACACCAGGGTGCTGTGTACACCAGAGTGCTATGTACGCCAGGGTGCTGTGTACACCAGAGTGCTGTGTACACCAGAGTGCTGTGTACACCAGAGTGCTGTGTACACCAGAGTGCTGTGTACACCAGAGTGCTATGTACGCCAGGGTGCTGTGTACACCAGAGTGCTATGTACGCCAGGGTGCTGTGTACACCAGAGTTCTGTGTACACCAGAGTGCTATGTACGCCAGGGTGCTGTGTACACCAGAGTTCTGTGTTCACCAGAGTTCTGTGTACACCAGAGTGCTGTGTACGCCAGGGTGCTGTGTACACCAGAGTTCTGTGTTCACCAGAGTTCTGTGTACACCAGAGTGCTGTGTACGCCAGGGTGCTGTGTTCACCAGAGTTCTGTGTACACCAGAGTGCTGTGTACGCCAGGGTGCTGTGTACACCAGAGTGCTATGTACGCCAGGGTGCTGTGTACACCAGAGTTCTGTGTACACCAGAGTGCTATGTACGCCAGGGTGCTGTGTACACCAGAGTTCTGTGTTCACCAGAGTTCTGTGTACACCAGAGTGCTGTGTACACCAGGGTGCTGTGTACACCAGAGTGCTGTGTACACCAGAGTGCTGTGTACACCAGAGTGCTGTGTACGCCAGGGTGCTGTGTACACCAGAGTGCTGTGTACACCAGAGTGCTGTGTACGCCAGGGTGCTTTTCACACCGGGGTGCAGCTTATATCTGTAATGTAGTCAGATGACTTGCAAATTTTAGTGACAGAAGAGACCAGGTCATTAACAAGTAAGGGGGAATCATTAATTAGCCAGCATGTAATGGACCTGGCCTCTCTGAGCTAGGTGATAATTACCAAACTCACTTCGCTCTAGGCACTGGTGTCTATTCGACGTTATCTCGGATACATCACGCTGGGCTGAATGTTGAGTAATCTAAATTCTTCTGTCATTATCACCAATCGGCTCCAAGATTGGTGAGTGGAGTCAGATTTGTATTGTGTCTAATCTCTGATTCACGTTTACTCAGGCAGCAGTAACTCACTCTATATTGCACAGTCATAACCCCCACAGTGAAAGCAGAGACTGGGTGAAGTATAAAACAGCTGCCTCCAAAACCCCAGTCAAATTCAGAGCAAGACTGAGATATTAATCAACACAGCACAGAAATAGGCCATTCGGCCCAACTGGTCTTTGGTTGTTAATGCTCCACGCAACTCCCTTTCGGACTTCTCACCCCAGCACTAAATGCTTCCATTACGTTCTCCCTCACCTTTTTACCTAGCATTCATGCTATTCACCTCAACTACTACCACTGCCACTGGGCGGCACAGTGGCACAGTGGTTAGCACTGCTGCTTCAAAGCGCCAGGGACCAGGGTTCAATTCCCGGCTTGGGTCACTGTCTGTGTGGAGTCGGCACGTTCTACCGGTGTCTGCGTGGGTTTCTCCGGGTGCTCCGGTTTCCTCCCACAGTCCAAAGATGTGTGTGTGTTAGGTTGATTGGCCATGCTAAATTGCCCCTTAGTGTCAGGGAAGTTTGCAGGATAAAGATGTGGGGTTACGGGGATAGGGCTTGGGTGGGATTGTTGTCGGTGCAGGCTCGATGGGCCAAATGGCCTCTTTCTGCGCAGTAGGGATTCTATGATTTTCTGATTTTTGTGGTAATGAGCTCCACATTCTCTTCATTGATTGGATAAAGAAGTTTTGTCTGAATTTCCTACTGGTTTTAATAATGATCAACTTAAGAGTTCTGCTCTCACCGCAAGTAAAAACATCTTTTTCATGTCAACCTTATCAAACCCCTTAATAATCGTGAAGACCTTGATCAAAGCTGGGAAGGAAGGGGAAAAACTGCTCAATATCACGGGTCGAATGTTTGGAATTAGATCTCAGGATTGCTCCTTTTGCATCCAGCCTAGTTATCGCCCTTTATTGGGTGCACAGGAGTGGGTGGCCCCTCGTCCTGATATTGGGTGGGCCTCAGGGCCTTCTTTCCATCAAGCCCATGAGCTGCATGTGGTAAAGGGAAGCTCGCTGGTGAAGCAGGATTGAAGAATGGGCTGCTGCTCATGTTGCCATGGCCCTGGGTAACTAAGGAAGAGGAATGCCACTAGGAAAAGGGTAGTCTGATTGGGAAGGAGCGATCAGGTAACAGTGGCAATCAAGGCTCAGGGTGTGGGCTTAGACAGTGGCCAGGGTGGTGGTTGGGTGTCCCGCTATGATTCTTTGAAGGTAGAGCTGTGAGGTGCACACACGTAATTAGTTACCTTTTTGGTTGCAGCCTAGCCACCTGTAGGCTGTACGCAGGCGTGATTTCCTGAGTGCAACCTTGTTTCCAAATCCCTTTATGGCCTTGCCTCTCCCAATCTCCGTTATCTCCTCCAGCCCCATAACCCTCAAATATATTTGCGCTCCTCTAATTCTATCCTCTTGAGCAGACCAGATTTCCATAGCCTTCAGCTATTTCAGGCCTAACCTCTTGAAACCCCTCCCTACCTCCTTTAAGACTTTCCTTAAAACCCTTCTTTGGTCATCTGGTCCAGTCTCTCTTCATGCGACCTGGTGTGTTTTGTTTTATGATGCCTCATGAAGTGCCTTGGGACATTAAAGGCGCCATATAAATCCAGGTTTTTCTGACCTCTCAGGGCCAACCTTGAGGGGCCTCGAAACAGATTCGGCACCTTAACTGCATACGTAAACACCCGTTACAAACGTGGGCAGCACATGGCCATCTTTTGGCCTTTTCCAATATGGTGGACAAGAGGAGTTGGTGTGGTGATGGGCCCTGGCTCGTTATGGGGCATGCGTTTCCTGACCATTATCTTGGAGGGTTAAGGGCCTGTTTAGCGCCCAAAGTACAAGCACTGTAAGATTGAATTTCGAGTCCATTTTCCCCGAGTATCCGGAATTTTGTGAACTTGTTAAAGCAGCTCCAGCAACTCCACAGGAAAACAATTACATATATCTGTCATTGGGATAATCTGGTGACAAATATTAAACCACTCTCTCTGACATTTGGAAAAGAGATTTATATTTGACAAGAGGAAGGTACTGAGTGGTTTAAGTATCATTGTCTGTTTGGGATTTGCAACTATCCCTCTGCATGTTAATGATGATGGAGTATTGCTGTACCTTAATAAAGAAAACAGATAATCTGCTTGGGCAGGGAATCTCCAAGTTTTGCCTTCGTGGGAACTTGCAGCAGATCCTCAGGAATGACAGATGGGGGTGAAGTATAAACTTGCAGATCAAGTGAAATTCTCTGGCCTCCCCTCAGCATTTTTCTCAGCGACGGGAGGTGGCGCAATGCTTGCTGGTGGTGGTGGGATCCTCTGGTCCCGCCGCTGTCAATGGGAATTCCCATTGAAACCACCCCATGGAGCCGGAAAATCGCAGGAGGGGGTGTGTGCCACCGGTGTGACTTGAGAATTTCGCCAGTGTGAACGGCCAGATAATTCCGGCAACAGTATCAGGTGGCTGATACCACCGACTCATGGAATCCCTACAGTGCAGAAGGAGGCCATTCGGCCCATCGAGTATGCACCAACAACAATCCCACCCAGGCCCTATTCCGTAAACCTCGTGTATTTACACTGCTAATCCCCCTGACACTAAAGGGTCAATTTACATAGAAACATAGAAGATAGGAGCAGGAGGAGGCCATTCGGCCCTTCGAGACTGCTCCGCCATTCATCACGATCATGGCTGATCATCCAACACAATAACCTAATCCTGCTTTCTCCCCATAACCTTTGATCCCATTCGCCCCAAGTGCTATATCCAGCCGTCTCTTGAATACATTCAATGTTGTGGCATCAACTACTTCCTGTGGTAATGAATTCCACAGGCTCACCACTCTGTGGGTGAAGAAATGTCTCCTCATCTCCGTCCTAAATGGTCTACCCTGAATCCTCAGACTGTGACCCCTGGTTTAGCATGGTCGATCCACCTAACCTGCACAACTTTGGTCTGTGGGAGGAAACCACAGCCCCTGGAGGAAACCCACACAGACATGGGGAGAACGCGCTGACTCTGCACAGACAGCGACCGAAACTGGGAATCGAACCCGGGTCCCTGGTGCTGTAAGGCAGCAGTGCTAACCACTGTGCCGCCCCTAAAGTTTCTGCTGCAGATATCATCCACAATTGGGAGAATCGTGGTCAATGCGGCCCGCGAAATGCAAATGGGACCAACAGCTAATTAGCTCAAGAGCTTCAAGATGCTCTCTGCTGCTGTAGTCCTTAACAACCAACTGTTCCTGTGTAGCATTAATAATGGTATGTGATTAGATAAAATCTGATCAGAACAATTTAATACAGGCAGTAGACAGAAGTATCAGTTAATTGCTGTGTAGTTATTCATTTGATGACCCGTTGGTCACATCTAAATTAACTTATTAATTAATTGGTTAGTTACTTCAAATTGGAAATTCTTGGAACAAATCTGTAAACACATGATCCCAGTGTTCAGCTC
The DNA here is from genome assembly GCF_964213995.1 of Mustelus asterias. Classification (NCBI taxonomy): domain Eukaryota; kingdom Metazoa; phylum Chordata; class Chondrichthyes; order Carcharhiniformes; family Triakidae; genus Mustelus; species Mustelus asterias. The sequence continues at coordinate 31,140,984 of NC_135824.1, forward strand.
CTAATCCGGAGGCCATAGAACTGCAGTCACAGTGGGTGGGAGAGTCTTTAAGAACATAAGAAATAGGAGCAGGAGTAGGCCATCTAGCCCCTCGAGCCTGCCCCGCCACTCAATAAGATCATGGCTGATCTGAAGTGGATCAGTTCCACTTTCCCGCCTGATCCCCATAACCCCTAATTCCCTTACCGATCAGGAATCCATCTATCCGTGATTTAAACAAATTCAACGAGGTAGCTTCCACCACTTCAGTGGGCAGAGAATTCCAGAGATTCACCACCCTCTGAGAGAAGAAGTTCCTCCTCAACTCTGTCCTAAATTGACCCCCCTTTATTTTGAGGCTGTGCCCTCTAGTTCTAGCTTCCTTTCTAAGTGGAAAGAACCTCTCCACCTCTACCCTATCCAGCCCCTTCATTATCTTATAGGTCTCTATAAGATCCCCCCTCAGCCTTCTAAATTCCAATGAGTACAAACCCAATCTGCTCAGTCTCTCCTCATAATCAACACCCCTCATCTCTGGTATCAACCTGGTGAAGCTTCTCTGCACTCCCTCCAAGGCCAATATATCCTTCTGCAAATAAGGGGACCAATACTGCACACAGTATTCCACCTGCGGCCTCACCAATGCCCTGTACAGATGCAGCAAGACATCTCTGCTTTTATATTCTATCCCCTTGCGATATAGGCCAACATCCCATTTGCCTTCTTGATCACCTGTTGCACCTGCAGACTGGGTTTTTGCGTCTCATGCACAAGGACCCCCAGGTCCCTTTGCACAGTAGCATGTTGTAATTTTTTTCCATTTAGATAATAATCCAATTTGCTATTATTTCCTCCAAAGTGAATAACCTCGCAGTTGTCAACGTTATACTCCATCTGCCAGATCCTCGCCCACTCACTCAGCCTGTCCAAACCTCTCTGCAGACCTTCTATGCCCTCCACACGATGGGTGGTTGCGGGTTTGGAAATGATTTCCAATGATTTGGAAAACACTTGCGGGTTTGGAAATGATCGCAATATGCTCTTTTGTTTCCAACTGGAATTGCAACGGACAGACCCCACCGGAATTTCAAAGGATGACGGTTGAGGGTCTTCAATTTATTCTGTGGTTTGATTATAGAATCGCTACAGTGAGGAGGAGGCCACTCGGCCCATCGAGTCTGCATCGACTACAATCCCACCCAGGCCTTATTCCCATAACCCCTCATATTTACCCTGCCAATCCCCCGACACTAAGGGTCAATTTAGCATGGCCAATCAACTTAACCCGCACACCTTTGGACAGTGGGAGGAAACCCACGCAGACACGGGGAGAATGTGCAAACTCCACACAGACCCGAGGCCGGAATTGAACCCGGGTCCCTGGCAGTGCTAACCACTGTGCTGCCCTCATGTGATTTGGTGTGATATTATTGCGCTAAATCATACTCACTCACAGCTGTGAGGTTTCACCCACCTACTCCTTCCCAGGCAAATTATAAATCACGCTAACTCTGAGAAAGCATGTACTCATCACTGCCATTTTACCTGGGTAAACATCACTTCATAAGGAACAAAACACAAGAACCTCCACGTTACACAATGTTATTTCCAATCGGGTGTGTCCGCACTTCACCCTGATTATCAACACAGCACAGGACAACAAGTTGGAACAAGTTAAAAGAGTCAAGCAAAGTCAAAACAACCGTTTATGAACTAACCTTATGTGGGCAAGCTGAACACACAAATGAAGGAATCTGCAGAATTAAAGGGGCCTAGTCATTCCTTGTCGGGTGTAGACAGGGTGGGATGATATGGGTACAAAAAGGGTCACGTGAATGTAGCGTGGGGGAACAATACCAAGCTGCCCTGGGCATGGGCAGACACATAGCATGAGGGAACAGCTTGGTATTGTTAATAAACCTCGATTGTTGCGAGTCCCTGGTCACCAGTACTTCGACCCGGGACGGAACCTTACCAAAAAAATAGCAAAGGGTGGGATTTTCCATCCCCGCTCACCCCAAGACAGGAAATTCCCACCCGTGGTCAACGGACCTTTGCTTGGTCTGCCAGATTTTGTCCTGCCCGCTACGATTCCCGTGGCGGACAGCACAGGAAAGTTCCGCCCAAGGTGTCAGGAACTGACTGAAATCGGGCTTGTTTCTCTCCAGAGAAACAAGCAGAATTTCTTGCTAGATTTTATGGCGCTTCGTCAAAAGAAAAACGTGGGGGAGTCATGTGTATTTCACACCGTCGTTTTGAGGGCGGGGCTCAAAAACACCGGCAAAGCCAGTTGCACTAAAGATGTACCCCCTTTTTTAAAGGGCGCCCCAATCAGAATAAGAAATAAGCAAACCGTGTGCGTGGAGTCTGCATGTTCTCCCTGTGTCTGATTGGGTTCCCTCCGGGTGCTCCGGTTCGCTCTCACAGTCCAAAAGATGTGATGGTTAGGTTGATTGGCTAGGCTAAATTGACCCTAGTGTCAGGGGATTTGCAGGGGAAATATGTGGGGTTACGGGGATAGGGTGGATTGGGGTCGGTGCAGACTCAATGGGCCGAATGGCCTCCTTCTGTACTGTAGGATTCTATGATTCTAAGCTCTTCCCCACGCCACCATGGTGGCCTCAGGGGCTCCCTCCACCCCCGACCTCACCCTGATCAAAACTGCCTCCTACTGTCCCCTCCCTCTTCTACACCCCCGCCCCCGAGATCAATGTCAGCACTCTATCACGACCAACAGTCATTGCCAGCATCTCCCTCCCTCTTTCTTCCCCACTACACACACATGGCCCACCCCCCCATCCCCTCCCCCATGAGGTTCCCACTGGGGTCACACCCTGGCACTGCCCCATGTACCAGGACAATGGCGCAGGGACTTTGTCGCATCAACCTGCTCGTGTTTGATGAAACTGTCACAGAAAACTGGACAAAATTGGAAAGAGAGTGGTGCATCCACTGTGCTGCCGTGCTGGTCTATCAGACAAATCAAAGAATAAAACAGGCGCCAACTCTTAAACTCAACGGGCCCCGAGCTGGTTGAGAAATTTAAGCCTTTTGTTTTTCAAATGGAGGATGAGAAGGAGGACCCTGAGATGTTGCTAAATAGTTCACGTATATATGCATGGCAGTGAAGAACATCAAACTGGATAGCCATGCATTCAATCCAACCAACCAAAAAACTCAATGGATCTATTCAATCATACATGGCGACTCTAAAGATCCAGGCAAAGAAATGTGCGTATGGCACTGCCATTGATGCACTTGTGAGAGATCGATGTGTGTGCGTGGGATCCATAGTGATGTTTCCTGAAAACAGCTTCTTCGCCAGAAAGATCTAACGTTGGAATCTGCCATTTGCAGCTTACGCTGAATGAGCCGCTGGAAAGAAGCAGCAAAGAGTTTTTGCGGTACAGAGCACCAACTGTGGCAGCCATCACTCACAGAACAGAACTGCACGTTTGACGCTTTGTAAACGCTGTGACAAATGTGAAAAATGGAACCATTTTTGTGAAATGCTGCAGATCTAAGTGACGGCAGCATGTGTCTGCCACCAGTCCCATCACAGCCGGTCACTTCCCTAGAGCAGGACAAATGAAGAGGAGCTCAACTGGACTCACCACATTAACGCAGTGGCTACAAGAGCATGTCAGAGGCTGGGAATACTGCAGCAAGTAACTCACCTCCTGACTCCCCAAAGCCTGTCCACCATCCACAAGGCACAAGTCAGGAGTGTGATGGAATACTCCCCACTTGCCTGAATGGGTGCAGCTCCAACAACACTCAAGAAGCTCGACACCATCCAGGGCAAAGCAGCCCCGCTTGATTGGCACCACATCTACAAACATCAACTTCCTCCACCACCAACACTCAGGAGCGACGGTGTGTACTATCTACAAGATGCACTGCAGCAATTCACCAAAGATCCTTAGACAGCACCTTCCAAACCCAGGACCACTTCCATCTCGAACGACAAGGGAACACCACCACCTGCAAGTTCCCCTCCAAGCTGGCCTAGCCAGTGATGCCTACATCTGTGAATGAGCAAAGAAAGGAAATAGTGGAGAGAGAGTAGAGCCAATGATTCAGGTCTCAATGACCCTTCGTCAGAACCCTGATGGGAGGGGTCATCCAGACTCGAAACGTTGGCTCTATTCTCTCTCCACAGATGCTGTCAGACCTGCTGAGATTTTCCAGCATTTTTCTGTTTTTGTTTCAGATTCCAGCATCCGCAGTATTTTGTGTTTAAAGAAAGGAAATGTATGCCGATATAAATGCACACAAAAATATGCTATTGCTTATAGTGAGTCATTCCAACTTGTGCAATAAGCTTCATAACAAAACTACTAAATGGGTGGCACAATGGTTAGCACCGCTGCCTCACAGCGCCAGGGACCTAGGTTCGATTCAGAGCTTGGGTCACTGTCTGTGTGGAGTCTGTACATTCTCTGTGTCTGCGTGGGTTTCCTTTGGGTGCTCCAATTTCCTCCCACAGTCCAAAAGACATGTTGGTTAGGTGCAATGGCCATGCTAAATTCTCCCTCAGTGTACCCGAACAGGCACTGGACTGTGGCGACTGGGGGATTTTCACAGTAACTTCATTGCAGTGTTAATGTAAGCCTACTTGTGACACTAATAAATAAAATAAATAAAGCCACTCACCATCCTGACTTGGAAATATATCGCTGTTCCTTCGCAGTCGCTGGGTCAAAATCCTGGAATTCCCTCCCTAACGGCATTGTGGGTCAACCCACAGCACGTGGACTGCAGCGATTCAAGAAGGCAGCTCACCGCCACCTTCTCAAGGGGCAACTAGGAATGGGCAGTAAATGCTGGCCAGCCAGAAACGCCCATGTCCCTCGAATGAATAAAAAAACATAGTAACCATGACGCGGTGCCTCCAAAACCACTCTACTGTGATTGGGTGTATCCCTCATAGACGGGGCCACAGAGTGCGATCCAACAATGGGGGCTGCAGTAAAGAAAGACAGCATAGTCAAGGTCTCCATCGACCCAGCTGACCTCAATAGGGCACTGCTTAGTCCTCATCACCCAATGAAGATGGTTGCACAGATTATAGCTGACATGTCCACCACCAAGCTCTTCAATATCAGATTCTGGAAAATTCCACTGGATGTGGAATCCTCAAAACTCACTACATTCATATCTCTTTAGGCAGATACCATTTCCTCCGTTGCCCGATGGGATCTCCACTGGCAGTGTAGTTTCCCAATCTTGTACGGAGCAACTCTTTACAGGACAATCCTGCGGAATCATCATCAGTGACATCGCGGCCCTGGCTCGCACAATGCAAGAACATGTTGCAGGACATGTCGAGGACTTGTTTAGTCCTCGACAGAATCAGGACCATACAGTTAAAGCTCAACCCTGCTAACCACAGATTCAGGATCAACAAGGTTCTCAATGTGGGTCACTTACTCGCAGCTGGTGGGGTGAAGCCAGGTCCAGACAAGATAATGTCTGTAGGACAGGTGTCCACTCTTGAGCACAAACACACCTTGTACCGCTTCCTTGATATGACAAATTATCCTCCCAAGTTTATTCCATGCTAAGTAAGGTCAGCAGACCCCTTTATTAGCTACTCCACCAAGATGTTGAATGGTGTTGGCAGAGGCACCATACAACTGTGTACAACAAGCTCAAGCAGGCATTCTCAGCTCCTCCGATGCTATTATACTTCGGTGTTCGAGCTCCTGCACTCCAGTCAGTAGATGCTTCCCAGCACAGACTTGGAGCAGTCTGAATCCAGCATGGCAGACCATTAGCCTTAACAACAAGAGCCCTCACCTGACACTGAGACTCATTATGCCCAGATCGCGAAGGAACCCCTTGCTTTAGTCTTCGCCTGCCCCAAATTTCATGACTTTGATTTGATTTATTATTGTCACATGTAGTGATGTACAGTGCAAATGCGCTATACAGGCAAAGCACAATGTTCACAGAGAAGGAGAGGAGAGAGTGCAGAATGTAGTGTTACAGTCATGGCTAGGGTGTAGAGAAAGATCAACTTAATGCGAGGTAGGTCCATTCAAAAGTCTGATGGCAGCAGGGAAGAAGCTGTTCTTGAGTTGGTTGGTACGTGACCTCAGACTTTTGTATCTTTTTCTCAACGGGAGAAGGTGGGAGAGAGAATGTCCGGGGTCCGTGGGGTCCAACATTATGCTGGTTGCTTTTCTGAGGCAGCAGTAAGTGTAGACAGAGTCAGTGGATGGGAGGCTGGTTTGAGTGATGGACTTCATCTATGGTTGTCCTGTCAGTGTTGAAACTGTTCATCAGCCACTTTATCTATTCTCATAAAGCTTCTTCACACTGCATCTGCATGATGACAGTGCTACAACCTCAGTGTTGTCCACAAGCACGGTAAGCGTGCATCTTGCTGATGCTCTTTCCAGAGCATTCCTACCCCACCACTGACCAGGCAGACCATGAGGAGGATATTGACATCATGACCATTCAGGTCCTCTAATCTCATCAAATCGAGGAACTTTAGGATGCCCTACAGGCGGATCTCACATGCCAGCAGCTCCCCACATCATTATGAAAGGCTGGCCTGAATTTTCAAAAGGAGCTTCTCCACAATCTGCGCACATTCCTCTCTATGAGCAAGGAGCTAATCGTACAAGGTGGACTGATATGGCCAATGATTCGTCATTTCCCACCTCTCTGCAGAGGTACCAGCAACTACACCTTGGGCACCTTGTGAACTGAATGAAGGAAAGTTGCCAGTGGCTGCTTTCCCCCTTTTTGAGGGGGAGAGCTGATTGGTGATGCTTTAAGTTGGGGGAAACGAGTCCTCATGCAAAGGGGCAAGGCTGAGAAGGTGGGGCCTTCATGCATAACCCCTTCACGGGCTTCTCCCGGGTGCTCTGGTTTCCTCCCACAGCCCAACAACATGCAAGTTAGGTTGATTGGCCATGCTAAATTGACCTAGTGTAAATATGTGGGGTTATGGGGATAGGGCCTGGGCGGGTTTGTGGTTGGTGCAGACTTGATGGGCCGAATGGTCTCCTTCAGGACTGTAGGGGTTCTATGATTCTATAACCTCAGTCGGTACAGGAATTGAACCCGCGTTGTACCATCGCTCTGTCACAAACCAGCCATCCAGCTAACTAAGCTAACCAACCACCCCCAGGCAACCAGGTACAGGGCAAAGGAATCCCAATACTGGCCCTTGATCTATGTGGGCATGGAGAGGGAGGTTTCCAGCTGTGCACCATGCAGCACACTCAAGCTGCATCAAGCCAAAGAACCACCGCACCGACATGAGGTCCTGGATCTCCCATGGTCCTTCACAGTGGCTGATATAGAATCATAGAATAGAATCATAGAAACCCTACAGTGCAGAAAGAGGCCATCTGGCCCATCGAGTCTGCACCGACCACAATCCCACCCAGGCCCTACCGCCATATCCCTACACATTTACCCGCTAATCTCTCTAACCTACGCATCTCAGGACTCAGAAGATATGGGCATCTCAGCCCATATCTTCGAATGGAATGGTAAACAGCACTTGAACCTAATTGACTCGTGCTCTGGTTGGTTCGAAATTGGCCAGACATGAAGAGCAACACGGCCATATGCAAGCTCAAGAGACGTGTCAGCACACATGGCATCTCTCGGAGGATAATGGCGGACAACACTCGCCAGTTTGTCTCCAGGGAGTTGAGGGACTTTACACACACATGGGACTTTGAGCCCATTAAGAGTAATTCCCTATGCCCACAGAATAATGGCCAGGCAGAATGGGTGGCATGCTCAGCCAAGCACCTACTTGAGGAGTGTGCCCAGGAACACACAGATATCTATGCTGCACTCCTCAGCCTGTGAAATATGCGGAGACAGGGCCTGCCCTTGTCAGCACAATGTCCTCCAGGAACTCCAGAACCACCAGTCCCATTGCCAAGGCGCTCCTACAACCGGTACTGGGAAACAATGCAAGTGCTGCCCTCATGAAGTGGTGACAACAGGGAAAGTGGTATGATGATCGCAATGATGATAGACTCAGTCCTTTAGACCCTGGTCAAACGGTCAGGATCCAGGCCACATGCAGCCACGACAAGCCATCATTGGTACTCAGAGTTGCCTCACTGCAGGCAGCTCTATTGTTGCCCAGGACAGTGCTCATTACATAAGAAACCGGCGTCACCTACTGTAGGTATTTAAACCGCCACCATTAACCACCATAGTGCCCCAGGCATCCGGCTTGCTACCCCAGGCCCCTGCACCAATGGCAATGGAGCGCCCTCCAGAGGCCAGTGCACCAAGCCCTGCAGCCACGGGATACAACGCCAGCTTGCCTGACGCCATGCACACTGAGGACACCAACCCAAGTGTATCTCAAGTGCAGCCAACTGACACAATCACATAATCAGGGTGCCCAAGTAAGCTAAATACAAGGTTCAAGGACGAAGTGATGAAAGAGTCTACACATGGACTTTGTTTTTTTTAAAAGGAGGGCGTCGGGGGAAAAGACACAATGGGCTTTGTGACAGCTACAGCAGCCCATCAGCACTATTCACAATGTTACATGTTGTTAGCCTTGTTCCAGTTAGCATGTAATAAATAGTTGATGCTCTGTGACTGTTGTGTCTTACACCATTATACTTCAGTGCTAATGGCTGTCCCAACTCAAAATGTAGATCAGGTAGTCATGTGGATGCTGGGATGGCGTGGGTACAAAAAGGATCACGTGTTTGTAAAGTTATAAAGGTTATGATTAGTATCACAAGTAGACTTACATTAACACTGCAATGAAGCTGCTGTGAAAATCCCCCAGTCATCACACTCCAGCGTCTGTTCAGATACACTGAGGGAGAATTTAGCACGGCCAATGCACCTAACCCGCACGTCTTTCAGACTGTGGGAGGAAACCGGAGCACCCGGAGGAAACCCACGCAGACACGGGGAGAATGTGCAGACTCCGCACAAACAGTGACCCAAGCCGGGAATCGAACACAGCTCCCTGGCGCTGTGGTGCAGCAGTGCTAACCACTGTGTCACCGTGCCGACCCCGTGGGCGCAGGAAGACACGCATGTAAGAGCTGCTCAATATTATTAATAAACCATGATTGTTGTTAGTCTCTGGTTGCCAGTTATTGCAACTTAGCACTTCCACACTGAGAATTTTCCCAGATATAGCTATGAGCAAAGAGCTCATTTTAATTATTTCACGGGATGTGGGGTCGCTGGCAAGGTCCTTGAACTGGGTGGCATGCTAGGCCATTCGAGAGGGAAGTTCAGAGTCAACCACATTGCTGTGACTCTGGAGTCACATGTAGGCCAGACCAGGTAAGGATGGCAGATTTCCTTAGTAAGTCCGTAGAAGACTGTGTGCCAAAGAAGCAAATCCGCGTGTTCCCCAACCGGAAACTATGGATGAGCAGGGATATCCACTGCTTGCCGAAGTCCCAGGTCTGACGCGTTCAAGTCAGGCGACCCTGCCCTATACAAGAAAGCCAGATACAATCTAAGGAGATCCATCAAAGATGCCAAAGGACAGTGCCGGACCAAGCTAGAGTCCCAGGCTAGCCACACAGACCCCCGCCAACTATGGCAAGGTCTGCAAGGCATAATAGGCTACAAGATGAAGGCATGTAAAATCGCCGGCTCCACCGCACCCCTCCCTGATGAGCCCAATGCATTCTACGCCCGTTTTGAGCAAGAGGTCAGTGAGAACATGCCCCACCCTGGAAGCCTGGATGAACATACATCTAGGGTCACCATTGCAGATGTCAGAGCAGCTTTCTCGAAGGTCAACCCATGGAAAGCGACTGGCCCGGATGGGGTACCCGGACGAGCACTCAGATCCTGTGTGGATCAGCTGGCGGGGGTATTCACAGACATCTTCAACCTTCTTTACAACAATCTGAGGTCCTCATCTGCTTCAAGAAGATGACCATCATCCCGGTACAAACGAAAAACCAAGCAGCGTGCCTCAATAACTATTGCCTGGTGGCTCTGACATCCATCATTATGAAGTGCTTCGAAAGGCTAGTCATGGCACAAATCAATTCAAGCCTCCTGGACTATCTGGATCCACTACAGTTTGCCTACCACCACAACAGGTCCACAGCAGACGCCATCTCCCTGGCCCTGCACTCAACCCTGGAACACCTAGATAACAAAGACACCTATGTCAGCCTCCCATCCATTGACTCTGTGTACACTTCCCGCTGCCTCGGCAAAGCAGCCAGCATAATTAAGGGCCCCACACACCCCGGACATTCTCTCTTCCATCTTCTTCTGTCAGGAAAAACATACAAAAGTCTGAGGTCACGTACCAACCGACTCAAGAGCAGCTTCTTCCCTGCTGCTGTCAGACTTTTGAATGGACTTACTTTGCATTAAGTTGATCTTTCTCTACACCATAGCCATGGCTGTAACACTACATTCTGCACTCTCTCATTTCCTTCTCCATGAACGGTATGCTTTGTCTGTATAGTGCGCAAGAAACAATACTTTTCACTGTATCCCAATACGTGACAAAATAAATCAAATCAAAATATCCCAAGGTAATGGAAATACGCAAGTGACCAGAATTGGGGAAGCACAGAAGCTCAGATATCTCAGAGTTTTATGGAACTGAAGAAGGATACAGTGTTAGGGAGGGGTGAGACCATGGAGCGATTTGAAAACAGGGGGAGAGATTTGCTGCAAGTTAGGATACAGGCAAAAAGAGTTCCCGATAAGTACAAGTTTATGGGGGTTGAAAGTAGGGAGGGCTGGCCTCTGGAATAGACAAGTCTAGGACCAGCCCCAATATACTCCTAAGGTATGGGCAGCATGGTGGCACAGTGGTTAGCACTGCTGCCTCACAGCGCCAGTGACTCGGGTTCAATTCTGGCCTCGGGTCACTGTCTGTGAGGACTTTGCACATTCTCCCCGCGTCTGCGTGGGTTTCCTCCAGGTGCTCCAGTTTCCTCCCACAGTCCAAAGATGTGCGGGTTAGGTTGATTGGCCATACTAAATTGACGTTAGTGTCAGAGGGATTAGCAGTGTAAATATGAGGGGGTTACGGTCATAGGGCCTGGGTGGGATTGTGATCAATGCAGACTCGATGGGCTGAATGGCCTCCTTCTAGACTGTAGGGATTCTAAGCCATGAATTTCTGCTCCTGGGTGGCTAATTCGTAACATCTAACCCCAAATATTATCAGGAACTATATTGGAGTTGGGCCTGTAGAATGGAAAATAATTAATGTCACCCTTGTATCCAACATCAGAATGAGACATGAACCCATTAATGTCCTCCAGGCTGAACATCCATTATGGGAAAAGCAGCAAACGGCGTTAATGAGACACCATCAATGCTCAATTAAATTGTAGCTGTAAAAAATGGTTGGTATGGATTCTGAAGCAATAGGTCACATCTCACATCAACTGCAATCCCTCAGGGAGAAATTGGAATGAGTGAGTCAGACCGATTCCCGCATGTTCTAAAGACTTTTGCTACAATTCCACATCAGATGCCCATTTAAATAAGGTGATAGCACATAGAACTTTACAGCACAGAAAGAGGCAATTTGGCCCATTGTTCCTGTGCTAGCATTTTGAAGAAGCTATCACACCAGTCTCACTCCCCTGCTCTCTCCCTGCCTCCGTGTTAACTCTCGTTTTTCAAATATATACGTTAAATTTCCTTGTGGAAGTTATGACTGAATCTGCTTCCACCAGATTGTAGATTCATCTACAACTTCCTGTCAGAATCAAGACAACTTGCTGTGTACACAATAGTCTCCACCACTTCCCTTAGTTTCATTTGTCTTAAATCTAAGTCCTCTGCCGCGAGTCCAGCCAGTGAAAACAGCTTCTCCTTATTTACTCCGTCAAAATCCCACCTAATTTTAAACACCTCACCTTTGCTTAACCTTTAGCTCCACGGAGAACCATCCTAACTTCCTCAGTCTGTCCACACAACTGAAGAGGCGATGGCCTAGTGGTTTAATTGCTAGTGGTTTAACCCAGAAACACAGCTAAATGTTCTGGGGACCTGGGTTCGAATCCTGCCACGGCAGATGGTGGAATTTGAATTCAATAAAAAATATTTGGAATTAAGAATCTACTATGACCATGAAACCATTGTCGGAAAAACCCATCTGGTTCACTAATGTCCCTTAGGGAAGGAAATCTGCCGTCCTTACCTTGCTTGGCCTATATGTGACTCCAGAGCCACAGCAGTGTGGTTGACTCTCAATTGTCTTTGGGCATCTGGGGATGGGCAATAAATGCTGGGCAGTCAGTGACGCCCATTTCCCACAAATGAATTTAAAAAAAGAAACATGGCTGCAAGGTGACCAAGGCTGGGACCTGGATATTGAAGGGTGTAGGAATCTAGGAAATGGTGGTGGGGTAGCTCCGTTACTTCAAGGTGTCATTGGTGAGAGATGACACCAGCTTGAAACAGCAAGATGTAGAATCAGTTTGGGTGGGGATAAGAAATAGGAAAGGTGTGAGTGGGAGCAATTTATTGGCATCCTAACTGTACAGCACAGGAACAGGCCCTTCAGCTCACTAAACCTGAGCTGTTACACTGTGGGACAGAGTATAGAGAAAGTAATCAATAGGGTCTGTAAGGAAGGTGCTGCAATAATCTTGGGTGACTTTAATCTACATGAGGATTGGCAATGGTAACCCGGGATATAAATTCATGAGAGTGTACTCTGGACAATTTCTTAGAGCATGTTCTGGAGCCAACCAGGGAAGAAGCTATTTTCAACCTGGTAACGTGCAATGAGACAGGATTAATCAATAACCTCATGGTAAAGGAGCCTCTAGAAGACAGCAATCATAACATGGTATAATTTCACGTTCTGTTTGAAGGGAAAAAGTGTGGGTCTAAAACTAGTATTTTACATCAAAACAAAGGGAACCATAAGGGTATGAAGCCAGAACCATCTAAAGTGATCAGGGTTTAGTGGTAGTTATTGTCAATGGGCCGAAGGGTCTTTTCTGCGCTGTGCGACTCTAATTATCATAAAACGGACAAGAACAAAGGGATTGGCCATGCAGCCAAGAAGGAGCCTCAGGAACAGTCACCTTGGTTCGTGGACGTACAATTCAGGCAGGAAGGACCAAGTGCCTGGGCGATTGTGAGTTATCAGCTAAATCCGAGGGGTATCGGGGTTGAGGTTTTTAAGGTAACTTAAGGGTAACAACATAGTGGTTAGCACTGCTGCCTCACAGTGCCAGGGACCTGGGTTCGATTCCCGGCTTGGGTCGCTGTCTGTGCGGAGTCTGCACGTTCTCCCCATGTCTGCGTGGGTTTCCTCCAGGTGCTCTAGTTTCCTCCCACAGTCCGAAAGACGTGATGGTTAAGTGCATTGGCCATGCTGAATTCTCCCTCAGTGTAACCGAACAGGCGCCAGAGTGTGGCGGCTAGGGGATTTTCACAGTAACTTCATTGCAGTGTTAATGTAAGCCGACTTGTGAAACTAATAAATCAATAAACATTTGGGTTTGAATTAAGGAAGGTTTGGGTAGAAGCAATGCAGTTTTGCCTGTGGCTTTTTAAAAAATTACAGGCTATCTAATAAGTCACGGTGATTTTGTTTTTTTAAGTGGAAATTGAAGTTAAATCAGGGAAGGATTTAAATCGGACTAACCAATTTAGCAATGTGTGGTGTCACTTCCACTAGTTCAGAGCTCTTTGTATGAGGGTGTTAGGAGTTATTTTAATAAACAATATGTTTGTGTTTGAGCCAAATCTCCTGTCTGTGAAATTTTGTCCTTTAAATAATCCTGAAGTCAAGAGTCACCCGTAAGGGGAAACAGGGATGTGAATCTCTTACAAGCTCTGTGTGGGCGTGTTGCAAACTCCCGTGCATCATCTTATGAACATGGCCCTTACTGCTCACTTGAACCCATGCACTGACTCATTAGGTGACACAGTAAGAGTTTTAACAACACCAGGTTAAAGTCCAATGTTGGACTTTAACCTGGTGTTGTTAAAACTCTTACTTTTTTAATCCCAGTCCAACGCTGGCATCTCCACATCATTATTAGGTGACTACAGCCTTAAACATGCATTTCTGAGCTGAAAATGTGAAGGTAACTCCTAATGCGAGTAAAGGTCTCAATATACATTTATGAGCTGAGTACACGGTTATTGACTTATACACCAAAAATAGACCTGAACATGCATTTTTGCATCGCAAAACTGAGCTGCCTTAAACACCAGGTCGACTTATACACTGTGATCTAGGGTATTTGCTTATAATGCTCCATATGACCTTTCTCCTCGGTACTGCTCTCAGTAATGTGCAGAAAATGAAGCTTCTTGGGGACACACGGCCATCCTGGAGGGTTGGTCCTGGTTGTTAGTGTTAGCTGTGGCTCGTTTGGCTCTTGCCTTCTTTGGAAATTTTTTTTATTCCGTCCGAAAAATCAAATTCAAATTGAATCCAATTCATGGTCCCCACGTACGAGACAAACAAGATCCAAGCTGACAAGACAAGATACTGCACCCCATCCTGGGCTTGACCTTACGCTCATCTTAGCCCAAAGGCCGAGATGGCTTGCCAAAATGTCATCAGACGATGCCCTGGTTAAATCTCATCAGCTACCCTGATCATTGACTCTACCCCAGCCTGGGAGGTCAACCTGCCTGATCATTGACTCTTAACACCCACCATTGGTACGTTTCTTGCCTCAGAGCCACAAGACTTTGGGTTCAAGTCCCACTCCAGGACTTGCGCACAACACACTGCAATGCAACACTGAGGGAGCTCTGCACAGTCAGTGATGCTGTCTTTTGGATGAGGTGTGAAAGATCCCAAGGCACCCTTTTGAAGAAAAGCGGGGGAGTTACCCCCCGGTATCTCGGCCAATATTTATCCCTCAATCCACGTTTCAAACAGAAAGCAAAATTATCTGGACATTATCAACATTGCAATGTGTGGGAGTTTACTCAGTGCTTAATGGCTGCGTCGTGTACATTATAACAGCGACTACACTTCAAAATCGCTTCATTGGCTGTAAAGTGCTCTGGAATATTCTGAGGTTGTGAAGGGCACTCAATAAATGCAGGCTCCTTGTTTCATGGGCAGGAGGGAACACAAAATTACTGCTCCATCTCTCTCACCCGCAATTCATTTCACATAATTGAAACATAGAAGTTGAAAAGGGTTCTGAAGAGTTGCAATTTTGAAAGGCCCAGTGCCCATAAAAAAAGCAGAGAACCTACCCATGAAATAGTTTTAAATTTATTTTTTTAGTGTCACAAGTAGGCTTACATTAACACTGCAATGAAGTTACTGTGAAAATCCTCCAGTCACCACACTCGGGCACCTGTTTGGGCACACTGAGGGAGAATTTAGCCTGGCCAATGAACCTAACCAGCACATCTGGGGGGGGGGGGGGGGGGGAATGTTCAGACTCTGCACAGTGACCCAAGCCAGGAATCGAACCCGGGTCCCTGGCATTGTGAGGCAGCAGTGCTAACCACTGTGCCACCGCGCTGCCCAGAGGTATCGATACATTCATTCAACAACAAGAGCCTTCCCATACAGCATATTTCATCAAAATGCCACAACGTCAGTGTTTTTATTAAAAATGTCTATCTTGTATCACATTCCACATCGGTGGGAGTATTATTGCAACCGCCGGAAATTAAGTGACCTGTATTGTTTTGCACAGCCAAGTTCTTGAGCCCGAGGTGGTTTAGCTTCCTGGGTGGCCATGTCTATTTAATGGGCTTCATTAGACTATTACCTAGAGGGATAACCCAGTCACTGGTTTTTCAAGCAGCTCTTAGCTTTCTGTACGCGGCTGCAGATTGAGGAGGCAAATCCAATGCCTTACATGGATGCTGAGAATGATGAGTTGACAATTGGAGCCGAAGTTTTACCACGGTCGCCAGCTTACAGCACAAGCACATTTCCTGAAACTTACACAGTGACACTGGGGGAAAGGTCAGCTAACTTCCCAGCCTGTGCCAACTTTAAGGCCATTTCTGCGTCATTCGCCCGTTCATTTTCACCAGGGAAAATGTCAACTTGTAGACAAAAATGGAATTGCCACGGCCCTCAAAAACGATAAAGTGTGGTTTGTGTGTGACAAAACATTTAAACATGCTGATTTTAGGGACTGGCAGAGACCAGCACTGATGAACTGGAAGGCATCCAAAACTGGAATTCATTCCCATGTCCTAGCATAATATCCAGTCGAAAGAATAAACCGTGCCTTCTAAAAAATAAAATAAACTAACCAGTGTCAATGCACTCTATTGTTGGATGAAGGCAAAATGCACATCGGAACTTGTTGCTTGTTACAGTTTATTAACCAGACTGTTTTTGGTTTCATGAATCCAATCAGATAATGACAGCCTTAAGTTGGCTAAGAGTCTACCCCACAAATGAGGCTTAACTAAGTGCCTCCCATGAAGAACGCAAGTTTAGTAGCCTCTGGCAGAGTTGTTCTTTGTCATTCTCATTTTCAAGTGCTCGATGTATCAAGATATGAAACTGACAGAAAGGAAAAGGCTGGATGATCCATCAAACTTGCCCCACATTCTTGGCCACTCGAGCTTAACAATGAGACACTTTCCAGCTCTTGGCACCATTACAATGGGAGAGGCATAAAAAGGGAGAAACTCAGTCGGTAAGGGGAAAAAAAATACTCCAGATAATTCCTCTCTGACCCACCTCAAGTGAGGATGGCACAGTGGCACAGGTGGAAGGAGGGACGGTGACACAGTGGTTAGCACTTTAAAGATCTCAAAAGGAAATAAGTTTTGACTGGGGCCGAGATTGCATCGGACTGAAGCACGAGTGAAAAGTAAACTTAAGAGGAGAAGGGATTTGATCACCTATTCCACAAATGGTCCTGTTCTTTGCTGTTCAAGTGCCATTGTTTTGGCTCCATTTAACTCATGCAATTTATCCTGGAAATTATTGCTAATAACATCGGGAGATGAACAGTTTTACAATGTCAATGTTAGTGTTAACTTGCTTACTTTAAATGAATTACCACCCCTACTATGTTGACGGACATTCCACTCACATCGACAATGACAATTTGGAAGTTAGGCTTTATGTTAACTCTTTCTCTCTCTAGCCAGACCTGCTGAACTTTTAGAACATTTTCTATTTTTATTTCGATCTCCAGCATCTGCAGTATTTTGCTTTTATTCTCTTTAGGGTTGTCGTCACTGCTAATGAAGATATTTTCACAAAATCAATTCTCGTGATGTGGGCTTCGCTGGCGAGGCTATCCCTAATTGCTATTGAGAAGGTGGTGGCGAGCTCCCTTCTTGAACTGCTGCAGACCATGTGGTGTAGGTGCACTCACACTGCTGTTAGGGAGGGCGCTCCAGGATTTTGACCCAGCAACAGTGAAGGAATGGCGGTAGATTTCCAAATCAGGATGGTGAGTGGCTTGGAGGGGAACTTGCAAGGAGGTCGTGTTCCCAGATATCTGCTGCCCTTGTCCCTCTGGCCTAGATTTTAATGACTTGAGATCTACTTTTCTGAGTCATCCCAATACATTTTACCAGTGCGGTCAACCCTCTTCCCCAACGGGGGCATTCAAACATGATACACAATATTTTTATTTATTTTTTATTCATTCGTGGGACATTGGCGTCGCTGGCTGACCAGCATTGATTGTCCATCCCTAGTTGCCCGAGGGCAGTCGAGAGTCAACCACATTGCTGTGTCTCTGGAGTCACATGTAGGCCAGATAAGGATGGTAGATTTCCTTCCCTAAAGGACATGACTGAAACAGATGGGTTTTTCCAACAATCGACAATGGTTTCATGGTCATCAGTAAATTCTTAATTCCAGATATTTTTTATTGAATTCAAATTCCACCATCTGCCGTGGGGGGATTCGAACCCGGATCCCCAGAACATTAGCTGAGTTTCTGGATTAATGGTCTCGTAATAATATCACTAGGACATCGCCTAACCACATAAATCTTATACTGTCTGTCTGTGGATAAAAACAACAACAATGTAAATAACTGAGGACGGTTTTTGGCTGTAGATCCTTATCCATTCGGAGTTGGGTTGAGGCCCAAGGTTAAAATCTTACAATATTACAGCAAATGCCACTTGTATCTCAAAAGGCTCTTGCAGTCAACAGGGGTGGCTGGGAGTTACATTTCATCAGGCTGGGCAAAATTGGAGATCAAAGCTGCATTGTGAAAATATTCTAAATATGTGCCAACTGCATTCTGCTTTCAACACACGGGAAGCATCTTGTGCAGGATTATTGCAGCTGGTGCCACTTTAAACTGTTCAACAGTAAGTATGTAATTTAGTTTCTATTGTATCAGTGGGCCAGTAATTCTCAGTATAACTCTCAATCAACTTTTACAGACGCACCATAGAAAGCATTCTTTCTGGTTGTATCACAGCTTGGTATGGCTCCTGCTTTGCCCAAGACCACAAGAAACTACAAAAGGTCATGAATGTAGCCCAATCCATCATGCAAACCAGCCTCCCATCCATTGACTCTGTCTACACTTCCTGCTGCCTCAGCAAAGCAGCCAGCATAATTAAGGACCCACGCACCCCGGACATTCACTCTTCCACCTTTTTCCATCGGGAAAAAGATACAAAGTCTGAGGTCACGTACCAACCGACTCAAGAACAGCTTCTTCCCTGCTGACGTACGACTTTTGAATGGACCTACCTCGCATTAAGTTGATCTTTCTCCACACCCTAGCTATGACTGTAACACTACATTCTGTGCTTTCTCGTTTCCTTCTCTGTGAACGGTATGCTTTGTCTGTATAGCATGCAAGAAACAATACTTTTCACTGTGTACTAATACATGTGACAATAATAAATTAAATCAAATCAAAATATATTGAGGTAGTACAGAATTGTCACGAGAGGTTAAAGTTTACCTTTACCTTTTCCACGGAGAAACTGAAAGCAGAAAGCACAGACCGTGTGTGCAGTGAAACGTGCTGGTTTACTGAACATTATGAGAAGTCACATTTCTCGCAATATTGCATATCTCGCAAATGGCGGGAATTCACTTGGATGGGGGTCTACTAGAAAAAAATTCCCAGTTTACCAGTCAACTGAGATCAATGTCTTGGGCACCACCATCCTGGATGGTCACGGTCATGGGTTTGAAAGGTGCTGTCGAAGGAGCCATGATGAGTTCCTGCAGTGCATCTTGTAGATGGTACACACGGCCGTCACTGTTTGTTGGTGGTGGAGGGAGTGAATGTGGAAGGGGTGCCAATCAAGCAGGCTGCTGAATGGAG
Organism: Mustelus asterias; assembly: GCF_964213995.1. Classification (NCBI taxonomy): domain Eukaryota; kingdom Metazoa; phylum Chordata; class Chondrichthyes; order Carcharhiniformes; family Triakidae; genus Mustelus; species Mustelus asterias. The sequence goes on from NC_135824.1 coordinate 31,160,195, forward strand.
CTTCTTGAGTTTTGTGGGGGTTGCTCTTATCCAGACAAGTGGAGAATATTCCGTTCCACTCCTGACTTGTGCCCTGTAGATGGTGGGCGGGCTTTGGAGAGCCAGGAGGCGAGTTACTCACTGCAGGATTCCCAGCCTCTGGTCTGTGATTCCGTCTTTGGCCAATTCCCAGAATGTTGAAATGGAGGACTGAGGTTATTCATGAAGGACCGACCTTCTCAACCTTGCCCCTCGCCTGAGGTGTGATGACCCTCAGGTTAAATCAAAGGGGAGAGCAGTCTATGGTCATCTGGGACTATGGCAACTTGACTTTTGCCTGATATGGCGTGGGAGCACACAGACAGATATGTGGACAATTCCATTTACAAGTAGCAGTGAAACTAAAAGAAAAACATGATACGGGGAGAGACAAAACAAGGGTGGAATATTTTCTGCTACTAACCTTTTATTGACAGCTCTTTTCCTTTTCTTGTCTTGCTCTACGACTCCCTAGAACGACTGTCAAGATCCTCATGATGTTGTACATTTATTTTCACCGCAGGAGAAATTCTAAACAAAGATGAAAAGGTGGCAATTTTTGGAATGATCGGTTGACAATATCGTTGCAATTATATTCTGCTTCCCCAGTGCAGAGAGTGTTTGGAATACACAGTGCCTTGTCTCGGAGGCAATGTCATCTCAGTAAAACATTCAAATTCCTCAGAGTCAGCATCTCAAACACAAACACTCATCCAGTATAATCAGGACAAGAGCTTTCTGTTCGGGGAAAAATCATAGAATCATAGAATCGCTACAGAGCAGTCGGCCAAGCTGGTCTGCACCGACCACAATCCCACCCAGGTCCTATCCCCATAAACCCACATATTTACCCTGCTAATCACCCTGACACTGAGAAGCAATTTAGCATGGCCAATCAACCTAACCGGCACATCTTTGGACTGTGGGAGGAAACCGCAGCACCCGGAGGAAACCCACGCAGACACGGGGAGAACTTGCAAACTCCACACAGACAGTCACCCGAGGCCGGAATTGAACCCGAGTTCCTGGCGCTGTGAGGCAGTACTGCTAACCGCTTTGCCGCTCTAGAGGACAGACTGAGCCCTGGTTTAATATCTTCTCTGAAAGACAGCTCCTTCGTACAGCATTGAAGTGTCAGCCTTGATTTTGTCTTCAAGTCTCTATCAGTTTTTAAAAGTTTATTAGTGTCACCAGTGGGCTTAAATTAACACTGCAATGAAGTTACTGTGAAAATCCCCTAGTCGCCACACTCCAGCACCTGTTCGGGTACACTGAGGAAGAATTTAGCATGGCCAATGCACCTAACCAGCACGCCTTCTGGACTGTAGGAGGAAACTGGAGCACCCAGAGGAAACCCACGCAGACACGGGGAAAACATGCAGAATTTACACAATCAGTAACCCAAACCGGGAATCGAACTCGGGTTTCTGGCGCTGTGAGGCAGCAGTGCTGTTTGAATGAGACTCATTTTCCCTCATCCCTTTCCGTTTCCACCACCAGACCCACTTGTTTATGAAGTCTTTTTTTAAATTCTTTCATGGAATGTGGGCATTGCAGGAGAGAGACCAGCATTTATTGCCTGTCCCCAGTTGCCTTCAAGGTAGTGAGCTGCCTTCTTGAACCACTGCCGTCCACTTGGCGTCTGTAGCAGTTTGGTAGAACGGAATGGCTTGCTCGGCCATTTCAGAGGGCAGTTCAGAATCGAGCACATTGCAGTGGGTTTGGAGTCCTGTCCTAATCAAGTGGTTTACCATTGGATATCACTAGTTATTTGTGACATGGAGATCAGTTATCCCCAAGATGTCACACTTGGCTGCAGATACACAGTTTGTAAACAAAAAGAAACTTTTTCTTGGTTTTTAGGGTTGGCAATTCTCCAAGACTTCCCTGGAGTCTCTGCGAATTGGCAATCAGGAGAGAAAAACACGGCTGCATTCAATAATGTGTGTCTTTAAAAATTCTTCGAATGTTTTTTTGTTTACTACTGTCGCTGTGAAACTATTGGACATATGGGAAAACAAGGTTGTTTCACTGTCTGACAGGAATTGGATAATGAATGGTTAGGTTCCATTTTCATGCAGCGCAAGGATCAGCATGTTGGGTGACCAATGCTGGGGGCGGTTGAAGGTAGGACGTCATGAGATCAAACCTCCAGGAATATGTCTGACCAGTGTTGGCGACACCATTGATTCTTCAAATCTGTTGCCTGTAACCTTCAAACAATTTGCTGACCTCTAATTAACCTCAGCAATTTACACACAGCTCCAATTATCTCAGCGGGTGCTGGAGCATTGGCCACAGTGAATAAAGCAAATTTTCAGCTGAAGGTCACAATCATGTTCTTGACTATACATGAGCGAGGCTAATGTAGTACCATTAGTCCCCTCCTGTTCCCGGCATTGTCTCAACTTCCTGCACCTGTTCACCTCTTCTGGTCATTGGCATCTCTTCCACTTTCCTTCCAGTCAAACTCTTTGTCCAAGTTTCAGTGAGTAAATTGATGGTCACTGGCAGAACATGAGAGCAAACGCTATTCTGTACTTGCCGACTTGTGCTGGTTCCCAGTCTGGCAATACCGCCATTTCAAAAATCTCACCCGAGTTTTCAAATTCTGCCCATAATCTGGTATAGAGACTAATAAAAGATCACGAGGTCAGCGGCAGTAAACTAACTGGAACACATTATTAACACATCAGTATCCTAGCACAGTCAGCACAAGACTGGCTAGGTAAGCTCAAGCAAGCTTGAGTCCCGGGGTACCTGAGCCATTCCCTTAAAGGGGCAAGCCCCAACATACATAACACTCACCCCTCCCTATTTCTCAGGGGAGACGGTGGCGGAGTGGTAATGGCTTGGGACTAGTAACCCAGTGGCCCAGGTTAATGCTCTGGGGCATGGGTTCAAATCCCATCATGGCAGCTGGTGGAATTTCAATTGAGTTAATTTTAAAAATCTGAAATTCGATGTCAACAATGGTGACCGTGCACGAAACCATTGTTGTAAAAATTGATTGATTCACTAAGCTCCCTTAGAGAAGGAAACCTGCCGCCTTTATCTAGTTACCCCAGGCCCATAGCAATAAATGGCCTCCTAGCAAGCTACTCGGTTGAAGTGGGCAACAAATGCTGGCCTGGCCATGAATGAAAAAAACCCCTCCTCCAATCCAGACTTCGGCACTTCACCAATTCAGGCCTCCTGTCCGATTTTAATCACTTCTCAATGGCAGCCATAGTTTCAACTGACTGGGCCGAAGATTTGGAATCCCTTCCCTTAACCTCTCTCTCCTAAAACATAACTTTTTGACCAGGTTTTTGGTCAACTTTGTGGGAGGTGATGGCCTAGTGATATTATCGCTAGACTATTAATTCAGAAACTTAGCTAATGCCTTGGGGACCCGGGTTCGTATCCCGCCACGGCAGATGGTGGAATTTGAATGCAATAAAAAATATCTGGAATTAAGAATCTACTGATGACCGTGAAACCGTTGTCGATTGTTGGAAAAACCCATCTGGTTCACTAGGGGATTTTCACAGTAACTTCATTGTTAATGTAAGCCTTACTTGTGACTAATAAATAAACTTTAATGTCCTTTAGGGAAGGAAATCTGCTGTCCTTACCTGGTCTGGCCTACATGTGACTCCAGGGCCACAGCAATGTGGTTGATTCTCAACTGCCCTCGGACAACTAGGGATGGGCAATAAATGCTGGCCAGCCAGTGACGCCCATGTCCCACAAATGAATAAAAAGCAAACTGTCCAAATATCTCCTTTTAAGCCTCGGTGTCAAATTGATAACACTATTGTGAAGTGCCAAGGGGCATTTCACCATATTACGGGTGCTTTATAAGTTATTGTTGTGTTAAACAGGATGTGTAATTGGGCTGATTCCCTGATTCAGAGCTGTCCTGATAGGAGCGGTTCCATTAGACACAGTGCGATATTTTACAATTCAGGTTGCCCAGTGAATCAAACAAGCTGGGTGAAAAGTTGGGTCGAGATCCTTTCCACTGGACCTTCTCACATTTTGTACCCCGTGTGCATTTTCATCATCAACATGGCACTATTCAAAAAGCAGGGGGGGGGTTTTCCCCAGTGCCCCGAGCAATACTTATTCCTCAATCAACATCACAAAAACACATTGTAGGAGAATTCCGACCCGCGCCCGTGGCTGGGATTCTCCAGTCCCACTGCTCTGAATGGCGTTTTGGCTGAGCGCCAAATTTTCCATTCTCGCTGGCAGCGGGAGCGGGGAATCTGACACCAGAGAATCCCAGCCATTTCCACTTCATCCCCCAAATGGTTTGAGCCACGCTAAACTTCCCCTTAGTGTCAGGGGGACTAGCAGGGTAAATACATGGAGTTACGGGGATGGGTTCTGGGTGGGATTGCTGTCAGTGTGGGCTTGATGGGTCGAATGGCCTCTTTCTGCACTGTAGGGATTCTTCTATGATTCCAGGCATGGAAACAGAATAATTCCTATTTCCTCAGTGTCAGCTACCTGTTTCCAAGCATTTGGGAGTGAAGTGGACCAAATCATCACAATCTCCCTGATGGTGACACATGAACCCAGCTGAAATCTCCGTCTTAACTATTTGAGTTGTTGCAGTTTTTGTTAAGTACATCACCCACCCATTGCTTCATATCTTTCCACATTATGCAAACACTGCCATTGAGGATGGACACAAAGCTCTGGCCAGATTAATCTAGCTTTGAACACAACCAACTGTGTAAATAAATCCACAATCAACCTTCTCATTTTCTTCTAATTTGTTGTCCCTGTTTTCTTTGCTCTCTCCTTCCCTCCTGAAGCTGGTGACTTGTGAGGTGCTGGTACAACTGGCCAAACCACCACTGGTCATAGAATCCCTTCAGTACAGAAGGAGGCCATTCAGCCCATCGAGTCTGCACTGACCACAATCCCACCCAAGCCCTATCCCCGTAACCCCACATTTTTACCCTGCTAATCCCACTGGCACGAAGGGACAATTTAGCATGGTCAATCCACCTAACCCGCACATCTTTGGACTGTGGGAAGAAACCTGAGCATCCGGGGGAAACCCATGCAGACATGGGGAGAATGTGCAAACTTCACACAGACAGTGACCTGAGGCTGGAGTTGAACACGGGTCCCTGGTGCTGTGAGGCAGCAGTGCTAACCACTGTGCTGCCCATCTTTTGAGAACTTTGACAGTGAACATCAACATCTATACACGTGCTTCCAGAATGGATGAACGCCCTGAGAGATCCCAGGGTCCCTCTAGAATTATAGAAACCCTATAGTGCAGAAGAAGGCCATTTGGCCCATCGAGTTTGCACTCACTCTCCATCAGAACATCTTACCCCGCATCTAACCACACATTTATCCCGCTAATCCCCCTAACCTACACATCTTTGGACACTAAGGGGCAATCCACATAACCTGCACATCTTTGGGCTGTGGGAGGAAACCGGAGCACCCGGAGGAAACCCACGCAGACATGGGGAGAATGTGCAAACTCCACACAGACAGTGATCTGAGGCTGGAATTGAACACGGGCCCTGGTGCTGTGAGGCAGCAGTGCCAACCACTGTGCCACCTTGCCGCCCCTGGACTTTCTAACTGTGGCCTCTTGTCTATCCCCCCACTTCCTTCCCAACCACAATTAGCAATTGTGCCCTCAGCTTTAGAATTCTCTCTTTAAACTGCTCTGCCTTTTAATTTCTCTGTGCAAACTTACTTCGTTGGCCAAGTGTTCGGTCACCTGTCTTGTCTCCTAATGCGGCCTACTGCCACTTAGTTCCGTTTGCACCATTTCCAGCTGTGAAGTGGTTCCACAATGTTATAAAGGTAAACTTGTCATAGTCCCAGATGACCAAAGGCTGCTGTCCCTTTTGAGAGGAAGTGCTGACTGGTGGCAATTTAACCTGAGGATCACCACACCTCAAGCGAGGGACAAGGTTGAGAAGGCGGGCCTTCATGAACAACCTCAGCCGCTACGGGAATCGAACCCGCGCTGTTGGTGTCCATAAAACTATAAGACATGGGAGCAGAATTAGGCCACTCGGCCATCGAGTCTGCTCCGCCATTCAATCATGGCAGATATTTTTCTCTCCTGCCTTTTCCCCATAACCCCTCAGACTGGGAATAGAGGGATACAAACGGATGGTCTAGTTAGGAACACATGAACAGTGCAAGCTTGGAGGTCCGAAGGGCCTGTTCCTGTGCTTTGTTCTTGTTCTTTGTATAACCCCTAATCCCCTTATTAATCCAGAACCTATCTATCTCTGTCTTAAAGACACTCAATGACCCGGCCTCCACAGCCTTCTGCGGCAAAGAGTTCCACAGATTCACCACTCTCTGGCTGAAAAAATTCCTCCTCATCTCTGTTTTAAAGGGTCATCCCTTTAGCCTGAAGTTGTGCCCTCTGGTTCTAGTTTTTCCTGCTAGTGGAAACATCCTCTCCATGTCCACTCTATCCAGGCCTCACAGTATCCTGTAAGCTTCAGCAAGATCCCCTTCATCCTTCTAAACTCCAACGGGTACAGACCCAGAGTTCTCAACCGTTCCTGACACGACAAGCTCTTCATTCCAGGGATCATTCTTGCGAACCTCCTCTGGACCCTTTCCAAGGCCATCACATCCTTCCTTAGATAAGGGGCCCAAAACAGCTCACTCTGGCATCACTAACCTGCTGTCCAACCAACTGAGCTAAGCCGACCCCTTCCACAACATTGTACGGTGCTGTGAATGAGTATCTATCAGGGCTATGTGAGCACAAGACCTGTTTCAAACCATTTGGAGGTGAAGTGGATTTTCTCTTCCAAATGAAGCCAAAACCCTTAGTCACCAGGCTGAGGCCAGCTGTCTCCCAAGACGTGCCTGGTCTAGATGTCAGATATTGAGCCATCCAACAGCCTCTCCCCTCTCTGCAGTCTCCTTCAGCATCAAAATCTACATATAGGTTTGAAGACACCGCACCCTATTAATAACTTCCCCTTCATTGTACACTAGCTGCTTTGTGGTCAATCAATATATTTCCTACAGCGTTCTACAAATCTACTGAATAACAAAAAGGTGCAGTTCAATAAAACTGTTAACAGAGTTATAAAAGAATCAGCATTCACTGAAAGAAAAACACAATGTACAAAGAAAACTGCTCAGGGCCACGCTGAGGGGACACACACACACGCACACGCACACGCACACGCACACGCACACGCGCACACACACACACACACACACACACACACACACACACACACACACACACACACACACGGTTAGCACTGCTGCCTCACAGCGCCAGGGACCTGAGTTTGATTCCTGGCTTGGGTCGCTATCTATATGGAGTTTTCACATTCTCCCCGCGTCTGCGTGGGTTTCCTCCGGGTGCTCCGGTTTCCTCCCACAGTCCAAAGATGTGCAGGTTAGGTGACCATGCTAAATTCTTCCTCAGTGTACCCGAACAGGTGCCGGGATGTGGCGACTAGGGGATTTTCACAGTAATTTCATTGCAGTGTGAACGTACGTCTACTTGTGACACTAATAAATAAACTTTAAAGCTTCAACCTACACACCTTTGGACAACTAAGGGGCAATTTGGCATGGCCAATCCACCTAACCTGCACATCTTTGGACAGTGGGAGGAAACCCAAATGGTACACATGTATAAAAATAAGTAAGACTTGTATTTGTCACAATCTCAGGGGAACTCAAAGCGCATTCCAGCCACTTGAGTGGCTTTTGAAGGAGTCACTGTTAGAATGCAGGCAATGCGGCAACCAATTTATACACAGCAAGATCCCACAAACAGCATTAATATGAATGGGCCGGTCAACTCTCTGCTTTGCTTGGGGGATATTATTGGCCAGGCCGCTGGGAGAAACTCCTCAAATAGTGCCATTGTACGTTTATATCCACTCAAGAGGGAATATTTGGTTTAAACCAAAAGTCAGCATCTACAACAATGTCGCATTGCCTTGGTACTTCACTGGAGAGTCAGTCTAGATTATGGGCCAATGGAGTGTGATCTTCTGAGTTGGGGGGTGAAAGTGCTGCTATAATAAATATGATCATACAGATCGGAAACATTAACTCTGTTTCTCTTTCTACAGATGCTGCCAGACCTGCTGAGTTTATCCAGCATCTTCTGTTTTTATTTCAGATTTCCAGGATCGGCAGTATTTTGCTTTGATGTATTTGCAAATGTGCCGCTAGCTGGTCGAAACTGACACTGACCTCCACACATAAGCACAATAACGCAGTACATGATGCAAATTACAGCGTTTGCTCGGCTAGTTAGTGGCAATGTCAGCTGAGGCAGAAGGGTCATGAGTTCAGGAGCTGGTGTGCATCCTAGCCCTAGTCCAGGTGGACACGTTACTGCAGTACTGAGGGAGTGCTGCATTGTCAGAGTGTTGTCCTTTGGATGAAACATTAAACTGAGGAGCTGTTCAGGCGGAGGTGTGAGATCCCATGATACTATTCAATTATGACCAGCGCCTTGGCCAACATTCACCTATCAACCATTGCCATCAAAAGCAGACCACATCACTTAGTCACTAAATCTGCTCTCTGTAGGACCTTGCAAAGCAACTGCATTTTTTTAATGATGTGGAGATGCTAGCGTTGGACTGAGGAGGACACAGTAAGAAGTCTCACAACACCAGGTTAAAGTCCAACAGGTTTATTTGGTATCACAAGCTTTCGGAGCACTGCTCCTTCATCAGGTGAGTGGTTCAACTGATGAAGGAGCAGTGCTCTGAAAGCTCATGATTCCAAATAAGCCTGTCGGACTTGAACCTTGTGTTGTGAGACTTCTTACTGTGCATTTTTAAAAAAACATTCTTTACTCCATCCCTAAAGTTTACAAAGCCAATGATCAGAGGGGACCAGGCAAACCTAAATCCATTCCTTACTTACTCCAAAAACCGAATTCAAATTGAATCCAATTCACGGGGCCCACAAGAAAGATAATCAAGATCCAAGCTGACAAGATAAGGCATTGCTCCCCATCTTGGGCTTAATCTCTGACTCTTGATCTTCGCCAAAAGGCAGAGAAGCGATACAGTGCAAACTGTATCTGTCTACGTAACTATGACTGCATTTTGAAAGCCCACACATTGGCTGCGTGATGTTTGGGATGTCCTGAAGTCCTGATAAAGGCCTTTAATTCAGCAGAGGAAAGTAAACTTATACCTATCGTTATGGAGCATAAATTTGATTGGGAGAGAATCAATCTCACTGTTTTACAGTTTTATTAATAAGAGCGCTTTTGTACGAGAGTCCATGAATCTTTCATCACTTTGACACTAAGCGTTAATGACCGAAATCCGACCAATCCCAATTTAGCTCGGATAATGCTAGCTCGCTCTTTTGAAGTAGCTGCTTAATGAGTCGGTGAAACAACAGCAGCTGCAGAGTTCGTGATTGTGGGTTTTGCAACCCAGCCATCCATGCACGAGGAATACGCTGACACAACTCTGCCTGAACTCGGAGGCACCGTGTCTGCACCCTGTCTGCAACTGAGATCTTTTCAGGTCAGCAGAAGTCAATGCCCACAAAGTTGGGTAGGAAATTGCTAAAGGGGTGCGAACCACGCGCCCCCACCTCACCACCCGCCTTCCCTTCTCCCCCCGACCTCTGGGACCTCAGATACGCCCCAACTGACAATCATAATGAAGATAAAGGTCGAAAGTCAGGAGGGAGAGAGTTTGTTCTTTTCATTCAACTTATGATGATCTGGAATGTCTAAAAGGCTGGTGGAAGCAGATTCAATATTCATTACGATTCTGTGGGGAGATTTGTAAATGCAAAGAAGTAAATTTACCAAATGGCCCCCCAAATGAAGAAATTACCAACCAGATTTCATCTTTTGTAACATTGGTTCCGAGATTGAGTTACAGTCAATGTAAATTAAACATGAATTAACAGGCAAATGGTACGTCAAATAACAAGGTAAATTTCACTTTAAACAGGAGGGCATGTCAGGGGCAGCACCGGGCATATCTAAATATGAGGTGCCAAGCCGGTGAAGCTACAATAGAGGACTACTTGCGTGCCAAACAGCAGAAACAGTCTGTGATAGACTGAGTTAATGACTGAGATAGACCACATTGAACCGATCAGATCTGAGCTCCGCAGTCCTTCCACATCCAGTCGTGAATGGTGGTGGACAATTAAACAACTCGCTGGAGGTGGGGGCTCCACAAATATCCCCATCCTCAATGATGGAGGAGCCCAGCACATCAGTACAAAAGATAAGGCTGAAGCATTTGCAACAATTTTCAGTCAGAAGTGCCGAGTGGATGATCCATCTCGGCCTCCTCCAGAGGTCCCCGACATCACAGATATCAGTCTTCAGCCAATTTAATTTGCTCTACGTGGTAACAAAACATAGAACCATAGAAAATTACAGCTCAGAAACAGGCCTTTTGGCCCTTCTTGTCTGTGCCGAACCATTTTTGGCCTAGTCCCACTGACCTGCACTTGGACCATATCCCTCCACACCCCTCTCGTCCATGAACCCGTCCAAGTTTTTCTTAAATGTTAAAAGTGACCCCGCATTTACCACTTTATCCGGCAGCTCATTCCACACTCCCACCACTCTCTGCGTGAAGAAGCCCCCGCTAATATTCCCTTTAAACTTTTCTCCTTTCACCCTTAACCCATGCCCTCTGGGTTTTTTTCTCCCCTAGCCTCAGCGGAAAAAGCCTGCTTGCATTCACTCTATCTATACCCATCAAAATCTTGTACACCTCTATCAAATCTCCCCTCATTCTTCTACGCTCCAGGTATAAAGTCCCAACCTATTCAATCTCTCTCTGTAACTCAGCTTCTCAAGTCCCGGCAACATCCTTGTGAACCTTCTCTGCACTCTTTCAACCTTATTTACATCCTTCCTGTAACTAGGTGACCAAAACTGTCCACAATACTCCAAATTCGGCCTCACCAATGCCTTATATAACCTTACCATAACACTCCAACTTTTATATGTCTGAAGGCACTGGATACTGCAAGGGTTATGGGCCCTGACAACATTTCAGCCGTGGCACTGAAGGCTTGTCCTCCAGAACTAACCATGCTCCTAGCCAAGCTGTTCCAGTAACAGCTACAACACTGGTATCTACCTGGCAATGTGGCAAAGGAACGCTGCTCCTTCATCAGGTACTAGGTATGACCTGCCCAAAGAAAAGCAGGAAAAATCCAACCTGTGCAACTATTGCCCCATCAGCTACCCTTGATCATCAGTAAAGTGATGGAGGGGCCATCAACAGCACCCTCAGCACTTACCCAGCAATCAGCTGCTCATTGGTGCTCAGTTTGTGTTCTATTAGGGTCATTCAGCTCCTGACCTCATTACAGAGCTAGAGGTGATGTGAGAGTGAGTGCCCTTGAAATCAAGACAGCATTTGATAGAGTGTGGCATTAAGGAGCCCCAGCAAGATTGCAGTCAATGGGAATCGGGGCAAAACTTTCCATTGGTTAGAGTCGTACCCAGTACAAAGGAAGATGGTTGTGGTGGTTGGAGGTTGGAGCTCCAGGACACCTCTGCAGGAGTCCCTCAGGATAGTGTCCCCGACCCAACCATCTTCAGCTGCTTCATCAATGACCTTTCATCCATTACAAAGGTCAAAAGTGGGGATGTTCGCTGATGACTGCACAATGTTGTGTACCACCCGTAACTCCTCAGATACTGAAGAAGTCTGTGTCCAAATGTAACAAGACCTGGACACCATTTAAGCTAAGCCCAATAAATGGAAGTAGAATTCACTCCACACAAGTGTCAGACAATGACCGTTTCCAACAAGAGAGCATCTAACCATCACTCCTTGTCATACCATGGATGATATTGGAATAGTGAAGGTTAGATGGGCTTTAGATTGGTTTCACAGGTCGGCGCAACATCGAGGGCTGAAGGGCCTGTACTGCGCTGTAATGTTCTTTGTTCAATAGCATTACCATTGATGAATCCCCCACTATCAACATTGTGGGGGTTACCATTGACCAGAAACTAAGCTGGACCAGCTATATAAATGTTGTCGCAACAAGAGCAGGTCAGAGACTGGAAGATCAGCATCAACTAACTCACCTCCTGATTCCCCAAAGCCTATCAACCAGTGACAAGGCACAAGTCAGGAGTGTGATGGAATACTCCCCACATGCCTGGATGTGTGCAGCTCCAACAATACTTGAAGCTCAACACCATCTAGAGCAGAGTGGCAGTAGTGTGTACTATCTGGAGCAGAGTGGCAGTAGTGTGTACTATCTAGAGCAGAGTGGCAGTAGTGTGTACTATCTGGAGCAGAGTGGCAGTAGTGTGTACTATCTGGAGCAGAGTGGCAGTAGTGCGTACTATCTAGAGCAGAGTGGCAGTAGTGTGTGCTATCTAGAGCAGAGTGGCAGTAGTGTGTACTATCTGGAGCAGAGTGGCAGTAGTGTGTACTATCTAGAGCAGAGTGGCAGTAGTGTGTACTATCTGGAGCAGAGTGGCACTAGTGTGTACTATCTGGAGCAGAGTGGCAGTAGTGTGTACTATCTAGAGCAGAGTGGCAGTAGTGTGTACTATCTGGAGCAGAGTGGCAGTAGTGTGTACTACCTAGAGCAGAGTGGCAGTAGTGTGTACTACCTAGAGCAGAGTGGCAGTAGTGTGTACTATCTAGAGCAGAGTGGCAGTAGTGTGTACTACCTAGAGCAGAGTGGCAGCAGTGTGTACTATCTAGAGCAGAGTGGCAGTAGTGTGTACTATCTAGAGCAGAGTGGCAGTAGTGTGTACTATCTGGAGCAGAGTGGCAGTAGTGTGTACTACCTAGAGCAGAGTGGCAGTAGTGTGTACTACCTAGAGCAGAGTGGCAGTAGTGTGTACTATCTAGAGCAGAGTGGCAGTAGTGTGTACTACCTAGAGCAGAGTGGCAGCAGTGTGTACTATCTAGAGCAGAGTGGCAGTAGTGTGTACTATCTAGAGCAGAGTGGCAGTAGTGTGTACTATCTAGAGCAGAGTGGCAGTAGTGTGCGCTATCTAGAGCAGAGTGGCAGTAGTGTGTACTATCTAGAGCACAGTGGCAGTAGTGTGTACTATCTAGAGCACAGTGGCAGTAGTGTGTACTATCTAGAGCAGAGTGGCAGTAGTGTGTACTATCTAGAGCACAGTGGCAGTAGTGTGTACTATTTAGAGCACAGTGGCAGTAGTGTGTACTATCTAGAGCAGAGTGGCAGTAGTGTGTACTATCTAGAGCAGAGTGGCAGTAGTGTGTACTATCTAGAGCAGAGTGGCAGTAGTGTGTACTATCTAGAACACAGTGGCAGTAGTGTGCACTATCTAGAGCAGAGTGGCAGTAGTGTGTACTACCTAGAGCAGAGTGGCAGTAGTGTGTACTACCTAGAGCAGAGTGGCAGTAGTGTGTACTATCTAGAGCAGAGTGGCAGTAGTGTGTACTATCTAGAGCAGAGTGGCAGTAGTGTGTACTATCTAGAGCAGAGTGGCAGTAGTGTGTACTATCTGGAGCAGAGTGACAGTAGTGTGTACTATCTGGAGCAGAGTGGCAGTAGTGTGTACTATCTAGAACACAGTGGCTGTAGTGTGTACTATCTGGAGCAGAGTGACAGTAGTGTGTACTATCTAGAACACAGTGGCAGTAGTGTGTACTATCCAGAGCAGAGTGGCAGTAGTGTGTACTACCTAGAGCAGAGTGGCAGTAGTGTGTACTATCTAGAGCAGAGTGGCAGTAGTGTGTACCATCTAGAGCACAGTGGCTGTAGTGTGTACTATCTAGAGCAGAGTGGCAGTAGTGTGTACCATCTAGAGCAGGGTGGCTGTAGTGTGTACTATCTAGAGCAGAGTGACAGTAGTGTGTACTATCTAGAGCAGAGTGGCAGTAGTGTGTACCATCTAGAGCAGAGTGGCAGTAGTGTGTACTATCTAGAGCAGGGTGGCAGTCGTGGTAATATCTCGAGCAGAGTGGCAGTAGTGTGTACCATCTAGAGCAGAGTGGCAGTAGTGTGTACTATCTAGAGCACAGTGGCTGTAGTGTGTACCATCTAGAGCAGAGTGGCAGCAGTGTGTACTATCTAGAGCACAGTGGCTGTAGTGTGTACTATCTAGAGCACAGTGGCAGTAGTGTGTACTATCTAGAGCGGAGTGGCAGTAGTGTGTACTATCTAGAGCACAGTGGCAGTAGTGTGTACTATTTAGAGCACAGTGGCAGTAGTGTGTACTACCTAGAGCAGAGTGGCAGTAGTGTGTACTATCTAAAGCAGAGTGGCAGTAGTGTGTACTATCTAGAGCAGAGTGGCAGTAGTGTGTACTATCTAGAACACAGTGGCAGTAGTGTGCACTATCTAGAGCAGAGTGGCAGTAGTGTGTACTACCTAGAGCAGAGTGGCAGTAGTGTGTACTACCTAGAGCAGAGTGGCAGTAGTGTGTACTATCTAGAGCAGAGTGGCAGTAGTGTGTACTATCTAGAGCAGAGTGGCAGTAGTGTGTACTATCTGGAGCAGAGTGACAGTAGTGTGTACTATCTGGAGCAGAGTGGCAGTAGTGTGTACTATCTAGAACACAGTGGCTGTAGTGTGTACTATCTGGAGCAGAGTGACAGTAGTGTGTACTATCTAGAACACAGTGGCAGTAGTGTGTACTATCCAGAGCAGAGTGGCAGTAGTGTGTACTACCTAGAGCAGAGTGGCAGTAGTGTGTACTATCTAGAGCAGAGTGGCAGTAGTGTGTACCATCTAGAGCACAGTGGCTGTAGTGTGTACTATCTAGAGCAGAGTGGCAGTAGTGTGTACCATCTAGAGCAGGGTGGCTGTAGTGTGTACTATCTAGAGCAGAGTGGCAGTAGTGTGTACTATCTAGAGCAGAGTGGCAGTAGTGTGTACTATCTAGAGCAGAGTGGCAGTAGTGTGTACTATCTAGAGCAGGGTGGCAGTCGTGGTAATATCTCGAGCAGAGTGGCAGTAGTGTGTACCATCTAGAGCAGAGTGGCAGTAGTGTGTACTATCTAGAGCACAGTGGCTGTAGTGAGTACCATCTAGAGCAGAGTGGCAGCAGTGTGTACTATCTAGAGCACAGTGGCTGTAGTGTGTACTATCTAGAGCACAGTGGCAGTAGTGTGTACTATCTAGAGCAGAGTGGCAGTAGTGTGTACTATCTAGAGCAGAGAGGCAGTAGTGTGTACCATCTAGAGCAGAGAGGCAGTAGTGTGTACTATCTAGAGCAGAGTGGCTGTAGTGTGTACTATCTAGAGCAGAGTGGCAGCAGTGTGTACTATCTAGAGCAGAGTGGCAGTAGTGTGTACTATCTAGAGCACAGTGGCTGTAGTGTGTACCATCTAGAGCAGAGTGGCAGCAGTGTGTACTATCTCGAGAACAGTGGCAGTAGTGTGTACTATCTAGAGCAGGGTGGCAGTAGTGTGTACTACCTAGAGCAGAGTGGCAGTAGTGTGTACCATCTAGAGCAGAGTGGCAGTAGTGTGTACTATCTAGAGCACAGTGGCTGTAGTGTGTACCATCTAGAGCAGAGTGGCAGCAGTGTGTACTATCTAGAGCACAGTGGCTGTAGTGTGTACCATCTAGAGCAGAGTGGCAGCAGTGTGTACTATCTAGAGCACAGTGGCTGTAGTGTGTACTATCTAGAGCACAGTGGCTGTAGTGTGTACTATCTCGAGAACAGTGGCAGTAGTGTGTACTATCTAGAGCACAATGGCTGTAGTGTGTACTATCTGGAGCAGAGTGGCAGTAGTGTGTACTATCTAGAGCACAGTGGCTGTAGTGTGTACTATCTAGAGCAGAGTGGCAGTAGTGTGTACTATCTAGAGCACAGTGGCTGTAGTGTGTACTATCTAGAGCAGAGTGGCAGTAGTGTGTACTATCTGGAGCAGAGTGTCAGTAGTGTGTACTATCTAGAGCACAGTGGCTGTAGTGTGTACTATCTAGAGCAGAGTGGCAGTAGTGTGTACTATCTAGAGCACAGTGGCTGTAGTGTGTACTATCTAGAGCAGAGTGGCAGTAGTGTGTACTATCTAGAGCACGGTGGCTGTAGTGTGTACTATCTAGAGCAGAGTGGCAGTAGTGTGTACTATCTGGAGCAGAGTGTCAGTAGTGTGTACTATCTAGAGCACAGTGGCTGTAGTGTGTACTATCTAGAGCAGAGTGGCAGTAGTGTGTACTATCTAGAGCACAGTGGCTGTAGTGTGTACTATCTAGAGCAGAGTGGCAGTAGTGTGTACTATCTAGAGCACAGTGGCTGTAGTGTGTACTATCTAGAGCAGAGTGGCAGTAGTGTGTACTATCTGGAGCAGAGTGTCAGTCGTGTGTACTATCTAGAGCAGAGTGGCAGTAGTGTGTACCATCTAGAGCAGAGTGGCAGTAGTGTGTACTATCTAGAGCAGAGTGGCAGTAGTGTGTACCATCTAGAGCAGAGTGGCTGTAGTGTGTACTATCTAGAGCAGAGTGGCAGTAGTGTGTACTATCTAGAGCACAGTGGCAGTAGTGTGTACTATCTAGAGCACAGTGGCAGTAGTGTGTACTATCTAGAGCACAGTGGCAGTAGTGTGTACTATCTAGAGCACAGTGGCTGTAGTGTGTACTATCTGGAGCAGAGTGGCAGTAGTGTGTACTATCTAGAGCACAGTGGCAGTAGTGTGTACTATCTAGAGCACAGTGGCTGTAGTGTGTACTATCTGGAGCAGAGTGGCAGTAGTGTGTACTATCTAGAGCACAGTGGCAGTAGTGTGTACTATCTAGAGCACAGTGGCAGTAGTGTGTACTATCTAGAGCACAGTGGCTGTAGTGTGTACTATCTGGAGCAGAGTGGCAGTAGTGTGTACTATCTAGAGCACAGTAGCTGTAGTGTGTACTATCTAGAGCACAGTGGCTGTAGTGTGTACTATCTGGAGCAGAGTGGCAGTAGTGTGTACTATCTAGAGCACAGTGGCTGTAGTGTGTACTATCTAGAGCACAGTGGCAGTAGTGTGTACTATCTAGAGCACAGTAGCTGTAGTGTGTACTATCTAGAGCACAGTGGCTGTAGTGTGTACTATCTGGAGCAGAGTGGCAGTAGTGTGTACTATCTAGAGCACAGTGGCAGTAGTGTGTACTATCTAGAGCACAGTAGCTGTAGTGTGTACTATCTAGAGCAGAGTGGCAGTAGTGTGTACTATCTAGAGCAGAGTGGCAGTAGTGTGTACTATCTAGAGCAGAGTGGCAGTAGTGTGTACTATCTAGAGCAGAGTGGCAGTAGTGTGTACTATCTAGAGCACAGTGGCTGTAGTGTGTACTATCTGGAGCAGAGTGGCAGTAGTGTGTACTATCTAGAGCAGAGTGGCAGTAGTGTGTACTATCTAGAGCAGAGTGGCAGTAGTGTGTACTATCTAGAGCACAGTGGCTGTAGTGTGTACTATCTGGAGCAGAGTGGCAGTAGTGTGTACTATCTAGAGCACAGTGGCTGTAGTGTGTACTATCTGGAGCAGAGTGGCAGTAGTGTGTACTATCTGGAGCAGAGTGGCAGTAGTGTGTACTATCTAGAGCACAGTGGCTGTAGTGTGTACTATCTGGAGCAGAGTGGCAGTAGTGTGTACTATCTGGAGCAGAGTGGCAGTAGTGTGTACTATCTAGAGCACAGTGGCTGTAGTGTGTACTATCTGGAGCAGAGTGGCAGTAGTGTGTACTATCTATACGAGGATGTACTGCAGCAACTCACCAAGGTTCCTTTGACAGCATCTTCCTGACTCACAACTTCTACCCTGTGGAAGGAGAACGGCAGCAGATGCATGGGAACAAGACCAGCTGCAAGTTGCCCTCAAAACCGTGTAACCTCACACTGTGGGTGTACACAGCCGACGTGGACTGCTCACCGCTACCTTCTCAAGAACAGATAGGGATGGGCAAAAAATGCTGGCCCTGCCAGCGACGCCCACATCTGATGAAAGAATTGTAAAAAGTCAAGACAACAATGACTCATCTTACACAACCCTGAGCGCCTGTATCACCTCCCCCGCCACTCCCCCCCCCCCATCCCCCACCCCCCCCACACACACATGTGGCACCAGTTCCAAATTTCTCTCACACTGCCTTGGGTACATAATCGAACTTTCACTTTCCCATCCAATAGGTTCAGCCCTTGAGTCGTGTTTGGCACCAGGTCAAAAACCCCAGAGTATGTTATGAAGTCTAACGAGACCCCAATAGGTTTTTATCTTGGCACTAGTGTGAGGAAAAGGTGTTTCACTCCAGGTGTGATTCTATTGACACACTAGGAAGCTTTTATCAAAACAAACTTTATTTAACAATATAGTTTGGTTTTAACAAATGAATTAGCTTAACTTTACCAGTTGAAATACTTAAACATGAGAGGGGCGATTCTCCCAGTTGGGAGACTCAAGCGGAGACTGTGCAGCGAGCTTCCCGCTGGGCACCATGGCCTCTGGGCGTCTACAGCCACCGGATATCCGGTGCCATCAGCTCCATGTTAGGAATCGGCGCAGAGCTGTATAAATTAAGCTAATGGCCATTTTAATATCATAAGTGGGCCCAGAACTGTCTTCCCCCCGCCCCCCGCCCCACCAGGAGTGTTTCATCCAGCGGGGTTTACAATAGCGCCCCAACAGTGGGGAGCTGGTGGCCCGACCCCGCTGGAGTGAAGGCGGGCCCATGGAGACCCTCCCAGGAGCTCGGGGGTAAGAGGGGTGCCCCTGGACATTGTCAACTTGGCAGTGCCAGCCTGGTCCCCTGTCGCTGCCCAAGGGGAAAAGTGGCAATGCCCAGGGGGCAGCTTGACACGGACCATGGGGCACTGGGCAGTGCCAAGGAGCTGGGGCCAAAAGGGGTAGGGCCTATTGGGAGGGCGGGGTCCTGTTGCCACTCAGCGCTCAGGCTTGGTGACAGAGGGAGGGAGGCCAGCGATCGAGGCTGGACATCGGAATGGGGGGCTTGATCGAGGCAGGCCTTGTGGGGGGCGGGGGATCGAGACACATCTGGGAGGCCAGCGATCGGGGCGTGGGGTGGGTCGCATGGCCAGCGATGCGGGGCTGCTGTGCTGACCAGCGATTGAGCTGGCCAGTGATCGGGAGGTCGGCAGTGCAGGATTACTCTGCATATGCAAATCTGTCAGAGTGGAGATTAGCGCGTGCGCAATGGCCGGCGCCATGTGACCGGCCTCTCCACCAGGAATAGGCCCTGCCCACAGATTTTTAACATGACGCAGTGCATCAGTGTGGGAGATTCATGTTGAAAATCCTGCTGAATGAAACAGCAGGATTTACTCCAGTTTTTACGCGAATTCAGCACTTAGAATTGTTTTGACAGAATCCAATCTGACAAGATACAATTCTTAACTGCTAAACTAATTAAAGCAATATGTCTCTTAGAGACTTAAATTCCTCTTCAAAACTAGTTAGCAAACAATACAGACAGGCTTGCATATTTTTACTTGTTAACAATCCTCGGGCCTTTGAACATCTCTGGGAAGAGAGACATTTGTTTTCTCATATCCCCAGTAGCCTCCAGAGAGAGAGAGAGAAAGATACCTCTTACTTCTTTCAGAATCAAGCAGAAACTGCTTACTTTTCCTTGTAAGCTTAGCTCCTCCCATTAGCACAAGACTCTGTCTCTTGACAATCAAACTAATCAAACCCTACTCTGAAAGCCCCGGGGGAAAAAAACGAAAATATACAAGAATGCATTATCTAACATCCCATTATCTAAAGCCAATTATTCTCTTGCATTCTCAACATATGAGCTGCCTGGAGTAGACACATCAGCACCATGTAAACAGAGCTTAATTTTAAACATACCCCTCACAAGAAACATGATATAAATACATTTCCTAAAGGCACAATATTGTCACAGTCACATTCAACAGCAACCATAATCCATCTGAATTCTTGGACACAGTTGGCCCATGAACGGCATTCACCTGCAGAATCTCCTTAGCTATGTTCACGACAGTACTAAAGGCACAGATTCCTCAGTGTCTCGTTTGTCTATCCCTTTAACTAACCCCATTAAAGGGTTTGATCAGCTCTGGCAACAAGTGAAGTAACACCAGTAAAACTGTCCAAATCACAATCTGTGCTTTAACCCCATCTTCCTCTTTCTATCCAGTTTAATTCTATTACACATACAATTCCCTGTAAATATGCCTTTTCTGTTCTTCTTTCTGCCACAGCGCTCCACTGCCTGCAGCTCTCCACTGCCTGCAGCTCTCCACTGCCTGCAGCTCTCCACTGCCTGCAGCTCTCCACTGCCTGCAGCTCTCCACTGCCTGCAGCGCTCCACTGCCTGCAGCGCTCCACTGCCTGCAGCTCTCCACTGCCTGCAGCGCTCCACTGCCTGCAGCTCTCCACTGCCTGCAGCTCTCCACTGCCTGCAGCTCTCCACTGCCTGCAGCTCTCCACTGCCTGCAGCTCTCCACTGCCTGCAGCTCTCCACTGCCTGCAGCTCTCCACTGCCTGCAGCGCTCCACTGCCTGCAGCTCTCCACTGCCTGCAGCGCTCCACTGCCTGCAGCGCTCCACTGCCTGCAGCTCTCCACTGCCTGCAGCGCTCCACTGCCTGCAGCGCTCCACTGCCTGCAGCTCTCCCCGCTCACAGATTCTACAGGCATTTCAAAGAAATTTGTCTTAATGTACTGCTTCCAGGTCAAAAGTCACCACATATTCAACAGGGAAGCAGCTACAGGGTAAGACTAAGGGAGTGGGAATAATTGGATAGCTCTTTCAAAGAGGCTGAATGGTCCCTTTCTGTGTTCTATGATTATATCTCAGGTATCGATAGTGTAACTGTGTGCCCATGTGAGTCTCCTGTTGTCATCATCTGGGCCAGAAACACTGTGGCAGCTGTAATTAATTTCCAAATGAGCAACAAACTGTGTACACATTCCTCCCGAGGGAACAACGATCTGGCTGTCAGTTCATACTTGTAAGATTGCTCCGATAAACTTCTACGTTTAAGTTTATTTATTAGTGTCACAAGTTAGCTTACGTTAACAACGCAATGAAGTTACTGTGAAAATCCCCAAGTCGTCACACTCCGGCGCCTGTTCGGGTACACTGAGGGAGAATTTAGCATGGCCAATGCACCAACCAGCACGTCTTTCGGACTGTGGGAGGAAACTGAAGCACCCAGAGGAAACCCACGCAGACACAGGGAGAATGTGCAGACTCCGCACAGACAGAGACCCCGGCCGGGAATCGAACCCGGGACCTTCTGTAAACAGAGGGGGAAATATCACATGGAGATGGCCTTCGGTGATGAACCATCTGGGTGGGATTTTCCGACTGCGCTCACCCCAAAATCGGAAAATCCTGCCCGAAGTCAATGGACCTTTGCATGGTCCGGCCCATCACCCGCTACAATTCCCATGGCGGGCAGGACGGGAAAATTCCCCCCCCTTTGCGTCTGAATTTCTCTGCCCCATGTTTGCCATTCACAACAAGGACATGGATGGCAAAGGTGTCCTAGGCTCACTCCATGGAGAAAGAGCAGTTACTCTTCTTCATAAATACTACAGGGATGATTCTTTGTGGACAATGGACACAGGCAATTCACAAACACGCATGTAGAAATTCTCCGGAGCTTGCACTGGGCACCTACAACAACCTGGGGAAGCACCGAGTCACACCTAAACCCTTGGGGTTTCTGCCCATCTTCTGTCGAAGTGATGCCCAGAGACCAAGGAACCCCTGTAGAAATCCGACTTCATCTTCTTACTGATGGGTTTACAATTTCCTTAAAGCTACCCTATACCACCTTCAGATTGATGCCAGTTCTCAGAGTTAAATTGTCAGTCTAGGAGGCCTAAACCTGGCTGTATTCCTTTGAGTTCAGAAGATTGAGCCGTGATCTTATTAACGTACTTCAAAACATTCAACACATGTGATAAGGGTCATGCGGTCCACATGGGAGACCCCTGTCCATCACTGGGTTAATACCAGCAGCAACAAGGTGAGTCTCCTAAATGGCATTAATACCTCACTTAAGGGATTCCATTGGCTGTGGGGAAGGGGTAAGGTCTCCAATGGGCCTTCCCACCACAGACTGAAATCGGGATGGAGGGAGGAAGGGGGCAGAGTCCCCACCTGCTAATTTCCTGCCTGATTAAATCTTCCCAGGGTGGAAGAGTCAATTACTAGAGGGGCATAGGTTTATGGTGCGAGGGGCAAGGTTCAAAGGAGATGTACGAAGCAGGTTTTTTTACAAAAGGGTGGTGGGTGCCTGGAACTCGCTGCCGGGGGAGATAGTGGAAGCAGATATGATAGTGAGTTTTAAGGGGCATCTTGACAAATACATGAATAGGATGGGAATGGAGGGATATGGTCCCCGGAAAGATAGGGGGCTTTAGTTCAGTCGGGCAGCATGGTCGGTGCAGGCTTGGAGGGCCGAAGGGCCTGTTCCTGTGCTGTAATTTTCTTGGTTCTTTAAATGTATCGCCCCCACCAATCTTGCCCTTGGGCAGAGTACAGTATTCTGCCCATAATCTTAAAATTAAAGCATTTAGGAATGAGATCAGGAATAGTTTGCACGTGGCACAGTGGTCAGAACTGCTGCCCCACAGTGCCAGGGACTGGCATTCAATTCTGGCCTTGGGTGACAGTCTGTGTGGAGACTGCATGTTCTCCCCGTGAGTGCATGGATTTCTTCTGGGTTCACCAGATTCCTCCCACAGTTCAAAGATATTCAGATTAGGTGGATAGGCCACGCTAAATGCATGGGGTTACGACAATAGGGTGGAGGGAAAGGCCTGGGTAAGATGCTCTTTTCGAGAGTCGAGGCAGGTGCAATGGGCCAAATGGCCTCTTTCTGCATTGTTGGGATTCTATGTCTTCTATCCTAAAAGTCTTTGGGTGTGGGGGGAACATTGGAAATTTGGAGTATAAATGAATAAGGAGCAAAGGAAGGCAAATGGGGTTGAAATAAACAGCAGCCATGATTTAACAGAATGACAGAGCAGACTGAATGATGTGCCCATCAAGATTACAGATTCACATTTGGCTTGTTGTAGGTTACAATGGCAAAGCCAGAAATGGGGTCACTCTGGGCAAGTGGGCATTACCCACACATGGTCCTAAACAGGTAGCCTTATAGCATCCATACATTTCAGTGGAGGCTCCTTCGACTTTAAAGATCACGGTGTTGCTGAACGTCCAATGGTGCAGAGATAATCACTCCCTGAACCTTCAGGTCCGGAGCTTTGGGCGGCACGGTGGCACAGTGGTTAGCACTGCTGCCTCACAGCGCCAGGGACCCGGGTTCAATTCCAGCCTCGGGTCACTGTCTGTGTGGAGTTTGCACGTTCTCCCCATGGGTTTCCTCCCACACTCCAAAGATGTGCGGGTTAGGTTGATTGGCCATGCTAAATTGACCCTTAGTGTCAGGGGGATTAGCAAGGTAAATATGTGGGGTTATGGGAATAGGGCCTGGGTGGGATTGTGGTCGGTACAGACTCGATGAGTCGAATGGCCTCCTTCTGCACTCTAGAGATTCTATGATTCTCTGATTCTAAGTAGATCCTGGGATGGAATGCTATGATAAAGCAGCAGCTATGGTCAAAGGGCAGATCAGTCATGAAAGAATTTACAGCACAGGGACAGGCCATTTGGCCCAACTGGTCTTTGGTGGTAGTACAATTTAGTTTTCTCCCACCCTATTTCACTTCACCTTATATATCCTTCTTCAACTTTTCCCTGCAGGTAATGAGCTAGATTTCCCCTTAAATATAACAAACCTGTTCTTCCATCTTCTTCTCCTCTCTCCAGGTGAAGGCGGGGTCTCCTCCAGAATGGATCAGTGTTGTCTGGCTAACCTCAAATGTTCCATACTGCAACCGGGAAGTCCCAATTTTTATGGAAATTGAATGTTTTCCAGCAAAACAAACCCCAACTCCAGCTGCCGCTCACTGGGTGCAGGTCACAGGTCACAGATTAGTAAGGTCATTTAAGCCTTTGCACAGGGTGGACACCTGACCCTGGACAATGCAGTTGTTGGCATTCATGGGTCTTGGATACTGTGCCCATAATGTCCATCTTCACTGGGCAATACCAACACATGTTTATTTATTAGTGTCACAATTCAGCTTACGTTAACACTGCAATGAAGTTACTGTGAAAATCCCCTAGTCACCACACTCTGGCGCCTGTTCGGGTACACTGAGGGAGAATTTAGCATGGCCAATGCACCTAAACAGTACCTCTTTTAGACTGTGGGAGAAAACCCACGCAGACACGGGGAGAATGTGCAGACTCCACGCAGACAGTGACCCAAGCCGGGAATTGAACCCGGGTCCCTGGCGCTGTGAGGCATTTCATTTCCAACCTGCACTCGCCACTAGCAAAGCAAGGTCAGCTCCTCTGGAGCCAGTGGGATAGATCTTAGGCGGGATTTTCCAAGACCGAAAATTCCTGCCCGAGGTCAACGGACCTTTAAATGGTCCGCCAGATTTTCTGTCCCGCCCACTACGATTCCCACGGAGGCTGGGACGGGAAAGTTCCGCCCCGAGATTCTGTACACAAATGTAAAATGGGTGGTAGCAAGTCGGCATTGAATCATAGAATAGAATCACCACAGTGCAGAAGGCCATTCGGCCCACTGAGCCTGCACCGACAACAATTCCACCCAGACCCCATCCCTGTAACCCCACTTATTTATGCTACCCCCTGACACTAAGGGACAATTTAGCATGGCCAATCCACCTAACCCGCACATCTTCGGAGTGTGGGAGGAAACTGGAGCACCCGAAGGAAACCCACGCAGACACGGGGAGAATGTGCAAACTCCACACAGACAGTGACCCAAGGCCAGAATTGAATCCGGGTCCCTGGTGCTGTGCGGCAACAGTGCTGACCACCATGCCCACCCCAAAAAACGGGAAATGTGAATTGGAAACGGGAAGCTGGTTCGCTGTCACTGTTTGACACTATCGCACAAAGGCAAAATCTACCTCAAATAGAGAGACACAGCTCAGAAGCTTCCAGAACAACTGCAGACTTCATTCTACCCAACAGAAAACAACACCAATCCACATTAAGAACAATTAACAAGTCTTTAGCTAGCATTACAGTAACACCAGAACTCAAGTGCTAAAAGATTGTTCTCTTTTTCACAGGACAGAACACTCCAACTCGCACAAAAATCTCCAGCTGAAGTTACTTGCAATTCTCTCACCTGTTTTGAAATCTTTTGACGCCACTTTCCATTCAAAAATCCATGCTCCGTTCCGAATGGTTCTGAACCTAAGGACAGGCATTCCACCCACCACTTCAGCCGAAAATTGAAAAATATAAAAATTTAATATAAATTGGCAGCTTCACTTGGTTTGAGGTTCAGCTCACAAGCACGATCCTGATCTTCTGGTAGCTGGTCATTTTCATTCTCCACCTTGATCCCATGCTGACCTTTCAGTCTTTGGCCTGTTTTCCAATGCTCCAGTGAGATTCAATGTAAGCTCCAGGAATAGCAACTTCCCTGCAACTCGGCACTCTGCAGCCTTCTAGACTGAACATGGAGTTCAACAACTTTTGGACCATAACCTCTGCCACTATCTTGTCCTTTGTGCTTTGGTTCCTGTTTTATATGTTTTTCTGGGCTGATCTTTTAGACCATAAGATGTAGGAGCCATCGAGTCTGCTTCGTCACTCAATGAGATCATGACTGATCTGATCTTGGGCGGCATGGTGGTTAGCACTGCTACCTCACAGCACCAGGGACCCGGGTTCAATTCTGGCCTCGGGTCACTGTCTGTGTGGAGTTTGCAAAACTTCCCCGTGTCTGTGAGAGTTTTCTCAGGGTGCTCCGGTTTCCTCCCACAGTCCAAAGATGTGCAGGTTAGGTTGATTGGCCATGTTAAATTGCCCCTAGTGTCAGGGGGATTAGCAGGGTAAATATGTGGGGATACAGGAATAGGGCCTGGGTGGGATTGTTGGTGGTGCAGACTTGATGGGGCTCCTTCTGCATTGTAGGAATTCTATAATCCTCAACTCCACTTTCCCACCTTATCCCCATAACCCTGGATTCCCTTACTGATAAAAAAAATCACAGCCTTGAACAGACTTAATGACTTCATGTTTAATCAGCTTCATCATAGAATCATACAGTGCAGTAAAGACCATTCAGCCCATCAAGTCTGCACTGACAATAACCACCACTAAGAAAACCTGATTCTTGATGGGGTGGGGGAACTATTTGAGGTTTGGGTGGTACGGTGGCACAGTGGGTAGCATTGCTGCCTCACAGCACCAGGGACTCAGGTTCGATTCCCGACTTGGGTTACTGTCTGCGTGGAGTCTGCACATTCTCCCCATGTCTGCGTGGGTTTCCTCCGGGTGCTCTGGTTTGCTCCCACAGTCCAAAGATATGCAGGTTAGGTGGATGAGCCATGCTAAATTCTCCCTCAGTGTAACCGAACAGGTGCCGGAGTGTGGCAACTAGGGGATTTTCACAGTAACTTCATTGCAGTGTTAATGTCAGCCTACTTGTAACTAATAAATAAACGTTACTTTAACTTTGTGAAGCCTTGAGAGGGTGTAATTTTCTGGCCTGCTGTTGCTAAGTCAGAACTGAAGCCTGACAAAACTGACCCCCATCGAGTATCCCTTGCTTTGCACTTTTTGTTGAATGCTGTCGAGATTTCCAGAAGTTAGGCAAATTTCCGTTTGTGCCACAGAGAGGAAAATCTGGCGGGAGGATGATTACGGAGGGAACTTGATTAATTTTCCACCTTATATTGCAAAGGCATTCGAGAGAGTGCACGAAAGATTCATGAGAATAGTTCCAGGGATGTGGAACCTCAGATATGAAGACAGATAGGACAGGTTGTTTTCCTTGGGATTGGGATTGTTTTTCTTGGAGAAGAGAAGGAGATTTGATAGAGATGTTCAAAATCATGTGGGGTCTGGACAGAGTAGATGGGGAGAAACTGTTCCCACTCCTCAAAGGATCAAGAACAAGAGGGCACAGATTTAAAATAATTGGCAAAATAAGCAAAAGCAGCACGAGGAAAAAACTTTTGCACACAGCGACTGATTAGGGTCTGGAGTCCACAGCCTGAGGGTGGGATGGGAGGTAGATTCAATAGAATTCAAAATGGAATGAGACTTAACTGAAAAAGGAAGAACATGCAGAGTTATGGCAAGGAGGTGGAGAAATGGCACTAGGTGAGCTGCTCATTTGGAGAGCTGGTGCAGATATGATGGGCCGAACGGCCTCCTTCTGCGCTAGAACAATTCTGTAATTCTGTGATGATTGCTCCTTTCCTATGTAAGCAAGAAACACACCTCCAAATTGTTGCCTGTTGGGTTGGTGCTGTGCCTCGCTTGCAATTCGGATACCTTCAGATCCTTTACATTGACGCTGTGAGGCATGGACACGATAGCAACATGTAACATGTATGCGGAAGAAAACACAAATGATTCTGGAAAACGATACATGGATTTGGAGTTTCCTGGACCATCCTCACAGCTCAGTTTATTTTTTCGAGCCAAGTAAGGCTTCATAGGTTTGACCATGGAAACCCCCCTCCCAATCTGTTTCGCAGAGAAGGGCAGTGTTTCTAAGAAGTTCAAAGTCTTCACGACCTCTTCTGCTACTGACGGGGAGTGGAGCTTACAGGCAGTTCAAGACATCGATGTTGGCTATCCAGGTTCCAGGTCAATGCTCCAAGGTGCGTTCGTACACCGTAAGCAATAAGGCCCAACATTGTGTTTGGACAGAGGCAATGGGAGAGATTGCTTTATCTTCTTTGAATAACCCCAACAATGTTTTACAATCTGTCATTATTGTGAAGTGCCTTCCATATACATATTGGTGGAATTTCTTGATGCCAAACACGGCCACTAATCCTTCTTTTTCTATTTGGGAGTACCCCTTTTCCTGCTTCGGAGAGGATCCTGGACACATAAGCTCTTGGCCTCGCAGTTCCATCCTTGAATTTGTGAGGAAATACAGCTCCAATTCCGCACGGAGATGTTTCCCAGGTATGGATAAGGTTTATTTTAGGGTCAGAATGGACCAATAGACTCGGTGAGAGAAGTTGTTGCTTCACCTGATTGAAAGCCTCACTTTGAGGCAACTTCCAAAACCAGCTTTGGTGTTTGCTCAGTCAGGTGTGCAAGGATGCAAACAAAAAGAGGCCAAATTCAGAATAAAATTACCATAGCAATTTACCATGCGCACAGCTCTGGAGAATCCCTGGGAGCAGGTTCTTCCTTTATGGCCTCTTTTTCTTCTAAGCTGTACAATCCCTTTGCGTCTACTTTGTAATCCAAATAGGTCAACTCAATGGCCTGGAAAGTACATTTTGCTCTTCTCAAGCACACTTCAGCACATCATCCAAATAATCTGGATAACGCCTGTAATAAATTTTCCATTGTCTGCTGAAAAATCACACAGGCTGATGATACTCCAAACGGTAACCGGGTACACTCGTACACGTCCTTGTGTCTGTTGGTGGTGACATACCTTCAGGATGACTCATCTAATTCAGGTTGTAAGTAAGCGTGACTCATATGTAGATTAGGAAACACCAAGATGCCAGCTAATTTGGCATGTAGATTTTGGGCATGGAATATCTGTCTAATTTGGTCGCTCGATTGACAGTTAGCTTGTAGTTCCCACAAGTGCAGATTGACATGTTTGGTTTGATAACAGGAACGATGGGTGTGGCCCACTCTGCAAACCAGCTATGAGGAGAGGTTGGAGAAACTTGGTTTGTTCTCACTGGAACGACGGAGATTGAGGGGCGACCTAATAGAAGTCTACAAGGTTATAAGGAGCATAGAGTGGATAGTCAGAAGCTTTTTCACCAGGTGGAAGAGTCAATTACTAGGGGGCATAGGTTTAAGGTGCACGGGGCAAGGTTTAAAGGAGATGTACGAGGCAAATCTTTTACACAGAGGATGGTGGGTGCCTGGAACTCACTGCCGGAGGAGGTAATGGAAGCAGATATGATAGTGACTTTTAAGGGGCATCTGGACAAATACATGAATAGGATGGGAATAGAGGAATATGGTCCCCGGAAGGGTAGGGGGTTTTAGTTCAGACGGGCAGCATGGTCAGCGCAGGTTTGGAGGGCCGAAGAGCCTGTTCCTATGCTGTAAGTTTCTTTGTTTTATGAAGCCCAGATATTCATGGCGTTTAAGTTCTGCTTCCAACTTTTCCAACATGGAATAAGGACCCATCTTGCTTGGTAGTTCTTCGGCATGGCTTTGCGGTCAACCTATATCCTCGCATGGAACCCCTTTATTTTTCCTATTTCTTCTTGGAAAACCTTGGGATAGCTATGGATGACTTTGTGGAGTGCCCCTCACTTGTTTGAATATCTCTATCTTAATATGTTGCAACCAGTCCATCCCCATTAGGCTTGGTCCTCGTCCAAGTGCGGTAATAAGCGGGAGCTAGGTGGAATGCTGTCCGTATGCTATCAGAAACATCGTGGCCCCTTTGATTTTATGTGCCTCTGCCGTATAAGTGGTTAGCCTGGCTGCAGTGTGTTTTCCAACCTAATGGTTGGACCACATCCTGTAGGTACCAGTGAGTTTGTTCCCCGATGACGGTTGTCAAAGCCCCTGTATCCACTTCCATTTTTAAAGAGCATACGTTCACCAGCAGTATCACGGTTATAGGGGCCGCTTTGCCTACGTCAATGGGGCTTAGTGTCAATATATTATGCTCAAGTGACTGACACTCCTTCATACTGTGGACCAAAGCTGGCTTTTGCCCCTCCCTGAACTGGGCAAGCTCTGCTTGCTTCTACATTTATCACTCAAGAAACCTCTTCTACCGCAGCTGAAATACCCTACATGGTAAAACCTGGACTCCTCTGGGGCGCGGTTACCCCACATCTGAAATATTCATCACCATTCCACGTTTGATTGAAACGATGGGTTTTACCCCAGTTTTCTAGTTCAGTCTCCCTTCTTTTGCTTGAATAGGCACCCTCAACTCCAGTGCTGCTGCTCCCCTCCCCACCAGCTCTCTTCCCAGCTGGCGGGTCTCGCCTTCAGGTGTACTTTGTAGTTCTTGAATGTCTGTTTCTGCACTTTCCATGGACAAGGCTATCTCCACAGCCTCTTTTAAGTCAAGCTCTGACAATTTCTTTTCTACAGTTGTGTTTATTTATCCCACATAGCAGCCTATCCCTTAGCATATCATTCAGGGATGTTCCAAACTTGCAATATTCCGCCAGTTTATTTGATCTGGGTGTGAGATCTGCAATGGGTCTCCTGGGGCCTACCCTTTGATTTAAATTTGTATCTGTGGGGAATGGTAGAGAGTTTTGGGGGATAATAGTTCCTGACCAACTCTACGAGCTTGGTGAATAACTACGTATCAGGAGCTTCTGGGTCGGTCAAATTTCTTATCACACTATACGTCTGGACATCACAAGCCGTCAGCACGTTAATCCTCTGCTTTTCCACCCGCTCTATGCTGTTGGCTCTAAAAAGTAACACATACTTTCCATATATTGAACCCAGCCTTCTTCACTTGCATCAAATGGTTCGGGTTTACCAAAAAATTATATTGTGATATCGCTTTTAATTGGAGTGAGATGTGTTTCTTTTCTTGTTGTCTGCAATGAGTACTAGACTTTTCCCTCATTGCCAATGAAATAACAAAACTCCTGGCAGCCAAACAGCTGGTGAAGTAACAACTATTTATTTATAGGAAGAAAAGACTATCTATAAGAAATAAAACAGCACCATCACGACTATCATGGCCCGCTTGTACAGGCCCCAACTACAGGTTTGAAAGCCCCTTCCCCAGCTCCATATCATTCACGCTACCCTCCATTGGTCAGGGAGTCATGTGGTCCCCAGGATTTCCCGAAACCTTGGACGAGAAGGTCACATGGTCCCTGGGGTCACCGTGACAGTGGGTTCTGGTTATTACCGCTCTGCAGTGCTTGTGGGAGAAAAGACAGTGGTACCCAGGAAGAAATCAGCCACAGGACGGCAGCAAGCATTCCCAGACCTTTTTTTAAAAAAGTTCTACAGACTTCAATGCCTAAGAAAATCTGAACTGTACGTCACAGATCTAACGGACAAAGCGAGCCTGCTCTTACCTCCTTGGTCTTCAGATCAATGGCAGGGTTTGCTTTTATTGCCCAACTCTATGGATGGCACAGTGGTTAGCACTGCTGCTTCACAGCACCAAGGATCCGGGTACAAATCCGGCCTCGGGTGACTGTGGAGTTTGCACGTTCTCCCTGTGTCTGCGTGGGTTTCCTCCGGATGCTCTGGTTTCCTCCCACACTCCAAAGAGGTGTGTGTTAGGTTGATTGGCCATGCTAAATTGCCCCTTGGTATGAGGGGGAACAGCAGGAGAAATAAACGGGTTACGGGGATTGGGCCTGGGTGGAATTGTTGTTGGTCCAGGCTCGATGGGCCAAATGGCCTCCTTCTGCACTGTAGGGATTCTATGATTCTACGTGCCCAGAAAAGGTGGTGTTGGATCTACTCCTTAAACCATTGTGATCTGTGTGGTGAAGATGCTCTCACAGTGACGTGAGGGAGCAGGGTTTAGGAATATTGACCCAGTGGTAGCGAAGTAAAGGGACTAAATGTCCAAATCAGTGAGCTGTGTGACTTGGTGAGGAAAGAGCGATGATGTTCCCATGACATTGCTGGCCCTTGTTACGTACACAAGACCCTTAGAGCTAAGGGATTAGCCTGCTATGATACGCTGGTTAACATGTTATTTATAGTCAGAGGGAGGAATGTCACGCAAACAGTTAAAATACTCCCAGCTCAAACCACATGGCACAAATTCAACTCATTGCGGGCTCAGATTAACTGTATTTTTACCAAGTGTTGACACCAAAAGCAAGCCAGTGCTCGGTCCCGTACTTCAGTTTATTCAGCACTGTAACGTGTGCGCTTGTGGATATTTTAGAACTCCTTTAGACACATCTCCAGAGCGGGCATGGGTGATTGATTGGTGGTTCATTCCTTCCATGCCCCTGGGGGCAGGAGTAAAGCAGGAAGGTGACAGATTTTCTTTTTAAAGAACTTCATTGGCTGAGCATGTCAAGGACAGCCCGAATCTTGAACCAAGTTCCGTGCGCTGCGAGACAAAAGTGCAGGGGGAGAGGAAAAAAATGATTGTGGCAACAACTGTAAGTGGGCCACCGCCCCTGTATTAATACAGTCGAAAATCTCAGCAGCGCCAGGACGTAGTGTCAACGTCACAACCCGTGAAAATTTGGGCTAATTTGTCTTACGCCCAGCGGAACAGATTCTAATTGTCTTTTTTTTTTAAACTCAAGGCATAATCAAAATGTGAAATATGCTTTGGAACTCTGATCGTCTATTTTTGGTTAATCATTGAGGTGTATCCCATTTGGATGGCACGGTGGCACAGTGGCTAGCACTGCTGCCTCACAGCACCAGGGACCCGGGTTCAATTCTAGCCTTGTGTCACTGTCTGTGTGGAGTTTGCACACTCTCCCCGTGTGTGCATGGGTTTCCTCCGGGTGCTCCGGTTTCCTCACACACCCCAAAGATATGCGAGTTAGGTTGATTAGAGTCATAGAGGTTTACAGCATGGAAACAGGCCCTACGGCCCAACTTGTCCATGCCACCTTTTTTTTTAAACCCCGAAGCTAGTCCCAATTGCCTGCATTTGGCCCATATCCCTCTATACCCATCTTACCCATGTAACTGTCTAAATGCTTTTTAAAAGACAAAATTGTACCCACCTCTATTACTACCTCTAGCAGCTTGTTCCAGACACTCACCATCCTCTGTGCGAAAAAAGTACCCCTTTGGACACCTTTAGTTTTAGACTCCCCTACCTTTGGGAAAAGATATTGACTATCGAGCTGATCTGTGCCCCTCATTATTTTATAAACTTCTACAAGATCATCCCTCAGCCTTCTATGCTCCAGGGAGAAAAGTCCCAGTCTATCCAGCCTCTCCTTATAACTCAAACCATCAAGTCCCGGTAGCATTCTAGTAAATCTTTTCTGCACTCTTTCTAGTTTAATAATATCCTTTCTATAATAGGGTGACCAGAACTGTATACAGTATTCCAAGTGTGGCCTTACCAATGTGTTGTACAACTTCAACAAGACATTCCAACTCCTGTATTCAATGTTCTGACCAATGAAACCAAGCATGCTGAATGCTTTTTTCACCACTCTATCCACCTGTGACTCCACTTTCAAGGAGATATGAACATGTACCCCTAGATCTCTTTGTTCTATAACTCTCCCCAAAACCCTACCATTAACTGAGTAAGTCCTGCCCTGGTTCAATCTACCAAAATGCATAATCTCGTATTTATCTAAATTAAACGCCATCTGCCATTCATCAGTCCACTGGCCCAGTTGATCAAGATCCGAGATAACCTTCTTCACTGTGCACTATGCCACCAATCTTGGTGTCATCTGCAAACTTACTAACCATGCCTCCTATATTCTCATCCAAATCATTAATATAAATGACAAATAACAGTGGACCCAGCACTGATCCCTGAGGCACATCGCTGGTCACAGGTCTCCAGTTTGAAAAACAACCTTCTATAACTGGCTTCTGTCATCAAGCCAATCTTATATCCATTTAGATACCTCACCCTGGATCCCGTGAGATTTAACTTGATGCAACAACCTACCATGCGGTACCTTGTCAAAGGCCTTGCTAAAGTCCATGTAGACAACATCAACTGCACTGCCCTCATCTACCTTCTTGGTTACCCCTTCAAAAAACTCAATCAAATTTGTGAGACATGATTTACCACTCACAAAGCCATGCTGACTGTCCCTAATCAGTCCTTGCGTCTCTAAATGCCTGTAGATCCTGTCTCTCAAAATACCTTCCAACAATTTACCCACCACAGATGTGAGGCTCACTGGCCTGTAGTTCCCAGGCTTTTCCCTGCAGCCCTTTTTATCAAAGGCACAACATTTACCACCCTCCAATCTTCAGGCACCTCACCCGTGACTATTGATGATTCAAATATCTCTGCTAGGGGTTCTGAAATTTCCTCCCTAGCCTCCCACAGTGTCCTGGGATACACTTTATCAGGTCCCAGGGATTTATCTACCTTGATGCGCTTTAAGACTTCCAACACCTCCTTCTCTGTAATATGTACACTTCTCAAGCCATCACTATTTATTTCCCCAACTTCCCTAACATCCCTGCTTTTCTCAACAGTAAATACTGATGAGAAATATTCATTTAGGATCTCACCTATCTCTTGTGGATCCGCACATAGATGACCTTGTTGATCCTCAAGAGGCCCTACTGTCTCTTGTTACTCTTTTGTCCTTTATGTATTTGTAGAAGCTCTTTGGATTCTCCTTTGCCTTATTTGCCAAAGCAATCATGTGTCCCCTTTTTGCCCTCCTGATTTCTCTCTTAACTCTGCTCCTACACCCCTTATACTCTTCAAGAGATTCACTTGATCCCAGCTGCCTATGCATGTCATGTGCCTCTTTCTTCTTCTTGACCAGGGCCTCAATATCTCGAGTCATCCGGGGTTCTCGACTTCTGCCAGCCTTGCCCTTCACTCTAAGAGAAACGTGCTTACCCTGAACCCTGGTTAACACACTTTTGAAAGCCTCCCACTTACCAAACGTCCCTTTGCCTTCCCACAGACTCCCCCAATTAACTTTTGAAAGTTCCTGCCATGCTAAATTGACCCTTAATGTCAGGGGGATTAGCAGGGTAAATGTGTGGGGTTACGGGAATAGGGGTTGGGTGGGACTGTGGTCGGTACAGACCCGATGGGCTGAATGGTCTCCTTCTGTACTGTGATCATATTGAATTTCAGTTTCTCCAGTGAGTCGAGAATTTTGACAGACCTTTTGCCTATCCAAATCACTGCGAGCGTGACAGCTTGGAAGATTGTGGTTATCTGTCTCGATGCAGCCAGCAATATACTGTCAGGTAGAGAAAATAATGTACTTAATAAGATTTGAATACGTAAGATTTTTTAAAAATATAGAAATAATGCTTGCCTTTATATGGGGACTTTATCGAGCCAGAGCGCCTCGGAGCGCTTTGTGCATGATTTGCTTTTGATGTTCAGCAAGCATTCTGGATTGAAAAGATAAAGGTTCTCACCACGTTGGGATGACTTAACGTGGCAGCAACTGAGATTTGCGGCAAAGGCGCACATTTGATTTCCCTGGTACTTGCCAAATAGGACTGATTTCAGCCAGGACAACATTAAAGGGAGCTGGCATTGATCGGTGGCCAAGGTTGGCAAGGATTCTGGACCTGATCCCTACCCGACAGCACGGTGGCGCAGTGGTTAGCACCGCTGCCTCACAGCGCCAGGGAGCTGGGTTCAATTCCCGGCTTGGGTCACTATCTGTGTGGAGTCTGCACGTTCTCCCCGTGTCTGCGTGGTTTTCCTCCGGGTTGTCTGGTTTCCTCCCACAGTCCAAAAGATGTGCTGGTTGGGTGCATTGGCCATACTGAATTCTCCCTCAGTGTACCCGAACAGGTGCCAGAGTGTGGCGAGTAGGGGATTTTCGCAGTAACTTCATTGCAGTGTTAATGTAAGCCTAGTTGAAAGTTAA